>NC_091285.1:180418765-180769390 GCF_032444005.1 Ranitomeya imitator
TGGTATCTAGGAATTGGACCTTCTCTGCCGAGTACGTCATGGTGAACTTTAACTCTGGATGTAAGTTATTCAATTCATTCAAAAAGCCAAAAAGGTCATCCTCAGACCCCTCCCATATACAAAAAATATCATCGATGTAGCGCCACCAGGCCCGGACATGGCACCAGAAGCTGGATCTGTACACATGCTGGTCCTCGAGCACCGCCATATAGATGTTAGCATACATGGGGGCCACATTGGACCCCATGGCGGTACCCCGTAACTGCTGGTAGTAATCATCCCCAAAGAGGAAAAAATTCTTCCCGAGGATGAACTCCAGCAGTGTGAGGACCAACTGTGCACAATCCGGAGCCACGTCCGAGCCTGACAGCGCCACACCGACAGCGTGTAGACCTCTTTCATGTTCAATCGACGTGTACAAAGATACTACATCGAAAGACACCAGAAAGGTTGAAGCACTCACAGGGATAGTGCTCACTTTTGCCAAAAAATCACTTGTGTCCCTAATGTAAGAACGAGCAGAAGTAGAGAAAACACGAAGAATCTTATCTAAAAAAATGGCAACTTTGTTACACATAGAACCTCTCCCCGATACGATAGGACGCCCGGGGGGGTTATCTAAGTCCTTATGTATTTTCGGTAATGTGTATAGGACCGGAACAATTGGCGCACTCACAAATAGAAACTCAGCCAACTTCTGATCGATGAGTCCATTATGTAAGGAGTCATCGATCAGAAGTTGTAACTCCCTCTGAAACACACTAGTGGGATCACAATCAAGTTTCTTATACACTGCAACATCTCACAGTTGTCTCAAAATTTCTGCTTTATACTTAACAGTGTCCATAATAACGACTGCTCCGCCTTTATCAGCCGGCTTGATTGTAAGTTCAGTATTATTAGACAGACGATCTAGGGCCTGTCGTTCTATGTTGGACAGATTATTATATCCAACATCACGAAACCTTTCTTTATATTGTTTGACATCCCTCTCCACCAATGTAATGTAAGACTCAACAAAGTTATTTTTCACCTGGGGTTGGAAAGTGCTCTTATTGAACAAACCAGTCTCTTTCAGAGTAAACCCCCCTGTCTTATCACCCGTGGATTCGTCATTTTTCAAATCCGTCTCTGCAAAGAAAGAGGTAAGTCGAAGTCTCCTATAAAATGCGAATAGATCACACTCAATTTGAAACCAGTCAGGGTGGTTCTTGGGACAAAAAGAAAGTCCTTTAGACAAAACACGACATTCAATGTCCGATAGTTGTGTAGATGAAATATTTACCACTAGTTCGTTGTGATTCAGTTCACCTTCCGTCGGTCGTCCATATTCCGTGTGCGCATAGGGGACCTTTGCATCTTCCTCCTCTCTCTGTTCATACCGTCTCCTCTTATGTTTCCTACCGCCTCTGCGGTTCCTCCTTTTGCTGTTAATGCTTCCGGTTGCTTTGTTCCTAAAAAACTCAAGGAAGAAGAAGAAGAAGTACCCGGATTTGACTCATCCGTAGAATCAGATTCTGCCGTTGTAAACCCAAACTTATGCACATCCCTCTCCTGTGGTCTCCTGCGTTGTTTCTGTTGGGAGGATTTAAATCTCTTTCTCTGAAGTGCCCCTTGAGCACCAGGGTGCCATGAAAACACACGGCCCGATCTATAGTCCTCCATATCGCGGAACCACTTGGCTCTCTTAGTTTTTTCAATGTCTGCACGGAATTTCGCAAGATTCTCGTTTATTTTAGATTTATAGGTGTCAAGTTCATGTGCTGACAACAGCGTAGTCAATTGTTGCTCCAAATCCAACACAGTTGTTTTCACCAGCTCCATCTCCTTCCGGAGAAACTCAATGTTCAAGAGCATTAAATCAAAGGAAAACTTATTCGTGATGGACTCGAACCTATTGCAAAAAAGGACATTATCTGCCAACAGAGTTGGACGCAAATGAGGGCGTAAGCCACGAGGTATCCTCCGGGCCTTATAATATTCAGAGAGTGTAGTCACATGTAGTTCTAAAGAGATAACTCTCCTCTGCTCACCCTCATATCTCTTGCAAATCATGTCCGCAGTGGGCTTACTTAAAAACGCATTGTCATTGGAGGATCCAGCCAGGATCCGTATAGCATCCTCCTCTGTGTACGAAAACATTATGGCATTGTCCAGTTCACCCACCTCTGGATTATTGTTCGGCTCTATAGCCATACTCTGGTGCACGTAGGTCAGGATCCAAAACACAGCATAGAAAAAATCGACCACCAGCACTCAGATGCGGGATGCACGTCCAAGGGTCCCAGGATCCAATCGGGCACAAAGTCACAAATCAAGGAAAAGAGACAGCATCCAAACCAGGTGAATCGTATCCAAAAAGCGGTCTTTATTCAGCCATAAAACAGATGCAACGTTTCGGCCACATTGGCCTTTGTCAAGCATACAAAACATCACTGGTGGCCATCTTAAATAGTGTGGAGCCTAAAAAGGAACCAATCACCATCCAGAAGCGGCCTTTATTAAGTTGCTTTAAAATCACAAAATATACCAAAACATTCTGTGCCACACATAAAACATCAGTCATACAAGACTGATCACAAATAACTATTCCCAAAACTAACATCATAACACAAGAAAAAATAGAGGATAGAAATATCAAAGCTATAACCCAATCATTGCTCAAGCTGTCCGGTTACCATGGTAGTGTGTCCTCCAATCACTATTGTAGTTGACGTACACACGTCCATATACCCAATCACCTTCCGTACCGCAGAAGGTCTATCAGCTGGTCCTGATAATGAATAACATACCCGCATGTTAGTGTCAGTCCACCCGTGAACGCCGGCGCCTGCGCACAGCGCACACCATAACAGCGGTCACATGACCGCCACCTGGTGTGACCTGCGGCGCCCGCGACCGGCGTCACAGGACAAGCAATACCCCTCGTCTCCACGGGCAGCCGGACGCGACCACGTGACCGGCCAGGAGGAGCCATGACGCAACAGCGCCCACACCTCCGGCACGCCCACATGCCGCACCACGTCTGTACATAGGAGAAGACGAGACACATAGCCAAATACCATGGCACCCGTATTAAATTACCTGATACACTAAGCGGATAATAACCTCAAGCAATTAAGCAGATTTGGCAAACAAGGGTCAAAAGGAGGAAAAGAATCTACACATAATCACCAGAACATACAAAAAAAGGGACAATTAATTTATATGAAAAAAGGATTATTTTTTACAAAAAACAAAAAATTGTAAACAACATATATTTAGCACCGCATGGTAGTCAGAGCACAGAGTGGTAGATGCTCAGCAGAAACACCGGTTACAAGTTACTCAAAGTCGCTGGGTGCCAGGCTCCAGATGCAGAGGGATTCCAGGAACATAATCACAGCAGACACAGTTCAGACAGGTTCAGGTACAGGACAGGTACAGGAACAAGGATTCGGGCCTGGATATACCGCCTCCAGGACAGGCGCCAGAACAGGACAAAACAGGAATCAAGGCAAGGACTTTGGTACCAAAACATAGACAGGAGAGGTGCAGAAACACAAACACTGATCTTTGTGAGTAGCTCAGGCCCCGCCCATAGGGCAGGGCAACTTTATATAGGAGCTGCCCCTCAGCAATTGGCTGGTGACAGCATTTCAAGTACACACCCTAACCCTAATAAAAGCAGGGGAGGTGTGGCCACGCATGCCCTAAGCACAAACAGAAACCATTACAGCACAATCAGTGCAGGAACTGAGGCTCAGGGCACCAGGCTGTGACTGCACGCACTGACACATGTGGAAAGTCATGCGCCAGCTGCAAATGACCTCACAACCTGTGGACAGCTTCCACAGCGGCAACCAGGGACCGCACATGAGGAAGGTATGCAATAGAAAAGACCTAACCACCCATGTATGGCTGCGCAGCAGAGCAGGGAAATGAGAAGGCTCCATCCAGGTAACAGCCAACAGTATCCAAGCTCAAATTAGGGGGAAAAGAGTAAAGGGTTAAAGCAATCAAATGCATTTTCATGCCGAAAACCAGATGCAGACAGAACGGCCTGACGTGCACTGCTCTATACTGTGTGTGTGGGCTGCATTATACTGTGTGTGGTGGACTGCATTATACTGTGTGTGGAAGGAGGCGACACTATACTGTGTATGTGTGTGGGGGATCTGCACTATACTGTGTGTGTTTGTGGGGGTCTAAATTATGCTTTGTGTGGGGGCTGCACTATACTGTGTGTGGGGCTGCATTATACTCTGAGGGGCTGCTTTATACTCTGGGAGGCTGCATTGTTCTGTGTGTAACTAACCAATAGTACCACCAAAGAAAATACACTGATGGTACAAGGAATGTAAAATATACCAAATTTTATTATGCCAATAAACACAATTTAACCCCTTAGTGACGGAGCCAAATTTTTGAAATCTGACCAGTGTCAATTTATGTGGTAATAACTCTGGAATACTTCAACAAATCCCAGTGATTTTGAGATTCTTTTTTCGTGACACATTATATTTTATGATAATGGTAAATTTAGGTCGATATGTTTTGTGTTTATTTATAAAAAATATCAGAAATTTTAGAAAAATGTTAAAAAATTTGCAATTTTCAAACTTTGGGTGATTATCCCTTTAATCCAGATAGTCATACCACAGCAAAACATTAATAAATAACATTTCCCACATGTCTGCTTTACATCAGCACCATTTGTAAAATGTTATTTTATTTTGTTAGCATTTTAGGAGGTTTAAAATGTAGCAGTAATTTTTCATTTTTTCATGGAAATTTACAAAATTTATGTTTTTAGGGACCTATCCATTTTTAAAGTGCCTTTGGTGGACCCATATATTGGGAAACCCCCAAGAGTGATACCATTTTAAAAACAGCACCCCCTGACATATTGAAAACTGCTGTCAGGTAGTTTATTAACCCTTCAGGTGCTTTTCAGGAATTAATGCAAAGTGACATGACAGAAATGAAAATGTGTATTTTTACCACCTAAATGCCTCTAACTTCTGAACACGTTACAACAGCCGTCAGACTCCAAGGCCGCTATTTGGTCGTGAATTGCCACCGCAAACATCAGGACCACACAATCATGATGTGAGGGCACCAATTGGGATAAAGAGGAAGCCCCCACACTCTGTTAACCATTTATAATGATGTAGTCACTATTGACAGCAGCATCTAAGGGGTTAAACAGATTTGGATGGTGCAAACACTGATTGTGGCTGATGCAGCAAGTTGTCAGCTATAATGGACAGCCGACAGCTGCTGGATTGTCACCTGTATGGGGATGCTATTCTCTTATATCTCAGGTAAGTTAAAAGACGTATTGGCGGTCATTAAGGGGTTAAACATACATTATAAATATCTAGGTACCTCAGGCACAGCTAGAGGTCACTAGGAGCAAAAGCAGCAATCACATAGACCATGTCAGTATATGACAGAATGTAACCATACATGGCTAGTACATGGTTTTACAAATAAGACACATACCCAGAGTCTCCTAATACTATCCTTCAGTTTCAAGCCACTGGCACAAGCCTAAATGGTAGAACAGCCGAGGTTCACTGGTAAAGTGTCAAAAAAACCACCCAAACACTGCCTAAATGCTGCCAGAATACTTTACGTGGTAATTAGACATAGGTATATTACCTGTGATGTGCCCGCGTCCCAGTGCGCAGCCCACCCCGACGCGCGTTTCGCCAGTTCTTCTTCCGGGGGCGTGTACCATACAGGGAGGTAAGCGGTCCTTTTAACATCCCCACCGGCCAATCATACAATAGCGACTCATAGTCACGCGTCACTGACGTCAGATGTAAACACTGCACACGTGAGTATAACGGCGCATCCGGCGCCTGTAATCACTGCCAAAGAGGAACATCCCCACTGGCCAATCATACAGTAGCGACTCCCAGTCACGCGCCCACGACATCAGATGTAAACACTGGACACGTGGGTATTACGGCGCATCCGGCGCCTGTAATCGCTGCCAAAACAGGGACCTCCCCTCGCCGGTCAGTGGCCCGCCAGCATTGCGCCCAGGCAAACCCCGGAGCACAAGTTAGACAGCACCACAGGAGACCAGGTTGGGGAGGTCCGGAGCGATCCAAGCGGCGCATGCGCACACCCTACGGCCAGAATCTAACCGTGTTGCCGTATATAGTCTAATGAAATGCCCCCATATCTATAAGGCTGCTGTGTGAAACTACAATAAAGTGCCCGAGTGACTGTGGTGTGCATTGATGCTAAAGATATCCACATAAATATAGTAGAATTGACCCAAGTGAATGGAACCATAACATTATATTAACATTAGTATTAACAATTTGTACCACAATGTTACATATACATACGTATAAAGTGCGTAGTGCAAGATTATTAGCAGTAAAAAATACGATTGCACAGGCAAATATATAGAAAAAATACAGAGAAAAAATACAAAAATAGTGCAGCAACACAAAGAGCGGCCCTTGAAACATACATACAAATAGGATATTACTCATCAATACATGGGCGCATAAGAGGAGACCGGAGTATGTATAGATAATAAAAGTTCTCATTGAGGGTGATGTCGCTCCCATGGATTCACATATCCCATAATCTTCTCACGATTAGATATATTTCTTGAGCAGTATCATCTTGAAACATGACCGGATCAGTTCGATACATATAAGGGGCAAGAAAGACCGCATATCGATAACACTTCTAGAAAATAATGATAACAAAAGTTAGAAAATAAATAAAAACATAAAAAACCCTCCCCATAAAAGCCTCCAAATCTGAACAGAGAGACTAAACTAAATATAAAATAGAAGGTTAGATGTAAGCAAAACTAAAGAAAACCCTACAGAAATGCCCCAAAACCAAAACTTTCATTAAGCCCCTGTGGTGCTATCGTACCCAGCCGGTAAATCCACCTGCTTTCGGTTTGTGCGAGTTGTTTACTCAGGTTTCCCCCTCTAATTCCCAACTCTACTAGGTCTATCCCTTTGATTTTAAGCTCATACGGATTACATTGGTGATGTTGCATAAAATGCCTTGGCAAAGTTTTTAAAGACATTTCTTCCTGTGTTGTTTTTGCATTCACAATGTCCCTGCAATGTTCCCGTGTCCGGATCTTCAACTCACGGGTAGGGTTGAGCGAAACGGGTCGTTCATTTTCAAAAGTCGCCGACTTTTGGCAAAGTCGGGTTTCATGAAACCCGATCCGACCCCTGTGCGGGGTCGGCCATGCGGTACGCGACTTTCGCGCCAAAGTCGCGTTTCAATGACGCGAAAAGCGCCATTTCTCAGCCAATGAAGGTAAACGCAGAGTGTGGGCAGCGTGATGACATAGGTCCTGGTCCCCACCATCTTAGAGAAGGGCATTGCAGTGATTGGCTTGCTGTCTACGGCGTCACAGGGGCTATAAAGGGGAGTTCCCGCCGACCGCCATGTTACTGCTGCTGATCTGAGCTTAGGGAGAGGTTGCTGCCGCTTCGTCAGAAGCAGGGATAGCGTTAGGCAGGGTCCATTAACCACCAAACCGCTTGTGCTGTAGCGATTTCCACTGCCCAACACCACCTTCGGTGTGCAGGGACAGTGGAAGCTACATTTTTTTTTTCCCCCTCAGCGCTGTAGCTCATTGGACTGCCCTAGAAGGCTCCCTGATAGCTGCATTGCTGTGTGTACGCCGCTGTGCAAACCAACTGCTTTTTTCAAAGCACAAATCCTCTTGTTCCTTCCTTTCTGCACAGCTATCTTTTTTGTTTGTCCACACTTTTTATTTAATTTGTGCATCAGTCCACTCCTTATTGCTGCCTGCCATACCTGGCTGAGATTACTGCAGGGAGATAGTAATTGAAGGACAGTTCCTTTTTTTTTTTTTTTTTTTTTTGTGGGAGATTAAGATTGACATTTCTGCTAGAGTGCCATCTCTGTCTGTGTCATCACTCACTCAGTGGGCCATAGAAAGCCTATTTATTTTTTTGCTTGATTTGGGTTCTAAAATCTACCTGAAAAAATCACTACATCAATCAGTGGGAGAAAAATATTGGCCTCAGGGCTTGTGTGCCACTCCTGACTCCTGTGTGCATCATCACTCACTCAGTGGGCCATAGAAAGCCCTTTTTTTTTTTTTTTTTGCTTTATTTGGGTTCTAAATTCTACCTGAAAAAATCAATAAATCAATCAGTGGGAGATTAATATTGGCCTTTGGGCTTGTGTGCCAGTCCTAAGCGTGCCATCTCTCTCTCTCAGATAGTGGGCCATAGAAAGCCTATTTTTTTTTTTTTTATTGGGTTTATAAATTTTCCCTGGAAAAAAAAAAAAAGTGGGAGATTAATATTGGCCTCTGGGCTTGTGTGCCAGTCCTGAGCGTGCCATCTCTCTCACAAATAGTGGGCCATAGAAAGCCTATTTATTTTTTTGCTTGATTTGGGTTCTAAAATGTACCTGAAAAAATCACTACATCAATCAGTGGGAGAAAAATACTGGCCTCAGGGCTTGTGTGCCACTCCTGACTCCTGTGTGTGTCATCTCTCACTCAGTGGGCCATAGAAAGCCTTTTTTTGTTTTATTTGTTTTCTAAATTCTTCCTGAAAAAATCATTTTATTCTATTATTTTTTTTTCCTAAAGTCTCCCTTAAAAAAAAAAAAAAAATCAAATCAGTGGGAGATTAATATTTACATTTGTGCTTCAGTGACAGTCCTGCGTGTGTGGCATCTCTCTCATTTGTTGCCACCAACAACAGAGTGTGTAACATTGTGCCTGATTTTCGTTGTGGTCTCACTCACCTGTAAAGGGGTAGCTAAATCATACTGAAGTTATAGCTCACCGTGTAATTTGTGTGACAGCAAGAAATACCGTTAGTTTGTTTACGTTTTTAAAACAATGAGGAAGTATGGTGGAAGAGGTCGTGGCCGGGGGCGTTCATTGTCAGCTGGTAATGAGGGTAGTGGTAGTGGTGGAGCATCAGCTGGTCGTGGGAAAAAAAATATTGCACCTAAGTCTGGAGCTGTGGAGCCAGGTTCGTCGTCTGGCTACACAAGGCCTCGAACGCTCCCTTTTCTGGGAGTAGGAAAACCGCTTTTAAAGCCGGAGCAGCAAGAGCAAGTTTTGGCTTATCTTGCTGACTCAGCCTCTAGCTCTTTTGCCTCCTCTCGTGAAACTTGTAAATGTCAAAGCAGCGCGTCGTTAGTGGATGTTCACGGTCAGGGACAAGTCGCTTCCTTGTCCTCTTCAGCAAAAACAACAACAGAGAAGAATGCAGCAGGCGACACAACGGGTTACTCCATGGAGCTCTTTACACATACCGTCCCTGGCTTAGAAAGTGAAGCAGTTAACAGTCCATGCCCATTACAAGTTGAATCTGACATGGAGTGCACTGATGCACAGCCACAGCCAGACTACTATGCTGGTCCTTTGACTCAGACCACAACATTGCCCTCGCAGGGTGCTGATCAAGAATCAGACCCTGATGAGACTATGTTGCCCCATCACGAACGCTATACCACCGACCGGCACGGTGACACAGACGAAGTTGCACACGAGCTACAAGAAGAGGTAATAGATGATCCAGTTCTTGACCCCGATTGGCAGCCATTGGGGGAACAGGGTGCAGGCGGCAGCAGTTCTGAAGCGGAGGAGGAGGGGCCGCAGCAGGCATCAACATCGCAACAGGTTCCATCTGCCGGGCCCGTATCTTGCCCAAAACGCGTGGCAAAGCCAAAACCTGTTGGAGGACAGCGTGGCCATCCGGTTAAAGCTCAGTCTGCAATGCCTGAAAAGGTATCCGATGCTAGAAAGAGTGCAGTCTGGCATTTTTTTAAACAACATCCAATTGATCAGCGCAAAGTCATCTGTCAAAAATGTTCAACTACCTTAAGCAGAGGACAGAATCTGAAAAGTCTCAATACAAGTTGCATGCATAGACATTTAACCACCATGCATTTGCAAGCCTGGACTAACTACCAAACGTCCCTTAAGGTTGTAGCACCCTCGGCCAATGAAGCTAGTCAGCAACGCAACATCCCTTCCGGCAGTGTAGGGCCACCATTTTCCGCACCACCTGCAGTATCTGTGCAGGTTTCTTTGCCAGGCCAAAGCAGTCAGGGTCAGGGAATCACCAGTTTCGTAGTAGGAAACACTGCATCTAGGGCACCGGTGGCAACAATACCATCTCCCACCGTCTCTCAGTCTGCCATGTCCACCGGCACCCCCGCTAATTCCACGATCTCCAGCTCTCCAGTCCAGCTCACCCTACATGAGACTATGGTTAGAAAAAGGAAGTACTTATCCTCGCATCCGCGTACACAGGGTTTGAACGCACACATAGCTAGACTAATCTCGTTAGAGATGATGCCCTACCGGTTAGTTGAAAGCGAAGCTTTCAAAGCCCTGATGGACTACGCTGTACCACGCTACGAGCTACCCAGTCGACACTTTTTTTCCAGAAAAGCCATCCCAGCCCTCCACCAGCATGTTAAAGAGCGCATCGTCCATGCACTCAGGCAATCTGTGAGCACAAAGGTGCACCTGACAACAGATGCATGGACCAGTAGGCATGGCCAGGGACGTTACGTGTCCATCACGGCACACTGGGTAAATGTGGTGGATGCACGGTCCACAGGGGACAGCAAGTTTGGGACAGTTCTGCCTAGCCCACGGTCTAGGAAACAATTGGCTGTAGCCATTCGCACCCCCTCCTCCTCCTCTTAGTCCTCCTGCAGAATCGAGAGCTCGTCCACAGACCGCAGTCGCACAACCACTCCATCCGCAGCTGCCACTGTTGCACACCAGGTCTCCCATTATGGGGCAGCTACTGGCAAACGTCAGCAGGCTGTATTGGCTATGAAGTGTTTGGGCGACAACAGACACACCGCGGAAGTTCTGTCCGAGTTTTTGCAGAAAGAAACGCAGTCGTGGCTGGGCACTGTAGATCTTGAGGCAGGCAAGGTAGTGAGTGATAACGGAAGGAATTTCATGGCTGCCATCTCCCTTTCCCAACTGAAACACATTCCTTGCCTGGCTCACACCTTAAACCTGGTGGTGCAGTGCTTCCTGAAAAGTTATCCGGGGTTATCCGACCTGCTCCTCAAAGTGCGTGGACTTTGCTCACATATCCGCCGTTCGCCCGTACACTCCAGCCGTATGCAGACCTATCAGCGTTCTTTGAACCTTCCCCAGCATCGCCTAATCATAGACGTTGCAACAAGGTGGAACTCAACACTGCACATGCTTCAGAGACTGTGTGAACAGAGGCGGGCTGTTATGTTTTTGTGGGAGGATACACATACACGGGCAGGCAGTAGGATGGCAGACATGGAGTTGTCAGGTGTGCAGTGGTCGAAGATTCAAGACATGTGTCAAGTCCTTCAGTGTTTTGAGGAATGCACACGGCTGGTTAGTGCAGACAACGCCATAATAAGCATGAGCATCCCCCTAATGCGTCTGCTGATGCAAAGTTTGACGCACATAAAGGATCAGGCGTCTGCAGCTGAGGAAGAGGAAAGCCTTGATGACAGTCAGCCATTGTCTGGCCAGGGCAGTGTACAGGACGAGGTAGCGGGCGAAGAGGAGGAGGAGGACGAGGAGGATGATGGGGATGATTATATTTTTAATGAGGAAGCTTTTCCGGGGCCACTGGAAATTGGTGGCGCGGCAAGGCCGGGTTCTGGTTTTTTGAGGGACACAAGTGACGTGGATTTGCCTGAAACTGCCCCTCAACCAAGCACAACCGCAGATTTGAGAACTGGCGGATTATGCCTTACGTATCCTCAAAAGGGACACACGCATAACTAAAATGATGAATGATGACGATTACTGGTTGGCCTGCCTCCTTGATCCTCGCTATAAAGGCAAATTGCAAAATATAATGCCACATGAGAACTTGGAACTAATATTAGCAACCAAACAATCAACTCTTGTTGACCGTTTGCTTCTGGCATTCCCTGCACACAGCGCCCGTGATCGTTCTCACACGAGCTGCAGGGGCCAGCAGACCAGAGGAGTTAGAGGGGCAGAAATCAGAAGTGGCGTTGGCCAGAGGGGTTTTCTGACCAGGTTGTGGAGTGATTTTGCTATGACCGCAGACAGGACAGGTACTGCAGCATCAATTCAAAGTGACAGGAGACAACATTTGTCCAGTATGGTTACAAACTATTTTTCATCCCTTATCGATGTTCTCCCTCAACCGTCATTCCCATTTGATTACTGGGCATCAAAATTAGACACCTGGCCAGAATTGGCAGAATATGCATTGCAGGAGCTTGCTTGCCCGGCAGCTAGTGTCCTATCAGAAAGAGTATTCAGTGCTGCAGGTTCAATACTAACAGAAAAAAGGACTCGTCTGGCTACCCAAAATGTAGATGATCTAACCTTCATTAAAATGAACCACAACTGGATTTCGAAATCTTTTGCCCCACCTTGCCCGGCTGACACCTAGCTTTCCTATGAAAAGGTCTTGCCTGTGGACTATTCTGAATGCCTTTTCCAATCTCGTAATTTTCTGCACCTGATTGTCCAGCATACAACATGTTTACACCTCACTAAATGGCCAAACTCCCCACACGGGGCCGTGGTATCGACACTTGGCGACAGCACCCGTGAGAGTGCAGTTTGTCTGAAGAGGTGGGTGAGCCCGCTTTTGGTCGACGGCACTGCCACTGGGTCCCTCCTAGTACAATAAAGTGTCTCTGGCGGTGGTGGTGCGCACCCAACGTCAGACACACCGTTGTAATATGAGGGGACCTGGGCCTGTACCGCCGGCCACAAGACAGTTTCCCCCCCCCAGCTCAAACAGTGCTCTACCACTTGCAAAATTATCTCACAGCTCCACCAATGTTTAGTCTATGCGCTGACATCCTTCAATGCCTGCCACTGACAATAACATTGTATTGACATTTTTGTTATGTTAGGCCTTCGATGCCTGTCTGTGGTCACTCCTTCCACTAGGCCTCCACTGACCACACCACTGCTGCCCGTGTACCCCTGTAACCAATTTAAAATTGCCTACAGCCATGTGTTATTATTTTAGGCCTTCGATGCCTGTCTGCAGTCACTCCTTCCACTAGGCCTCCACTGACCACACCACTGCTGCCCGTGTACCCCTGGAACCAATTTAAAATTGCCTACAGCCATGTGTTATTATTTTAGGCCTTCGATGCCTGTCTGCGGTCACTCCTTCCACTAGGCCTCCACTGACCACACCACTGCTGCCCGTGTACCCCTGGAACCAATTTAAAATTGCCTACAGCCATGTGTTATTATTTTAGGCCTTCGATGCCTGTCTGCGGTGACTCCTTCCACTAGGCCTCCACTGACCACACCACTGCTGCCCGTGTACCCCTGGAACCAATTTAAAATTGCCTACAGCCATGTGTTATTATTTTAGGCCTTCGATGCCTGTCTGCGGTCACTCCTTCCACTAGGCCTCCACTGACCACACCACTGCTGCCCGTGTACCCCTGGAACCAATTTAAAATTGCCTACAGCCATGTGTTATTATTTTAGGCCTTCGATGCCTGTCTGCGGTCACTCCTTCCACTAGGCCTCCACTGACCACACCACTGCTGCCCGTGTACCCCTGGAACCAATTTAAAATTGCCTACAGCCATGTGTTATTATTTTAGGCCTTCGATGCCTGTCTGCGGTCACTCCTTCCACTAGGCCTCCACTGACCACACCACTGCTGCCCGTGTACCCCTGGAACCAATTTAAAATTGCCTACAGCCATGTGTTATTATTTTAGGCCTTCGATGCCTGTCTGTGGTCACTCCTTCCACTAGGCCTCCACTGACCACACCACTGTTGCCCGTGTACCCCTGGAACCTATTTAAAATTGCCTACAGCCATGTGTTATTATTTTAGGCCTTCGATGCCTGTCTGCGGTCACTCCTTCCACTAGGCCTCCACTGACCACACCACTGCTGCTCGTGTACCCCTGGAACCAATTTAAAATTGCCTACAGCCATGTGTTATTATTTTAGGCCTTCGATGCCTGTCTGTGGTCACTCCTTCCACTAGGCCTCCACTGACCACACCACTGCTGCCCGTGTACCCCTGGAACCAATTTAAAATTGCCTACAGCCATGTGTTATTATTTTAGGCCTTCGATGCCTGTCTGCGGTCACTCCTTCCACTAGTCCTCCACTGACCACACCACTGCTGCCCGTGTACCCCTGGAACCAGCATCAGAAAATATAAAAATAAGTATTTTGCTTATAAAAAAGAAAATACTGGAGAGATATCAAATGCAGACATTTTAACATTAAAAACAAACACATACAACAAAAATCTGGTACAGTACTAAAAATGGCCACCAGCTACAATAACTTTCTCCTGCAAGTAGTTAACTGAAAGGTTTTTTCAATTTTAAACACAGATATGGCATCCACCGAGTGTTGTCCTGTCGCGTCTTCTTTATATTATTGCCAAGAAGATGCAAAACAATGAAAATAATAAAATCATTATTTACCAAAAAAATAGAGTAAGTCAAAACCACATTGCAAATAATTCATTACAAATAAAGAAGCAGGGCGCGTCCGAGGGTGAGTATATACCTAATAAGAATATAATCACCCTCGGACGCGCCCTGCTTCTTTCCGACAGCCTTCCTTCCTAAGAATCAGCCCTTCCGTGGTGTAGAGAGAGGGTTTGTTACACTCCAAGGTGTTCCCCAGGTTGCCTTTCCTGAGCTTCGATCTTCCGGCTCTCGTTTAGTAGTTGTTGGAAACTACGCTGCATTAGGCCTACAAATTGGGTATGGGGTGTAGAGAGATGGTGTGTTCCACTCCAAGGTGTTCTCCAGGTTGCCTTTCCTGAGCTTCGATCTTCCGGCTCTCGTTTAGTAGTTGTTGGAAACTACGCTGCATTAGGCCTACAAATTGGGTATGGGGTGTAGAGAGATGGTGTGTTCCACTCCAAGGTGTTCTCCAGGTTGCCTTTCCTGAGCTTCGATCTTCCGGCTCTGGTTTAGTAGTTGTTGGAAACTACGCTGCATTAGGCCTACAAATTGGGTATGGGGTGTAGAGAGATGGTGTGTTCCACTGTAGAGAGATGGTGTGTTCCACTCCAAGGTGTTCCCCAGGTTTCCTCGCCAATGCTTCGATCATCATGCTCTCGTTTAGTAGCTGTTGGAAACTACGCTGCATTAGGCCTACAAATTGGGTATGGGGTGTAGAGAGATGGTGTGTTCCACTCCAAGGTGTTCTCCAGGTTGCCTTTCCTTAACTTCTATCTTCAGGCTCTCATTAAATTGTGGTTAAACGGAACAACTGCATTTGGCGTACTAGTTGGTTTGGGGCCTACTATCGGTGTCTGCCGCTCCTTGCTGTTCTCCTCGTTTCCTGTCCTGAAATTCCGTTTTCAGGCGCTCGTTAAGTAGTTGTTAATGTTAGACTGCATTTGGCCTACTAGTTGGGTTGGGGCCTACTATCGGTGTCTGCCACTCCTTGCTGTTCTCCTCCACTGAACAAAGCTGTGCCGCCTGTTTACTACTGTTGCCAATTTTGAACTGCATTTCGACTACTTACTGATTTGGGCCTACTCTCTGTGTCAGCCTCTCATTCCAGTTGTCCTCCACTGCAATGCCCCCTGATTAGTCCTGTGTTACCAATTTTGAACTGCATTTAGCCCACTTTATTCTTTGGGCCTATATCTGTGTTTCCTCCTCATCCTGCCCATTGCCCAGCCAGTGATAGATGAGTCTGCTGGTACATTGACCCATAACGCAACATTTCCCGTGCACGCTACACTGCAAGATTGTGACCCTGCTGAAAGTCAGGTCCCCCTTCCCGCATACCATACCACCTTACACGGGGACAAACAGGAAGGTGCAGATGAAAGTGCAGGTTCCTTCATCAGGTGGGGGGAGGAATACTAGTTGGCGACGTCACTGGCACAGGGCCTCTCATAGTACGCAAAAGTGTTGCTGCCGGTGGGAGGCGCCCCCGCCGTGCAAACACCGCTGTACTTTGAGGGGCCCTGTGCCAGTGCCAATGCCAACGAGTGGGCCCCCCCTGCTTGCTCAGGTTCACAGCACTTGCAAAGTTGAAATACTTACCTCTTCCTGCTCCACTGCCGTGACGTGGTCCAGATTTCCTGGGCCCACTAATTACTTGAACCAGCCCTACCCACCACAACTTTAGCCAAATGAACCCCAATTTCAAATGCCTTCCAATTATTATAAGGTAAATTACGCTTGACAAGCTTCATTAAGAAGAATGGATGGTTTTGACATTAAAATGGGCATTCTAGGTGTTTTCCTGGCCCCCACTCACTGCCGACTATGCTGCCCCATTGACTTGCATTGGGTTTCGTGTTTCGGTCGATCCCGACTTTACGTCATAATCGGCCGATTTCACTCGACCCGACTTTTGAGATAGTCGGGTTTCGCGAAACCCGGCTCGACTCTAAAAAGGTCAAGTCTACTCACGGGTAGTTAGTCCAATATAGACTTTATTGCAGGGGCAAGAGGCGTGATAAATTACGCCACGGGATGCACATGTAATCCGTTTCCTAATAGTATAAATTTTAGTGTTGTTGAAATTAGAGAATGCTTTACTTTTGGTATGGTTACGACACGCTTTGCATAGCCCACAGGGGTAGAAGCCAGAATTTGTAGAACTAATGGACTTGGCATCCCCCACTGGACTATATAAGCTATGAACTAAGATGTCACGCAAATTCTGTGTTCTTTTAGCCACTATCATAGGTCTTTCTGGTAGGATCTCCTTAAGAATAGGATCTGAACATAATATTTTCCAATGCCTCTGGAGGATGTCGGTAAATTGATGCCACTTATTATGATATGTGGTAATAAAACGTACCCCATTTTTCTTATTGTCAGATGATCCAGATTTGTCCATTTGTTTATACAGAAGGTCATTTCTATTAGTCTTCAATGCTCTTTGATATCCTCTCTTGATGTTTCTTTTACTGTATCCTCTTTCGAGGAATCTCCTACTGAGGTCAGCCGATTGCGAATTAAAGTCTTCTGGGTTTGTGCAAATCCTTTTAGCACGTAGAAATTGCCCCACTGGAATTCCTCGAATAGTTGCCGGGGGATGCGCAGACGTCGCATGAAGAAAGGAATTCGTGGCCGTTGGTTTTCTAAATAGGTCTGTAAATAGAGAACCCTGTTCGTCAATCTTAATCGATAGATCCAAGAATTCCACATTTCTGCCTGCCTTGTACGTGAGCTTGATGTTTAAATTATTTTGGTTCAAGGTGTCCATACACGCAACAAGATCACAAGAGGAACCTTCCCAAATGAACCAAATGTCATCGATATACCTCATCCAGCCGGAAATCCGGCTGGAATGAGGTATAGGACTACATACAAAGATCTCACGTTCCCATAAACCGAGAAATAAATTCGCATAAGACGGGGCACAACTGGCCCCCATAGCGGTACCCTGACATTGTTTGTAAACGGTATTTTTGAAAATAAAGATGTTATGGGTGAGTACGTATTCAAGTAGCTGCAACAGTAAATCAACAAGATCCCCATCCAAATTGGTGGTTTTTAAGTACCATGACACTGCCCTCAGACCGTCTTGATGGCGTATGGAGGTGTACAGGGCCTCTACATCGGCCGTCACCATGATAGCCCCATCACCCACACAAATGTTATCCAACCTCCGCAATGCGGAGTTGCTATCCTTAATGTAGGAGGGTAGTTCACTAACCAGAGGCTTAAGGTAATGATCGATTACCATGGTGACGACCTCGCAGAGGCCCCCATTGCCAGACACAATGGGTCTTCCGGGGGGATCCATGGCATTTTTATGAATTTTGGGGATCAAGTATAACATTGGAAGGCGAGGATGCATCTCTTTGACTACCTCCACCATTTTTTGGGGGATGATGCCCTTGATAAAGGCATTCTCAAGGATGTCCACCAACTCAATATGAAATGCACGAATAGGATTTGCTGATAATTTTTTATAGCAATTTCTATCATTCAATAGTCTAAATGCCTGTCTTTCGTACATCTCATGGGGCCAAACCACCAGGTTGCCCCCTTTGTCTGATGGCTTAAAGACGACATCCCTGAGTTCCTGCAAGCTAGAGATAGCCACCCGTTCTTCCCTGCTGCAATTACTGACACCATATCCACTACGACATAGCTGTTCAATTTCCTCTGAAACCCCTCTAGTGTAAACCTCCACTGCCGGACATATACTCAGTGGTGGGAATTTTTTAGACTTGTTAATTAAGGACAGGGGAAATTCTTGTTTCGTTGTCACATACTCACTTTCCTCCGCCAGTGCTTCAAGGTTCTCCAGCACTTCCTTGTCAATATTGGATAAAGATGCGTCTTCTATACCAGTTTTGAAATGTAACCTCTGTAGAATTACCTTTCTTGAGAAAAGGTGCAAGTCCTTAATTGCTACAAAGGGGTCTGGATATTTAGAGGGAGAGAATGTTAAACCTTTTTCAAGGACTGAAATTTGAACATCTGACAACATATGATCCGAAAGATTGATTACCTTCAGATGGTCGTTTTTTCCTTTTTTCGGATTTTTGGTAAAGATATCCGCTGGTCTTCTATTCCCGCCATTGCGTGTATTATATTTAGAGGCCTGATGCGTTTCTCGTTCACTCCCAGATGCATTATACTCTGAGGCTGATGACACCAAGCTAAATGATAATTCCCGTGGTGGTGTACGTTTCACTTGATCCTTTTTAAATTGCCATCTAAATATTTTATTTTCTTCATAGTCTCTCTGATCCCTCTGATATTTCTTTACTTTTCTATCACAGATCTCCTTCTCCCACTTCTCCATGTCTTTATTAAGGTCATTAGACCATATTTCCAACATATCTTGCTTGATATCCTTTTTCATGGATTGTTCTAATTTTTCCAAATCACTTTCAATGGCCATTAGTGTTTGCACATTACTCTCAATGATGATTTTAAGAAACTCCAGAGAACATGCTGATGCCGCTGCTGACCATCTTTTAACAAGAGTCTCATCACTAAGTTCAAACGTGGGAAATAATTGTATCCTTAAACCCCTTGGGACAATCTCATTATCAACATAATTTTCGAGGGACGTTTTGGTCCACCAGATTCTAGTTTTCTTAAACATGGCATTTCTGTAGTGCTTAAGTCTCTCTGTCAGATACAGAGGTATCACTAGCTGCCCTAGAAGTACCAGATTTAAACATATTGGAGGCTTTTTGTCGCCAGGCAGTTTCTCTGGCTTTATAATCCATTTTGTAAACACGGATTCTCTGTCGAAAAACAGAACATACAATCGTATACATATTAATCCAAATGACCTAAGCAAAACGCTTGGACACATTCCGTAACAATAACTAACCAACAGTACCACCAAAGAAAATACACTGATGGTACAAGGAATGTAAAATATACCAAATTTTATTATGCCAATAAACACAATTTAAACATACATTATAAATATCTAGGTACCTCAGGCACAGCTAGAGGTCACTAGGAGCAAAAGCAGCAATCACATAGACCATGTCAGTATATGACAGAATGTAACCATACATGGCTAGTACATGGTTTTACAAATAAGACACATACCCAGAGTCTCCTAATACTATCCTTCAGTTTCAAGCCACTGGCACAAGCCTAAATGGTAGAACAGCCGAGGTTCACTGGTAAAGTGTCAAAAAAACCACCCAAACACTGCCTAAATGCTGCCAGAATACTTTACGTGGTAATTAGACATAGGTATATTACCTGTGATGTGCCCGCGTCCCAGTGCGCAGCCCACCCCGACGCGCGTTTCGCCAGTTCTTCTTCCGGGGGCGTGTACCATACAGGGAGGTAAGCGGTCCTTTTAACATCCCCACCGGCCAATCATACAATAGCGACTCATAGTCACGCGTCACTGACGTCAGATGTAAACACTGCACACGTGAGTATAACGGCGCATCCGGCGCCTGTAAACACTGCCAAAGAGGAACATCCCCACCGGCCAATCATACAGTAGCGACTCCCAGTCACGCGCCCACGACGTCAGATGTAAACACTGGACACGTGGGTATTACGGCGCATCCGGCGCCTGTAATCGCTGCCAAAAGGGCCTGTTATGTTTGCTAATGACAGGTGTTATGAAGGCAATCCAGAAACACAGTGTGCTTAGCGATCAGAGCGCACACAGTGATCTGACAAATACCCAAAAATACAAGAACGAGCTCTGAGACGTGGAAACTCTGTAGACTGCACACCTGATCCTATCCTAAACACAACTAAAAGCGGCTGTGGATTGCGCCTAACAACTACCTAGGCAACTCGGCACAGCCTAAGAAACTAGCTAGCCTGAAGATAGAAAAATAGGCCTGACTTGCCCCAGAGAAATTCCCCAAAGGAAAAGGCAGCCCCCCACATATAATGACTGTGAGTAAGATGAAAAGACAAAACGTAGGGATGAAATAGATTCAGCAAAGTGGGGCCCGATATTCTAGGACAGAGCGAGGACAGCAAAGCGAACTTTGCAGTCTACAAAAAACCCTAAAGCAAAACCACGCAAACGGGGCAAAAAAAACCCACCGTGCCGAACTAACGGCACGGCGGTACACCCTTTGCGTCTCAGAGCTACCAGCAAAACAAAAGACAAGCTGGACAGAAAAAAAGCAACAAAAAAGCAAAAAGCACTTAGCTATACAGAGCAGCAGGTCACAGGAACAATCAGGAGAAGCTCAGATCCAACACTGAAACATTGACAAGGAGCAAGGATAGCAGCATCAGGCGGAGTTCTGAGAAGATCAAAATGTCATCCAAGTAAACAATCAGGAATTTATCCAGATACTCACGGAAGATGTCATGCATAAAAGACTGAAACACAGATGGAGCATTGGCAAGTCCGAACGGCATCACTAGATACTCAAAATGACCCTCGGGCGTATTGAATGCAGTTTTCCATTCATCTCCTTGCCTGATTCTCACCAGATTATACGCACCACGAAGATCTATCTTAGTGAACCAACTAGCCCCCTTAATCCGAGCAAACAAGTCAGATAACAATGGCAAGGGATACTGAAATTTAACAGTGATCTTATTAAGAAGGCGGTAATCAATACACGGTCTCAGCGAACCATCCTTCTTAGCTACAAAGAAGAACCCTGCTCCCAGTGGTGATGACGATGGGCGAATATGTCCCTTCTCCAGGGATTCCTTCACATAACTGCGCATAGCGGCGTGTTCGGGCACGGATAAATTAAATAATCGACCTTTAGGGAATTTACTACCAGGAATCAAATTGATAGCACAATCACAATCCCTATGCGGAGGTAGAGCATCGGACTTGGGCTCTTCAAATACATCCTGATAATCAGACAAGAACTCTGGGACCTCAGAAGGGGTGGATGACGAAATCGACAAAAATGGAACATCACCATGTACCCCCTGACAACCCCAGCTGGATACCGACATGGAATTCCAATCCAATACTGGATTATGGGTTTGTAGCCATGGCAACCCCAACACGACCACATCATGCAGATTATGCAACACCAGAAAGCGAATAACTTCCTGATGTGCAGGAGCCATGCACATGGTCAGCTGGGCCTAGTATTGAGGTTTATTCTTGGCCAAAGGTGTAGCATCAATTCCTCTCAATGGAATAGGACACCGCAAAGGCTCCAAGAAAAACCCACAACGTTTAGCATAATCCAAATCCATCAGATTCAGGGCAGCGCCCGAATCCACAAACGCCATGACAGAAAACGACGACAAAGAGCATATCAAGGTAATGGACAGAAGGAATTTGGACTGTACAGTACCAATGACGGCAGACCTAGCGGACCGCTTAGTGCGCTTAGGACAATCAGAAATAGCATGAGTGGAATCACCACAGTAGAAACACAGACCATTCAGACATCTGTATTCCTGCCGTTCAACTCTAGTCATAGTCCTATCGCACTGCATAGGCTCAGGTTTAACCTCAGGCAGTACCGCCAAATGGTGCACAGATTTACGCTCGCGCAAGCGTCGACCGATCTGAATGGCCAAAGACAAAGACTCATTCAAACCAGCAGGCATAGGAAATCCCACCATGACATCCTTAAGAGCCTCAGAGAGACCCTTTCTGAACAAAGTTGCCAGCGCAGATTCATTCCACTGAGTGAGTACTGACCATTTCCTAAATTTCTGACTATATACTTCTATATCATCCTGACCCTGGCACAAAGCCAGCAAATTTTTCTCAGCCTGATCCACTGAATTAGGCTCATCGTACAGCAATCCGAGCGCTAGAAAAAACGCATCGACACTACTCAATGCAGGGTCTCCTGGCGCAAGAGAAAATGCCCAGTCTTGAGGGTCGCCGCGCAAAAAAGAAATAATAATCAAAACCTGTTGAATAGGATTACCAGAAGAATGAGGTTTCAAGGCCAGAAATAGCTTACAATTATTTTTGAAACTTAGAAACTTAGTTCTATCTCCAAAAAACAAATCAGGAATAGGAATTCTTGGTTCTAACATAGATTTCTGATCAATAGTATCTTGAATTTTTTGTACATTTATAACGAGATTATCCATTGAAGAGCACAGACCCTGAATATCCATGTCCACACCTGTGTCCAGAATCACCCAAATGTCTAGGGGAAAAAAAAAAATGAACACAGAGCAGAAAAAAAAAAAAAATGATGTCAGAACTTTTTCTTTCCCTCTATTGAGAATCATTAGTTTGGCTCCTTGTACTGTTATGTTTGCTAATGACAGGTGTTATGAAGGCAATCCAGAAACACAGTGTGCTTAGCGATCAGAGCGCACACTGTGATCTGACAAATACCCAAAAATACAAGAACGAGCTCTGAGACGTGGAAACTCTGTAGACTGCACACCTGATCCTATCCTAAACACAACTAAAAGCGGCTGTGGATTGCGCCTAACAACTACCTAGGCAACTCGGCACAGCCTAAGAAACTAGCTAGCCTGAAGATAGAAAAATAGGCCTGACTTGCCCCAGAGAAATTCCCCAAAGGAAAAGGCAGCCCCCCACATATAATGACTGTGAGTAAGATGAAAAGACAAAACGTAGGGATGAAATAGATTCAGCAAAGTGGGGCCCGATATTCTAGGACAGAGCGAGGACAGCAAAGCGAACTTTGCCGTCTACAAAAAACCCTAAAGCAAAACCACGCAAAGGGGGCAAAAAAAACCCACCGTGCCGAACTAACGGCACGGCGGTACACCCTTTGCGTCTCAGAGCTACCAGCAAAACAAAAGACAAGCTGGACAGAAAAAAAGCAACAAAAAAGCAAAAAGCACTTAGCTATACAGAGCAGCAGGTCACAGGAACAATCAGTAGAAGCTCAGATCCAACACTGAAACATTGACAAGGAGCAAGGATAGCAGCATCAGGCGGAGTTAAGTAATGAAGCAGTTAACGAGCTCACCAGAACACCTGAGGGAGGAAGCTCAGAAGCTGCAGTACCACTTGTGACCACAGGAGTGAATTCAGCCACAGAATTCACAACAGTACCCCCCCCTTGAGGAGGGGTCACCGAACCCTCACCAGAGCCCCCAGGCCGACCAGGATGAGCCGCATGAAAGGCACGAACAAGATCGGAAGCATGAACATCAGAGGCAAAAACCCAGGAATTATCTTCCTGAGCATAACCCTTCCATTTAACCAGATACTGGAGTTTCCGTCTAGAAACACGAGAATCCAAAATCTTCTCCACAATATACTCCAATTCCCCCTCCACCAAAACCGGGGCAGGAGGCTCAACAGATGGAACCATAGGTGCCACGTATCTCCGCAACAACGACCTATGGAATACATTATGTATGGAAAAGGAGTCTGGGAGGGTCAAACGAAAAGACACAGGATTGAGAACCTCAGAAATCCTATACGGACCAATAAAACGAGGTTTAAATTTAGGAGAGGAAACCTTCATAGGAATATGACGAGAAGATAACCAAACCAGATCCCCAACACGAAGTCGGGGACCCACACGGCGTCTGCGATTAGCGAAAATTTGATCTTTCTCCTGGGACAAGATCAAATTGTCCACTACCTGAGTCCAGATCTGCTGCAACCTATCCACCACAGAATCCACACCAGGACAGTCCGAAGACTCAACCTGTCCTGAAGAGAAACGAGGATGGAACCCAGAATTGCAAAAAAATGGAGAAACCAAGGTAGCCGAGCTGGCCCGATTATTAAGGGCGAACTCAGCCAACGGCAAAAAGGACACCCAATCATCCTGGTCTGCAGAAACAAAACATCTCAGATATGTTTCCAAGGTCTGATTGGTTCGTTCGGTCTGGCCATTAGTCTGAGGATGGAAAGCCGAGGAAAAGGATAGGTCAATGCCCATCCTACCACAAAAGGCTCGCCAAAACCTTGAAACAAACTGGGAACCTCTGTCAGAAACAATATTCTCAGGAATGCCATGCAACCGAACCACATGCTGAAAGAACAAAGGTACCAAATCAGAGGAGGAAGGTAATTTAGCTAAGGGCACCAGATGGACCATTTTAGAAAAGCGATCACAGACCACCCAAATGACTGACATCTTTTGAGAAACGGGAAGGTCAGAAATGAAATCCATCGAAATATGTGTCCAAGGCCTCTTTGGGACCGGCAAGGGCAAAAGCAACCCACTGGCACGAGAACAGCAGGGCTTAGCCCTAGCACAAATCCCACAGGACTGCACAAAAGTACGTACATCCCGTGACAGAGATGGCCACCAGAAGGATCTAGCCACTAACTCTCTGGTACCAAAGATTCCAGGATGACCAGCCAACACCGAACAATGAAGTTCAGAGATAAGTTTATTAGTCCACCTATCAGGGACGAACAGTTTCTCTGCTGGACAACGATCAGGTTTATTCGCCTGAAATTTTTGCAGCACCCGCCGCAAATCAGGGGAGATGGCAGACACTATGACTCCTTCCTTGAGGATACCCGCTGGCTCAGATAAACCCGGAGAGTCGGGCACAAAACTCCTAGACAGAGCATCCGCCTTCACATTTTTAGAGCCCGGAAGGTACGAAATCACAAAGTCGAAGCGGGCAAAAAATAACGACCAACGGGCCTGTCTAGGATTCAAGCGCTTGGCAGACTCGAGATAAGTCAAGTTCTTATGATCAGTCAATACCACCACGCGATGCTTAGCTCCTTCAAGCCAATGACGCCACTCCTCGAATGCCCACTTCATGGCCAGCAACTCTCGATTGCCCACATCATAATTACGCTCAGCGGGCGAAAACTTCCTGGAAAAGAAAGCACATGGTTTCATCACTGAGCAATCAGAACCTCTCTGTGACAAAACCGCCCCTGCTCCAATCTCAGAAGCATCAACCTCGACCTGGAACGGAAGAGAAACATCTGGCTGACACAACACAGGGGCAGAACAAAAACGACGCTTCAACTCCTGAAAAGCTTCCACAGCAGCAGAAGACCAATTAACCAAATCAGCACCCTTCTTGGTCAAATCGGTCAATGGTTTGGCAATGCTAGAAAAATTACAGATGAAGCGACGATAAAAATTAGCAAAGCCCAGGAACTTTTGCAGACTTTTCAGAGATGTCGGCTGAATCCAATCCTGGATGGCTTGGACCTTAACTGGATCCATCACGATAGTAGAAGGGGTAAAGATGAACCCCAAAAATGAAACTTTCTGCACACCGAAGAGACACTTTGATCCCTTCACAAACAAAGAGTTAGCACGCAGGACCTGAAAAACCATTCTGACCTGCTTCACATGAGACTCCCAATCATCTGAGAAGATCAAAATGTCATCCAAGTAAACAATCAGGAATTTATCCAGATACTCACGGAAGATGTCATGCATAAAAGACTGAAACACAGATGGAGCATTGGCAAGTCCGAACGGCATCACTAGATACTCAAAATGACCCTCGGGCGTATTGAATGCAGTTTTCCATTCATCTCCTTGCCTGATTCTCACCAGATTATACGCACCACGAAGATCTATCTTAGTGAACCAACTAGCCCCCTTAATCCGAGCAAACAAGTCAGATAACAATGGCAAGGGATACTGAAATTTAACAGTGATCTTATTAAGAAGGCGGTAATCAATACACGGTCTCAGCGAACCATCCTTCTTAGCTACAAAGAAGAACCCTGCTCCCAGTGGTGATGACGATGGGCGAATATGTCCCTTCTCCAGGGATTCCTTCACATAACTGCGCATAGCGGCGTGTTCGGGCACGGATAAATTAAATAATCGACCTTTAGGGAATTTACTACCAGGAATCAAATTGATAGCACAATCACAATCCCTATGCGGAGGTAGAGCATCGGACTTGGGCTCTTCAAATACATCCTGATAATCAGACAAGAACTCTGGGACCTCAGAAGGGGTGGATGACGAAATCGACAAAAATGGAACATCACCATGTACCCCCTGACAACCCCAGCTGGATACCGACATGGAATTCCAATCCAATACTGGATTATGGGTTTGTAGCCATGGCAACCCCAACACGACCACATCATGCAGATTATGCAACACCAGAAAGCGAATAACTTCCTGATGTGCAGGAGCCATGCACATGGTCAGCTGGGCCCAGTATTGAGGTTTATTCTTGGCCAAAGGTGTAGCATCAATTCCTCTCAATGGAATAGGACACCGCAAAGGCTCCAAGAAAAACCCACAACGTTTAGCATAATCCAAATCCATCAGATTCAGGGCAGCGCCCGAATCCACAAACGCCATGACAGAAAACGACGACAAAGAGCATATCAAGGTAATGGACAGAAGGAATTTGGACTGTACAGTACCAATGACGGCAGACCTAGCGGACCGCTTAGTGCGCTTAGGACAATCAGAAATAGCATGAGTGGAATCACCACAGTAGAAACACAGACCATTCAGACGTCTGTATTCCTGCCGTTCAACTCTAGTCATAGTCCTATCGCACTGCATAGGCTCAGGTTTAACCTCAGGCAGTACCGCCAAATGGTGCACAGATTTACGCTCGCGCAAGCGTCGACCGATCTGAATGGCCAAAGACAAAGACTCATTCAAACCAGCAGGCATAGGAAATCCCACAATGACATCCTTAAGAGCCTCAGAGAGACCCTTTCTGAACAAAGTTGCCAGCGCAGATTCATTCCACTGAGTGAGTACTGACCATTTCCTAAATTTCTGACTATATACTTCTATATCATCCTGACCCTGGCACAAAGCCAGCAAATTTTTCTCAGCCTGATCCACTGAATTAGGCTCATCGTACAGCAATCCGAGCGCTAGAAAAAACGCATCGACACTACTCAATGCAGGGTCTCCTGGCGCAAGAGAAAATGCCCAGTCTTGAGGGTCGCCGCGCAAAAAAGAAATAATAATCAAAACCTGTTGAATAGGATTACCAGAAGAATGAGGTTTCAAGGCCAGAAATAGCTTACAATTATTTTTGAAACTTAGAAACTTAGTTCTATCTCCAAAAAACAAATCAGGAATAGGAATTCTTGGTTCTAACATAGATTTCTGATCAATAGTATCTTGAATTTTTTGTACATTTATAACGAGATTATCCATTGAAGAGCACAGACCCTGAATATCCATGTCCACACCTGTGTCCAGAATCACCCAAATGTCTAGGGGAAAAAAAAAAATGAACACAGAGCAGAAAAAAAAAAAAAATGATGTCAGAACTTTTTCTTTCCCTCTATTGAGAATCATTAGTTTGGCTCCTTGTACTGTTATGTTTGCTAGTGACAGGTGTTATGAAGGCAATCCAGAAACACAGTGTGCTTAGCGATCAGAGCGCACACTGTGATCTGACAAATACCCAAAAATACAAGAACGAGCTCTGAGACGTGGAAACTCTGTAGACTGCACACCTGATCCTATCCTAAACACAACTAAAAGCGGCTGTGGATTGCGCCTAACAACTACCTAGGCAACTCGGCACAGCCTAAGAAACTAGCTAGCCTGAAGATAGAAAAATAGGCCTGACTTGCCCCAGAGAAATTCCCCAAAGGAAAAGGCAGCCCCCCACATATAATGACTGTGAGTAAGATGAAAAGACAAAACGTAGGGATGAAATAGATTCAGCAAAGTGGGGCCCGATATTCTAGGACAGAGCGAGGACAGCAAAGCGAACTTTGCCGTCTACAAAAAACCCTAAAGCAAAACCACGCAAAGGGGGCAAAAAAAACCCACCGTGCCGAACTAACGGCACGGCGGTACACCCTTTGCGTCTCAGAGCTACCAGCAAAACAAAAGACAAGCTGGACAGAAAAAAAGCAACAAAAAAGCAAAAAGCACTTAGCTATACAGAGCAGCAGGTCACAGGAACAATCAGGAGAAGCTCAGATCCAACACTGAAACATTGACAAGGAGCAAGGATAGCAGCATCAGGCGGAGTTAAGTAATGAAGCAGTTAACAAGCTCACCAGAACACCTGAGGGAGGAAGCTCAGAAGCTGCAGTACCACTTGTGACCACAGGAGTGAATTCAGCCACAGAATTCACAACAAGGGCCGCTCTTTGTGTTGCTGCACTATTTTTGTATTTTTTCTCTGTATTTTTTCTATATATTTGCCTGTGCAATCGTATTTTTTACTGCTAATAATCTTGCACTACGCACTTTATACGTATGTATATGTAACATTGTGCTACAAATTGTTAATACTAATGTTAATATAATGTTATGGTTCCATTCACTTGGGTCAATTCTACTATATTTATGTGGATATCTTTAGCATCAATGCACACCACAGTCACTCGGGCACTTTATTGTAGTTTCACACAGCAGCTTTATAGATATGGGGGCATTTCATTAGACTATATACGGCAACACGGTTAGATCCTGGCCGTAGGGTGTGCGCATGCGCCGCTTGGATCGCTCCGGACCTCCCCAACCTGATCTCCTGTGGTGCTGTCTAACTTGTGCTCCGGGGTTTGCCTGGGCGCAATGCTGGCGGGCCACTGACCGGCGAGGGGAGGTCCCTGTTTTGGCATCGATTACAGGCGCCGGATGCGCCGTAATACCCATGTGTCCAGTGTTTACATCTGACGTCGTGGGCGCGTGACTGGGAGTCGCTACTGTATGATTGGCCGGTGGGGATGTTCCTCTTTGGCAGTGATTACAGGCGCCGGATGCGCCGTTATACTCACGTGTGCAGTGTTTACATCTGACGTCAGTGACGCGTGACTATGAGTCGCTATTGTATGATTGGCCGGTGGGGATGTTAAAAGGACCGCTTACCTCCCTGTATGGTACACGCCCCCGGAAGAAGAACTGGCGAAACGCGCGTCGGGGTGGGCTGCGCACTAGGACGCGGGCACATCACAGGTAATATACCTATGTCTAATTACCACGTAAAGTATTCTGGCAGCATTTAGGCAGTGTTTGGGTGGTTTTTTTGACACTTTACCAGTGAACCTCGGCTGTTCTACCATTTAGGCTTGTGCCAGTGGCTTGAAACTCAAGGATAGTATTAGGAGACTCTGGGTATGTGTCTTATTTGTAAAACCATGTACTAGCCATGTATGGTTACATTCTGTCATATACTGACATGGTCTATGTGATTGCTGCTTTTGCTCCTAGTGACCTCTAGCTGTGCCTGAGGTACCTAGATATTTATAATGTATGTTTAAATTGTGTTTATTGGCATAATAAAATTTGGTATATTTTACATTCCTTGTACCATCAGTGTATTTTCTTTGGTGGTACTGTTGGTTGGTTATTGTTACGGAATGTGACCAAGCGTTTTGCTTAGGTCATTTGGATTAATATGTATACGATTGTAAGTTCTGTTTTTCGACAGAGAATCCGTGTTTACAAAATGGATTATAAAGCCAGAGAAACTGCCTGGCGACAAAAAGCCTCCAATATGTTTAAATCTGGTAATTCTAGGGCAGCTAGTGATACCTCTGTATCTGACAGAGAGACTTTTAAGCAATACAGAAATGCCATGTTTAAGAAAACTAGAATCTGGTGGACCAAAACGTCCCTCGAAAATTATGTTGATAATGAGATTGTCCCAAGGGGTTTAAGGATACAATTATTTCCCATGTTTGAACTTAGTGATGAGACTCTTGTTAAAAGATGGTCAGCAGCGGCATCAGCATGTTCTCTGGAGTTTCTTAAAATCATCATTGAGAGTAATGTGCAAACACTAATGGCCATTGAAAGTGATTTGGAAAAATTAGAACAATCCATGAAAAAGGATATCAAGCAAGATATGTTGGAAATATGGTCTAATGACCTTAATAAAGACATGGAGAAGTGGGAGAAGGAGATCTGTGATAGAAAAGTAAAGAAATATCAGAGGGATCAGAGAGACTATGAAGAAAATAAAATATTTAGATGGCAATTTAAAAAGGATCAAGTGAAACGTACACCACCACGGGAATTATCATTTAGCTTGGTGTCATCAGCCTCAGAGTATAATGCATCTGGGAGTGAACGAGAAACGCATCAGGCCTCTAAATATAATACACGCAATGGCGGGAATAGAAGACCAGCGGATATCTTTACCAAAAATCCGAAAAAAGGAAAAAACGACCATCTGAAGGTAATCAATCTTTCGGATCATATGTTGTCAGATGTTCAAATTTCAGTCCTTGAAAAAGGTTTAACATTCTCTCCCTCTAAATATCCAGACCCCTTTGTAGCAATTAAGGACTTGCACCTTTTCTCAAGAAAGGTAATTCTACAGAGGTTACATTTCAAAACTGGTATAGAAGACGCATCTTTATCCAATATTGACAAGGAAGTGCTGGAGAACCTTGAAGCACTGGCGGAGGAAAGTGAGTATGTGACAACGAAACAAGAATTTCCCCTGTCCTTAATTAACAAGTCTAAAAAATTCCCACCACTGAGTATATGTCCGGCAGTGGAGGTTTACACTAGAGTGGTTTCAGAGGAAATTGAACAGCTATGTCGTAGTGGATATGGTGTCAGTAATTGCAGCAGGGAAGAACGGGTGGCTATCTCTAGCTTGCAGGAACTCAGGGATGTCGTCTTTAAGCCATCAGACAAAGGGGGCAACCTGGTGGTTTGGCCCCATGAGATGTACGAAAGACAGGCATTTAGACTATTGAATGATAGAAATTGCTATAAAAAATTATCAGCAAATCCTATTCGTGCATTTCATATTGAGTTGGTGGACATCCTTGAGAATGCCTTTATCAAGGGCATCATCCCCCAAAAAATGGTGGAGGTAGTCAAAGAGATGCATCCTCGCCTTCCAACGTTATACTTGATCCCCAAAATTCATAAAAATGCCATGGATCCCCCCGGAAGACCCATTGTGTCTGGCAATGGGGGCCTCTGCGAGGTCGTCACCATGGTAATCGATCATTACCTTAAGCTTCTGGTTAGTGAACTACCCTCCTACATTAAGGATACCAACTCCGCATTGCGGAGGTTGGATAACATTTGTGTGGGTGATGGGGCTATCATGGTGACGGCCGATGTAGAGGCCCTGTACACCTCCATACGCCATCAAGACGGTCTGAGGGCAGTGTCATGGTACTTAAAAACCACCAATTTGGATGGGGATCTTGTTGATTTACTGTTGCAGCTACTTGAATACGTACTCACCCATAACATCTTTATTTTCAAAAATACCGTTTACAAACAATGTCAGGGTACCGCTATGGGGGCCAGTTGTGCCCCGTCTTATGCGAATTTATTTCTCGGTTTATGGGAACGTGAGATCTTTGTATGTAGTCCTATACCTCATTCCAGCCGGATTTCCGGCTGGATGAGGTATATCGATGACATTTGGTTCATTTGGGAAGGTTCCTCTTGTGATCTTGTTGCGTGTATGGACACCTTGAACCAAAATGATTTAAACATCAAGCTCACGTACAAGGCAGGCAGAAATGTGGAATTCTTGGATCTATCGATTAAGATTGACGAACAGGGTTCTCTATTTACAGACCTATTTAGAAAACCAACGGCCACGAATTCCTTTCTTCATGCGACGTCTGCGCATCCCCCGGCAACTATTCGAGGAATTCCAGTGGGGCAATTTCTACGTGCTAAAAGGATTTGCACAAACCCAGAAGACTTTAATTCGCAATCAGCTGACCTCAGTAGGAGATTCCTCGAAAGAGGATACAGTAAAAGAAACATCAAGAGAGGATATCAAAGAGCATTGAAGACTAATAGAATTGACCTTCGTATAAACAAATGGACAAATCTGGATCATCTGACAATAAGAAAAATGGGGTACGTTTTATTACCACATATCATAATAAGTGGCATCAATTTACCGACATCCTCCAGAGGCATTGGAAAATATTATGTTCAGATCCTATTCTTAAGGAGATCCTACCAGAAAGACCTATGATAGTGGCTAAAAGAACACAGAATTTGCGTGACATCTTAGTTCATAGCTTATATAGTCCAGTGGGGGATGCCAAGTCCATTAGTTCTACAAATTCTGGCTTCTACCCCTGTGGGCTATGCAAAGCGTGTCGTAACCATACCAAAAGTAAAACATTCTCTAGTTTCAACAACACTAAAATTTATACTATTAGGAAACGGATTACATGTGCATCCCGTGGCGTAATTTATCACGCCTCTTGCCCCTGCAATAAAGTCTCTATTGGACTAACTACCCGTGAGTTGAAGATCCGGACACGGGAACATTGCAGGGACATTGTGAATGCAAAAACAACACAGGAAGAAATGTCTTTAAAAACTTTGCCAAGGCATTTTAAGCAACATCACCAATGTAATCCGTATGAGCTTAAAATCAAAGGGATAGACCTAGTAGAGTTGGGAATTAGAGAGGGAAACCTGAGTAAACAACTCGCACAAACCGAAAGCAGGTGGATTTACCGGCTGGGTACGATAGCACCACAGGGGCTTAATGAAAGTTTTGGTTTTGGGGCATTTCTGTAGGGTTTTCTTTAGTTTTGCTTACATCTAACCTTCTATTTTATATTTAGTTTAGTCTCTCTGTTCAGATTTGGAGGCTTTTATGGGGAGGGTTTTTTATGTTTTTATTTATTTTCTAACTTTTGTTATCATTATTTTCTAGAAGTGTTATCGATATGCGGTCTTTCTTGCCCCTTATATGTATCGAACTGATCCGGTCATGTTTCAAGATGATACTGCTCAAGAAATATATCTAATCGTGAGAAGATTATGGGATATGTGAATCCATGGGAGCGACATCACCCTCAATGAGAACTTTCATTATCTATACATACTCCGGTCTCCTCTTATGCGCCCATGTATTGATGAGTAATATCCTATTTGTATGTATGTTTCAAGGGCCGCTCTTTGTGTTGCTGCACTATTTTTGTATTTTTTCTCTGTATTTTTTCTATATATTTGCCTGTGCAATCGTATTTTTTACTGCTAATAATCTTGCACTACGCACTTTATACGTATGTATATGTAACATTGTGGTACAAATTGTTAATACTAATGTTAATATAATGTTATGGTTCCATTCACTTGGGTCAATTCTACTATATTTATGTGGATATCTTTAGCATCAATGCACACCACAGTCACTCGGGCACTTTATTGTAGTTTCACACAGCAGCCTTATAGATATGGGGGCATTTAATTAGACTATATACGGCAACACGGTTAGATCCTGGCCGTAGGGTGTGCGCATGCGCCGCTTGGATCGCTCCGGACCTCCCCAACCTGGTCTCCTGTGGTGCTGTCTAACTTGTGCTCCGGGGTTTGCCTGGGCGCAATGCTGGTGGGCCACTGACCGGCGAGGGGAGGTCCCTGTTTTGGCATCGATTACAGGCGCCGGATGCGCCGTAATACCCACGTGTCCAGTGTTTACATCTGACGTCGTGGGCGCGTGACTGGGAGTCGCTACTGTATGATTGGCCGGTGGGGATGTTCCTCTTTGGCAGTGATTACAGGCGCCGGATGCGCCGTTATACTCACGTGTGCGCCGTTATACTCACGTGTGCAGTGTTTACATCTGACGTCAGTGACGCGTGACTATGAGTCGCTATTGTATGATTGGCCGGTGGGGATGTTAAAATGACCGCTTACCTCCCTGTATGGTACACGCCCCCGGAAGAAGAACTGGCGAAACGCGAGTCGGGGTGGGCTGCGCACTGGGACGCGGGCACATCACAGGTAATATACCTATGTCTAATTACCACGTAAAGTATTCTGGCAGCATTTAGGCAGTGTTTGGGTGGTTTTTTTGACACTTTACCAGTGAACCTCGGCTGTTCTACCATTTAGGCTTGTGCCAGTGGCTTGAAACTGAAGGATAGTATTAGGAGACTCTGGGTATGTGTCTTATTTGTAAAACCATGTACTAGCCATGTATGGTTACATTCTGTCATATACTGACATGGTCTATGTGATTGCTGCTTTTGCTCCTAGTGACCTCTAGCTGTGCCTGAGGTACCTAGATATTTATAATGTATGTTTAAATTGTGTTTATTGGCATAATAAAATTTGGTATATTTTACATTCCTTGTACCATCAGTGTATTTTCTTTGGTGGTACTGTTGGTTAGTTATTGTTACGGAATGTGACCAAGCGTTTTGCTTAGGTCATTTGGATTAATAGGTATACGATTGTTCTGTGTGTGTCAGTGGCTGCATTATACTCTGAGGTGTCTGCATTATACTCTGAAGGGGCTGCATTATACTGTGTGTGGGGAGCAGCATTATGCTGTGTGGGGGGCTGCACTATACTATGTGTTTGTGGGAGAGGCTGAATTATATTGTGTGGGGGGGCTGCATTATACTGTGTGTGTGGGGCTGCATTATACTGTGTGGGGGGCTGCATTGTACTGTGTGTGAGGGCTGCATTATACTCTGAGGGGGCTTCATTATCATGTGTGATTGTGGGGGGCTGCGTTATACTCTGAAGTGGCTGCATTATACTCTGATGACATTGTACTGTGTTTGTGTGGGGGGCTGAATTATACTGTGAGGGGGCTGCATTATACTCTGACGGAGGCTGCATTATGCTCTATGAGGGGACTACATTATATTCTATCAAGGACCATGGGGAGTGCATTCTACTATATGTATTATATGGGACCTGCATTATAATGTATCGAGGACTATCTGTCCCCATCATTCTTCCTCAGCCGAAGTAAAGAGGCCAGGAAATAAGCACTGACTTCAATATTGTCGATCACGCTCGTTTAGCGGCCTGACCTCAGCGCCTGTAAATACAGCAGAAATGTTTCTGTGTGATGCTGCAATATGTGAGCATTTGGGGCCCCACTTTAAAAAAAACTTTTGCCTAGAGCGCCACTTTGTCTAAAACCGGCCCTGGGCATATGTTAGCTGAAAAATGTGACAAATTAATTAAGTGGCATGCATCTCTTAATGAATTATATGCAGGGGTTATGTACAGCTTAACAACTGAGCTCTGCTAAAATTGCATCAGAGAAAATTGTGATTCTATCATAACTGCTGTGTCTAGTAAACTCATCAATACATTGCTGAAATCAGGGTCTCAGTTCCTACCACACACTGCTGTTACATTACATTGTAAAAACTTGCTGATATATTGCCTTTAAGACTGGAATAAAAAAGCTGCTAGTCTTAATAAATTGGACCCTAAGTATTCGATCAAGAGCCCTTTCACACAGCATTTTTGCCTACATTCGTTAGTCCCAAGGGCTTATGTCCGATCCTACCCAGCAAAACAGTATTTGGGCATATATGCCAAGGCAGCAAATTATAATGAAGCCAACAGAGTGAATGCGTGCGCTAACGTGCATCATTTACAGGCATACACACCAATTGGAGACGGATATCCATATGTAATATACTGAGAGACCAACTAAAGTGATGGAAAACGCTGCATTAGAGGACTTTAAAGCTTCATAATTCAACTTGTTTAATTAAGCACTGGTAACCTGTGAAGCTCACAAGAATTCCCCTCTCAAAAAAACTCGTAGCATGAAGATATTCTGACTGTCTGTAGTCCTTACTAAGGGAACTACATAGTTTATAAAGTTAATAAGAAATTAATTTTGATGTATCATAAGAAACACCATGTAAATCCCAGAAGGTCAAGTTGCACCCAAGAAGGCTGAGCATCAGCTCTTGCTATAACTACTGTGTCACTGTGAGTCTCTGGGAGACAACCCCCTGCTACAGTTTTCTTTGTCTAGTCATTACAGTCCCCTCATTACAGTAGCTTGCATTATTTTTATCACAGACGTGACTCCAGGCATTAGCTTCTCACAGATTTTCCCAGGCTCTTTAATACTCACAGGAGTCTCCCAGCCCACCTACTTGCTTTTGAGCAGCAGACCTCAGGCCTTCCTAATTGGCTTCTTGGCAGCTGACCTTAGACCTTCGCAATAGAGATGAGTGAACCTTTCAAGGTTCTGTTGCGTTCAGATTGTCAAATGTCCCGATGTTTGCCAAACACATCTGAACCCAATTGAAATCAATGGGAGGCAAAACCAAATGCATAGACAACACCTTCAGGGGGGCCAAAAAGTTGCCAAACAGCTCAAATTAGGGGCAGACACCAGGAAAAGTGTCATCAATTGACCCAGAGTACAAATAGTATAATTGCACAGGATGGATGCATAAGACCGATGTGAAGATAATCTATACTGTGATGATTTGGAGAGTGTACTTTCTATCAAATAGAGGATTTTATTTAGGCTGTGTCGTTTTTTACAATATAACTATGGGGTTACTAATGGGAGCGTCTTGTTGATGCCTATCCATTACTAAACTGTAGGCTTGATGTCAGCGGCCATAAAACAGCTGACATCAACCCGACAACTATCACGCCACTTGCCATCGCACCAGGGCAAGTGGTAAGAGTCAGGTAAAGTGCCAGAATTGGAGCATCTAACAAAATGTATAGATATAGTATGTGTAGTAGTGTATGTAGAATCTAATGGAGTGGCTGTGGGCAGATATTTTTAGGCTGAGGGGCCAATATCAATGGACCCTTAACACCCCCTGAGAATACTAGCCCCCAGCTGTCTGCTTTAGCTTGGCTGATTGTCAAAAATTGTCACACCGCTGATTGTCACACCATTTTTTATTATTTATTTACTTAAATAATTTAAAAAAATGCTTTGGAACCACTCCATGCTTGACAACCATCTGTGATAAAGCTGGCAGGAGAGGGTTGCAGCCCACAGCTATCAGTTTCACCTCCTCTGGTTATCAAAATGGAAGAGAACTCACATAATTTTTTTTCTATTTGCTTTATTTATTTATAGCACAGGTACCAGCTGATGAATATGTACATCATCAGCGCCTGCTCTTGCTGTTTTTAGCGACAGCAGGAATAGGCTGATGAGAGTAGTACTCTCTCATCAGCCGACACCTATGACCAGAGATAATCTTTTTATTCGGGTGACAGCTGCTGACTCACGCTGTCATCTGACAGCATGGGAACCGCAGCTCTCTGACTGGAGTTGAGTATCCTACCGCCGATCAGAGTCCGTGTTCGTTACACTATCATGCAGATGACAGTGTTGAAAACAACAGATGTTTGGGCACCCCATTTATCTGAAAGGAGTCTGTGTTCGGGTTCTGGTACTGGAAAGGTAACCAAGCCAAACTTTTTAAAATGTTCAGCTGGACCCGCCGGAGTTGAACATCCACGGATTCGCCCATCACTCTATACATCTCTCCTTGGCTCTCCCTGTACCTGTTCCATTGCCAATATTTTAACTATTCTGTATTCTTTATTCATCCCTGGTTATTAGGTTTTCCATTCACTATGCCCCACAATGCCCACGCTGCAAGATGTGATTCAATTCTCAAGATACATGTGGAACCCACACCTATCAGACATGAGATCAATTTCTTAGAGAATACCCCTTAAAGAAAAACTTTAAATACAACATATGAATTTCTGAAAATGTTTGATATGTGCTAATGTTTTATACTTCAGTTTGTAGTGTTATTCATCCGTAAAAAAATCACTTAACATTTGGCTGCAACTTACATCTGCCTGAATAAGAACAGGAAAACATCACAAAAATACAACATTTTCTTCTTAAAATGGCATGATTGAACTTCTGGAAATGCTCTAACAGTTTTTAATTCGAATTCAACCACTCAAATTTATTTACCTTGATTTTCTATACTGTAAAGTGAATAACTGCCATGAAAATAGTTATATAACATTTGGGGGGTTCCCTTGTACTAAATTTAACCAATTTTAAATGCAAAAATAGTATTAGCAATGTCCTAGTGAGCTCACTATCTGGCTAGGTTAAAATGCATGGTAACTGGAGATAAATAACAGGCTATTTAACAACACAAAGCAGTATCAGATTTGTTAGGTACTTAAATTGTAGAAACAGAAAATGTTCCCTTTTTTAAGGCAGATGTCTGCCTTATTGATGATTATACAAAAGGAGTGAAAATGGAAGAAGCCATGGGTTTTTCTTACAAGGTGGTGCAAAAATTGTTTGGGGAAATTCATTTTCGTTGCTACATGAAGAAGCTAACGCATTTTCACAAATCGTCCAAAAGATTTCCCTTAAAAAAATAAATAAATAAATTATTTATATACACAGCTCTGGCAAAAACTAAGAGACCACTGAAAAATGTTCAATTTGTCTGATTTTTCTCTTTATCTGTATATTTTTGAGCAAAATGTAAATTATTCCTTCATTCTATAATCTTCTGACAACATGTCTCCAAATTTCCAAGCAATACATTTTGTATTTTTTTCTGAAAAGGAGAAATGGTCAAAATTAAAAAAAACTCAAATAATGCAAAAAAAAAAAAACAAGTTCATAATCATTTAGAAACAACAATACTAATGTTTTAACTCAGGAAGAGTTCAGAAATCAATATTTTTTTGAATAACCATGATTTTTAATCACAGCTTTCATGCATCTTGGCATGCTTTCCACCAGTCTTTCACACTGCTTGTGGCGCAAAATTTAAGCAGTTCTCTGCTTAATGGCTTGCGACTATCCATCATCCTCTTGATTACATTCCAGAGGTTTTCAATGGGGTTCAGGACTGGAGATTGGGCTGCCTATGACAGGGTTTTCATGTGGTGGTCTCTCAATTTTTGCCAGAGCTGTAGAAATATATATATATATATATATATATATATATATATATATATATATATATATATACAGTATACTGTGTATATGTGTATATATATATATATACAGTGGGGCAAAAAAGTATTTAGTCAGTCAGCAATAGTGCAAGTTCCACCACTTAAAAAGATGAGAGGCGTCTGTAATTTACATCATAGGTAGACCTCAACTATGGGAGACAAACTGAGAAAAAAAAATCCAGAAAATCACATTGTCTGTTTTTTTAACATTTTATTTGCATATTATGGTGGAAAATAAGTATTTGGTCAGAAACAAAATTTCATCTCAATACTTTGTAATATATCCTTTGTTGGCAATGACAGAGGTCAAACGTTTTCTGTAAGTCTTCACAAGGTTGCCACACACTGTTGTTGGTATGTTGGCCCATTCCTCCATGCAGATCTCCTCTAGAGCAGTGATGTTTTTGGCTTTTCGCTTGGCAACACGGACTTTCAACTCCCTCCAAAGGTTTTCTATAGGGTTGAGATCTGGAGACTGGCTAGGCCACTCCAGGACCTTGAAATGCTTCTTACGAAGCCACTCCTTCGTTGCCCTGGCGGTGTGCTTTGGATCATTGTCATGTTGAAAGACCCAGCCACGTTTCATCTTCAATGCCCTTGCTGATAGAAGGAGGTTTGTACTCAAAATCTCACGATACATGGCCCCATTCATTCTTTCATGTACCCGGATCAGTCGTTCTGGCCCCTTTGCAGAGAAACAGCCCCAAAGCATGATGTTTCCACCACCATGCTTTACAGTAGGTATGGTGTTTGATGGATGCAACTCAGTATTCTTTTTCCTCCAAACACGACAAGTTGTGTTTCTACCAAACAGTTCCAGTTTGGTTTCATCAGACCATAGGACATTCTCCCAAAACTCCTCTGGATCATCCAAATGCTCTCTAGCAAACTTCAGACGGGCCCGGACATGTACTGGCTTAAGCAGTGGGACACGTCTGGCACTGCAGGATCTGAGTCCATGGTGGCGTAGTGTGTTACTTATGGTAGGCCTTGTTACATTGGTCCCAGCTCTCTGCAGTTCATTCACTAGGTCCCGCCGCGTGGTTCTGGGATTTCTGCTCACCGTTCTTGTGATCATTCTGACCCCACGGGGTGGGATTTTGCGTGGAGCCCCAGATCGAGGGAGATTATCAGTGGTCTTGTATGTCTTCCATTTTCTAATTATTGCTCCCACTGTTGATTTCTTCACTCCAAGCTGGTTGGCTATTACAGATTCAGTCTTCCCAGCCTAGTGCAGGGCTACAATTTTGTTTCTGGTGTCCTTTGACAGCTCTTTAGTCTTCACCATAGTGGAGTTTGGAGTCAGACTGTTTGAGGGTGTGCACAGGTGTCTTTTTATTCTGATAACAAGTTTAAACAGGTGCCATTACTACAGGTAATGAGTGGAGGAAAGAGGAGACTCTTAAAGAAGAAGTTACAGGTCTGTGAGACCCAGAAATCTTGATTGTTTGTTTCTGACCAAATACTTATTTTCCACCATAATATGCAAAAAAAATGATAAAAAAACAGACAATGTGATTTTCTGTATTTTTTTTTCTCAGTTTGTCTCCCATAGTTGAGGTCTACCTATGATGTAAATTACAGACGCCTCTCATCTTTTTAAGTGGTGGAACTTGCACTATTGCTGACTGACTGAATACTTTTTTGCCCCACTGTATATATATATATATTTACTAGCTATTGAACCCGTTCTACGCCCGGGTGGCGAGTATTTATATTGGCATATGGTCTCCATTCTGGTTTCTGCTGCTTACATCCTGCACCCTAATCTTATCATGTGCTGCTACCATCTTGCGCCCCCATCCTGTAATGTGCAGCCCCCATCCTGTAAAGTGTAGCCCCCATCCTGCGCTGTCATCCTGTTTTGTGCGCCTCCATCTTGTCATGTGCTACTCTCTTCCTGAGCTCTCATCCTGTCATGTGCTCCCATCCTGCGCCCCCATCCTGTCATGTGGTGCTCCCATTTTGCGCCCCATCCTTTCATGTGCTGCCTCCATTCTATAATGTGCTGCTCCCATCTTGCACCCCCATTCTGTAATGTGCTAATCCCATCCTGTGCCCCATTCTATAATGTGCTGCTCCCATCTTGCGCCCCCATCTTGTCATGTGGTGCTCCCATCCTGCACCCCCATGCTCTCATGCCCTGCTCCCATCTTGCTTAACCATGCTGTCATGTGCTGCTCTCATCCGGTGCCCCCATCCTGTCATGTGCTGCTCTCATCCTGCGCCCCCATCCTATTATGTGCTGCTTACATCCTGCACCCTCATCCTGTCATGTGATGCTCTCATCCTGCGCCCAATCCTGTCATGTGCTGCTCTCATCCTGCACCCCCATTCTGTCATGTGCTGCTCCCATTTTGCGCCCCCATTCTGTAATGTGCTGCTCCCATCCTGCCCCCCACTCTGTAATGTGCTGCTCCCATCCTGCCCCCCATTCTGTCATGTGCTGCTCCCATTCTGTGCCCCCATTCTGTAATGTGCTGTTCCCATCCTGCGACCCCATTCTGTAATGTGCTGATCCTATCCTGTGCCCCCAATTTGTAATGTGCTGCACCCATCCTGCACCCCAATCCTGTCATGTGGTGCTCCCATCCTGCACCCCCATCCTGTTATGTGCTGCACCCATCCTGCGCCCCCATCCTGTCATGTGCTGCTCCCAACCTGCGCCCCCATTCATTCATGTGCTGCTCCATTCCTGCGCCCCCATTCTAAAATGTGCTGCTTCCATCATGAGCCCCCATTCTGTCATGTGCTGCTCCCATCCTGCGCCCCCATCCATTCATGTGCTGCTCCCATCCTGCGCCCCCATCTATTCATGTGCTGCTCCCATCCTGCGCCCCCATCCATTCATGTGCTGCTCCCATCCTGCACCCCCATTCTAAAATGTGCTGCTCCCATCTTGCGCCCCCATTCTGTAATGTGCTGCTCCCATCCTGCCCCCCATTCTGTCATGTGCTGCTCCCATCCTGCGCCCCCATCCATTCATGTGCTGCTCCCATCCTGTGCCCCCATTCTGTAATGTGCTGAACCCATCCTGTGCCCCCATTTTGTGCACCCATCCTGCACCCCAATCCTGTCATGTGCTGCTCCCACCCTGCGCCCCCATCCTGTCATGTGCTGCTCCCTTCCTACGCCCCCATTCTGTCATGTGCTGTATGCATCCTGTGCCCCAATTCTGTCATTTGCTGCTCTTATCCTGTGCCCCCATTCTGTCATGTGCTGCACCCATCCTGCACCCCCGTTCTGTCATGTGTTGCTCCCATCCTGCGCCCTCATTATGTAATGTGCTGCACCCATCTGCACCCCCGTTCTGTCATATGCTGCTCCCATCCTGTGCCCCCATTCTGTAATGTGCTGCTCCCGCTCCCATCCTGTGCCCCATTCTGTAATGTGCTGCTCCCCCATTCTGTCATGTGCTGCTCCCCCATTCTGTCATGTGCTCCTTCCATCCATATGCCCTGTACACTGTTCCATTAAGGGTATTGGCCCCCATAAGATGCTCCATAGTTTAATATGTCCCGTATGCTGCGAGACTACACAGGTCTCCTCATCAGGCAAGACGAAGATAAAGAGACCTGTGTAGTCTCGAAAGCTTGCAATTTGTTACCATCTTTTCAGTTAGCCATTAAAAGGTATCAACTTGGGTTGAGCGAAACGGGTCGAAATTTTTCAAAAGTCGCCGACTTTTGGCAAGGTCGGGTTTCATGAAACCCGACCCGACTCCTGTGTGGGGTCGGCCATGAAGTCGGCGATCTTTTGAATCTGGAATCGGAATTCCGATACCGATTCCCGATATGTTTAAGATATCGGGAATTGGTATCGGAATTCAGATTTAAGTGTAAAATAAAGAATTAAAATAAAAAATATCGCCATACTTACCCTCTGACGCGCCCTGGTACTAACCGGAAACCTTCCTTCCTTAGAATCAGCCTTCCAAGACCTTGCGGTGACGTTGCGGTGACGTCGCGGCTTGTGATTGGTCGCGCGGCGGTCACATGGGCGGCCGCGCGACCAATCACAAGCCGCGACGTCACCGCGACGTCACCGAAGGTCCTGGAAGCGCTGATTCTTAGGAAGGACCTTTGGTGACGTCGCGGTGACGTCGCAGCTTGTGATTGGTCGCGCGGCCGCCCATGTGACTGCCGCGCGACCAATCACAAGCCGCGACGTCACCGCAAGGTCTTGGAAGGCTGATTCTAAGGAAGGAAGGTTCCCGGTTAGTACCAGGGCGCGTCAGAGGGTAAGTATTGCGATATTTTTTATTTTAATTCTTTATTTTACACTAAAATATGGATCGCAGGGCCTGAAGGAGAGTTTCCTCTCCTTCAGACCCTCGGAACCATGGAAACCCAATGCACTGCATTGGGTTTCGGGTTTCGGCCGACCCCGACCCTGACTTTTTTATAGGATCGGCGATTTCACTCGACCCGACTTTTGAAAAAGTCGGGTTTCGTGAAACCCGACCCGATCCTATAAAAGCAAAGGTCGCTCAACCCTAGTATCAACCACTGAGGACTCTCAATTCTAAATATCTTTCTATCTACTGGCTAACACGGTACCAAGATATATATCTTTCCTATATCATATAGAGTAATTTCAAACAGAGTGATCTATTTCAAGTGTTTATTTCTGTTAATGTTGAAGGTAGGCACCAGGATTTTTCCACTGCATGGGATAGATTCCAAGCCTTGTCTGGTGCTGTGGTCTCCCATTCAGGCCCAGCTGCTGAGATGACTGCTCAGCATAGATTCTGGCCTCAGTGTCTTGCTCAGGCTCGTGCTGTACGTGTGGTTACTGCTGGCTCTCCAGCTAAGTCTATGGTAACCACTGATAAACACGTGCAGCATTGCGCTCTGGAGCATAAGTCCAGAAATCACGTTACTGAGCATGTCCGTGAGGTGGCACCGCCTCATTGGTGCTCTGGTGATGTGGCAGCTCCAGATTAGTCCACGGGCAAGGTCCGGTCTGACTGGACTTGAGCTTTACGTATAAAAGGCTCTCAGAGGCTGTTACAGAACCCCCAGCACCAAGAATATGTTATGCTATATATATATTATGTATAATAGGTTCCATGTGAAATGCATCAGTCCACAGGCTGCATCCCTGGGCAGAGGGGACAAGATATTCTCCTTCTGACCTCCCCCACCTTTGTAATTCCCACAGTAAATACCAGCAGGATCCGGCCCCCTGCGGCTATTGTAATGTATGTCTGGCCTGTTTTTTCTATTGGCCTGCCCTGAGTATCTGTGTTATATATTCTGTGTGCTGTAAATAAAGTGTGTTCTTTTAGACTGGAAATACCTGGAGTAGCAGTCAGCTTTTATATGCTCCCATGTAAGAAATCCTAGCCAGCGTCCTTCATTCAGAATCCAGCAAAAGCAGAATGGACCTCCTGAAACACGGGGGGTGTTAAAGAGGTACTACAACACAGTAGACCCCGTTACAGAGGTGCACAATGGTGCGCTAGTATAATTTGTGATTGTGTGAGTGAGTGGATACGCTACCACTATGTTAGCACGTGTGTGTGGGCCGCTCGTATAACGGTGACTTAGTGTCTAGGCAGGCAGAGTAGGGTGGGTAACTCACGTTTGACTTAGCATCTGTCTCCTGTCGTGTGTGCAGTTAGCACAGCTGAGTGACAGAGCAAGCTCAACCACTAGCCTAGACTTCCCTGTGAGAGCAATAGGGTCCCACACTAGTGTCATACTTGCTTTTCCCTGTGATATTTAACAGGGTATTGCTCTAAGAGCTCTTTTGTTTGTTACCGCTCTGTGGAGTAACAGAGCTTGGAATTTTCCTTTCCATTCACACTGAGTGGCGCTAACTCTGCGTGTACGAATATTCGCTCACAGTGTATTCCGCCATTGTTCACATTAGCAGCAGTTTAACATCTCTGCACTGTGGACCCCGAGTTGCCATTGCACCTTATTATTTATTTTGTTTGGTGCAATAAGCCAACCATAACAGTTGATGATCATGGCTTATAGCCAATGAAAACCCAAAAGTCATTATCTCAGTAAATTAGAATAGTTTATAACACCAGCTTGAAGATGATTTTAAAATCTAAAATGTTGGCCTACTGAAATGTATGTTCAGTAAATGCGCTCAATACTTTATCAGGGATCCTTTTGCATCAATTACTGCATCATTATGGCGTGGCATGGAGGTGATCAGCCTGTGGCACTGCTGAGGTGTTATGGAAGCCCAGGTTGCTTTGATAGCAGCCTTCAGCTCATATTCATTGTTGGGTCTGGTGTCTCTCATCTTCCTTTTGACAATTCACCAAAGATTCTCTATGGTGTTAAGGTCAGGCGAGCTGGCAAGCACAGTGATACTGCTGTTTTTAAACCAGGTATTGGTCTTTATGGCAGTGTGGACTGGGCCCATGTCATTCTGGAAAATGAAATTTCCATCTCCAAAAAGTTTGTCGGCAGAGGAAAGCATGAAGTGTTCTAAAATTTCCTGGTAGACGGCTGCGCTGACTTTGGTCTTGATAAAACACAGTGGACCTACGCCAACAGATAACATGACTCCCGAAACCATCACTGATTGTGAAAACTTCATACTAGACCTCTATCAGCTTGGATTGTGTTCCTCACCACTCTTCCTCAGGACTCTGGGACCTTGATTTCCAAATGAAATGCAAAATGTAGTTTCATCTGAAAACAACACCTTGAACCACTGAGCAACAGTCCAGTTCTTTTTCTTCCTGGCCCAGTTAAGACATTTCTGGCATTGTCTCTCTGTCATGAGTGGCTTGACACAAGGAATGCGACACTTGTAGCCCATATCCTGGATACGGCTGTGTGTGATGACTCTTGAAGCAATGACTCCAGCAGCAGTCCACTCCTTGTTAATCTAACCCAAATTTTTGAATGGGCTTTTTCTTAACAATCCTTTCAAGGCTGCGGCTATCCTGGTTGCTTGTGCACCTTTTTCTACCACACTTTTTCCTTCCACGCAACTTTCCATTAATATGCTTGGATACAGCACTCTGTTGACAACCATCTTCTTTACCATTGACCTTCTGTCCTTTTGTGGTTTACCTTCCTTGTGGAGTGTGTCAATGACTACCGTCTGGACATCTGTCAAGTCAGCAGTCTTCCTCATGATTGTGGAGCCTATTGAAACAGACTAAGGGACCTTTTTAAATGCTTAGGAAACCTTAGCAGGTGTTTTTGTCAATTATTCTAATTTACTGAGATAATCTCCTTTGGGTTTTCATTTGCTGTAAGCCATAATCATCAACATTAACAGAAATAAACACTTGAAATACATCACTCTGTTTGTAATGATTCTATATAGTATATGAGTTTCACTTTTTTTTATTGAAGAAGTGAAATAAATTAACTTTTTGATGATATTCTATTTTTGTGAGAAGCACCTCATGGGGTGTGAATAGGTTAACCTGCAGCAACTCCCTATCTCACTTCATTCTTTGAAAATGGAAGAGGTAGTCAGTCTGTTCTTATGTGGAAGAGCTGTGCACTCTGACCTCCTATGACCACACTGTAAAAGCATAAAATGGTGCTGCTTTGCTGTGCCCCATTTTTTATACTGTAAGAGTTCCTTCTGAATGACTGCGCTAGACCATATGATGTGATAGCAGGGCATTATGGGGAAGCCTGCATGGTGGTGCTTGACCTCATTGGCCCACTCTAATTCTTCAGCAGTACGTTAAAGGTATTTTTTTTCCAATCCTCATTAATTGAATCGCAAACTCTTCGAATTCAAGGTTACCTTTGAATTTCAGGAAATTAAATTTAAAGTGGATTCTCCACAGATCGATTTGATCATTTCTTGAAACCACCCTAAATCTAAAGGTACCGTCACACTAAGCGACGCTGCAGCGATACCGACAACGATCCGGATCGCTGCAGCGTCGCTGTTTGGTAGCTGGAGAGCTGTCACACAGACCGCTCTCCAGCGACCAACGATGCCGGTAACCAGGGTAAACATCGGGTTACTAAGCGCAGGGCCGCTCTGCTTCTCTGGTCTGGCTGTGAGCACAGCGGCCAGAAAGCAGAGCGGTGACGTCACCGCTCTGCTTTCCGGCTGCCCGGCGCTCACAGCCAGACCAGAGAAGCAGAGCGCCGAGGACAGACAGCGGTAGGTAAGTATGTAGTGGCTGTTTTTTTTACTTTAACGATGGTAACCAGGGTAAACATCGGGTTACTAAGCGCGGCCCTGCGCTTAGTAACCCGATGTTTACCCTGGTTACCAGCGAAGGCATCGCTGAATCGGTGTCACACACGCCGATTCAACGATGTCTGCGGGAGTCCAGCGACGAAATAAAGTTCTGGACTTTCTTCCCCGACCAGCGACAGCACATCAGGGGCCTGATCGCTGCTGCCTGTCACACTGGACGATATCGCTAGCCAGGACGCTGCAACGTCACGGATCGCTAGCGATATCGTCTAGTGTGACGGTACCTTTACATTATAGAGAAGTTTTTGCCTTGAATTAGTAAACAGTTCAGTGACAGTCCCAATGGGCATATGTCCAATATTTAAGAAGTGTTACATGGAGTTAAAAGAGGGGGTATGACAGCTCAGCGCCACTAACCTGGGTCTCCAAGACAAGTGCAATGACAAAACACTAGAATCCTGTGAAAAGATCACCACATCCAGCCTTTTTTCAAAGGAAATTGTTTCTTCTCTGAGTCAGTAGCAGCTTAGAAACATCTCTAGAGTTTATTCTCATGTAGATTTATTCACCTCTTATCTGTCTACGTAACTTAGGCCAAAAAATGTATTAAGAGGAACTAAAAGGTTATAAAGCAAATATTTTTTGGTGAGGAATTAACAATATTTATGCAGACAGATAATGGATAGAGCACTGTGGTCACTAGGATGTTTCACCTGTTTCCTTATAATTCTGTAAGTCCTCTCTATCTCATGCATCATCCTCTCTCCTCTTTCCAATATGTACTAAGTGACTGTATTCACAAATGTGATAATTGCCTAATCGTAAATGCCCATGTTTCCTAATATTAGCTATGTTTATTTTGTCTGTCGATGTGAACCATTTAACCTTTCCTTTATACACTGGCATACAGCCATTTACATTGCATAGGAGATTTTACGTAATGAGTTTCAAGTATCACATTCACATATTAAAGAAGTTGTCCACTACTATAAAGTTTTTTTTTTTTTTCATAAATCTTGCTATTATGTGCCACTGAAAACATCTACTGTGTTTATTTTAGCAATATTAGCTGTTATCATGCTGTAGCAACACATCTTCAGTGCTGGATTCAGCTCTCATGAGGTTAATCGACAACTTCCTTATTGTGCCCTAATACTACAAGTTCCATGATGCTTTGCACTGCCACTAAGCCCGAACCTAGCACACCCACTCCAAAAACACACCCAAACCCCTCCCTCCTCTCTCTTCAAAAAGATTTGTGATGTCATTTCTGTCCAACTCCTCTTTTACATTTGTCCAACCCACACTCCATTACACACAGAGATAGATAGATGATAGATAGATAGATATTAGATAGATAAATAGATATTAGATAGATAAATAGATATTAGATAGATAAATAGATAGATAGATAGATATTAGATAGATAGATAATAGATAGATATTAGATAGATAGATAGATAGAATTAGATAGATATGGGATAGATAGATAGATAGATATTAGATAGATGGATATTAGATAGATAGATAGATAGATAGACAGATAGATAGAATTAGATATGGGATAGATAGATACATACAGATATATCTATATATCTATTTCCATAGATATGTCCATTTCCATGTTTCTAAACCCCTTCACCCCTGGAGCTTTTTTCGTTTATTGCTCCCCTTCTTTCCAGAGCCATAATGTTTCCGTCAATATGGCCATGTGAGGGCTTATGTTTTGCGGGACAAGTTCTACTTTTGAACGACACCATTGGGCAGCACGGTGGCGCAGTGGTTAGCACTACAGCCTTGCAGCGCTGGGGTCCTGGGTTCTAATCCCACCCAGGACAACATCTGCAAAGAGTTTGTATGTTCTCTCCGTGTTTGCGTGGGTTTCCTCCGGGCACTCCGGTTTCCTCCCACATTCCAAAGACATACTGATAGGAATTCTAGATTGTGAGCCCAATCGGGGACAGTGATGATAATGTGTGCAAAGTGTAAAGCGCTGCGGAATATGTTAGCGCTATATAAAAATAAAGATTATTATTATTATTATTGGTTTTACCATATCGTGTAGTAGAAAATGTGAAAAAAATTCAAAGTGCGATGAAATTGCAAAAAAAGTGCAATCCCACACGTGTTTTTTGCTTGCCTTTTTGCTAGGTTCACTAAATGCTAAGGCTGTGTGCACACGTTGCGGATTTGATTGCAGATCCGCAGCATTTTTTGCAGTACTGAATTGCATTAAATCCGCAGTGTAGTGCACAACCAATGTAAGTCTATGGGAGCCACAGACTTGTTGTGCACATGCTGCGGAAAAGGCCGCACCGAAACGCAGCTTTTTTTTTTCTCCGCAGCATGTCACTTCTTTTGTGCTGAACTGCAGCGTTTCTGCACCCTTAGGCCGGAGTCACACTACAGCGAGATACCGCCGAGTCTCGCGGGTTAAAACCAAGCTCTGGCACCGGCACTCTGGAGCGGAGCGTGCGGCCGCATAGCAATACATGGAGCTGCACGCTCCGCTCCGGAGTGCTGGTGCCAGAGCTTGTATTTAACCTGCGAGACTCGGCCGTATCTCGCTGTAGTGTGACTCCGGCCTTACACTTTCATTGAGATGTAAAAAATATCTGCAGTTTTGCTGCGGATGAGGGTCCGAGAAACGCTGCAGTTCAGGAGGAGGGAAGTGTGTGGGCAGTGACCAGGGCCGGACGGGCCATCAGGCACTTCTGACAAATGCTAGAAGGGCCGGTGCCAGTAGTGGGCCGCTGCACTCTTTCCTCCCGCCAGTGCCGCCGCCGCATTCAACTATACCAGCGTCTATGACGCCGGTATAGTTCAATGCAATGATGGAGGAGAGAGCGTCCGCTGACGCTCCCTCTCCCATCATTCCCCGCTCTGCCTCTGACACTGCGGGTGCGCGATGACGTCATATCATCGCACACCTGCTGTGTCCCGGGCAGACTGCCGCCGCCGTGACAGGAGCAGTGCAGGCAAGAGGAAAGGTGAGGAGAGTGTGGAGCCATTATCGGGGGGATGAGATGTGAGTTGTGCTGTATATACCACTGTGTGGGCTGTGCTGTGTATGTACCACTGTGTGGGCTGTGCTGTGTATGTACCACTGTGTGGGCTGTGCTGTGTATGTACCACTGTGTGGGCTGTGCTGTGTATATACCACAGTGTGGGCTGTGCTGTGTATATACTACTGTGTGGGCTGTGCTGTGTATATACCACTGTGTGGGCTGTGCTGTGTATACTACTCCGCGGGCTGTGCTGTATACTACTACACGGGCTGTGCTGTATACTACTACACGGGCTGTGCTGTATACTACTATGCGGGCTGTGCTGTATACTACTACGCGGGCTGTGCTATATTATGTGGGCTGTGCTATATACTATGCAAGTTGTGCTATATTATATGTGGGCTTTGATATATACTATGGGAGGTATATTATATTCTATGGGGGAGGCCGTGTTATATACTATGTGGCTGTGTTATATACTATTGCGGGGTATATTCTAATCTATGGGGGAGGCTGTCTTATATACTATGGGGGTATATTATATTCTATGGGGGAGGCTGTCTGATAAACTATGTGGGGCTGCATTATATTCTATGGGGGCTACATTATACTCTGGGGTGGCTGCATTATACTCAGCAAATTCAGATGTAAGGCTACTTTCACACTTGCGTCGGTAAGGGGCCGTCGCAAACCTTCGGCCAGACGTACCGACGGACGTTATGCTAACTTTAGCACAACGTGGGCAGCGGATGCAGTTTTACAACGCATCCGCTGCCCATTGTGATGAGCGTGGAGGAGGGGGTGGAGTTCCAGCCACGCATGCGCGGTCGGAAATGGCAGACACGTCGCACAAAAAAAAGTTACATTGAACTTTTTTTTGTGCGTTGTGTCCGCCAAAACACGACGGATACGTTGCTAATACAAGTCTATGGGTACAAAACGCATCCTGCGAGCACATTTGCAGGATCCGTTTTTTTTCGCCGGATCTTTTTTTTCCTGCCGTTTCCATTTTTTTCCGCCGTATCCGTTTTTTACCACCTGATCGTTTTTTTCTGCCAGATCCGTTTTTTTCTCATAGTTGTATTAGCGCCGGAGTGCGTCTGATGGCCACATGTTTCATCCGTTTTTTGCTAGATCCGTCGCTGTGCATTTTTTCAACGTACCGAAAAACCGTTCCTCTGTATGTGTTTTCCGTCCGGTGGAAACAGCTTTTTTGACGGATCCTGCAAAAACGGATTAAACGTGTGGCCACCAGGCGCAATCCGGCGCTAATACAACTCTATGAGAAAAAACAGATCTGGCGGAAAAAAAAACATCCGGTGGAATAAAATGGATCCGGCGGAAAAAAATGGATCCGGTTGAAAAAAACGGATCTGGCGGAAAAAAACGATCCGGTGCAAATAAACGGATCCTGCAAATGTGCTCGCAGGATGCGTTTTACCCATAGACTTGTATTAGCGACGGATCGTGACGGATGGCCGGACATCGCCTCCGTCGTGCTACGGATCCGTCGTGTTTTGGCGGACCGTCGGCACAAAAAAACGTTCAATTGAAAATTTTTTTGGCCGGCTCGCCCGCCATTTTCTACCGCGCATTTGCGGCAGAAACTCCGCCCCCTCCTCCCCGCACTTCAGAATGGGCAGCGGATGCGTTGAAAAACTGCATCCGCTGCCCACGTCGTGCACAAATTTCACAACGTGCGTTGGTACGTCGGCCCGACGCATAGCGATGGACCCGTACTGACGCAAGAGTGAAAGAGACCTTAATGAGCGATGAATTTAAAAAGAAAAAAAAAAAAGCGGAAAAAAAACGGCGTGGGCTCCCGCGCAATTTTCTGCGCCAGAGGGGGAAAGCCGACGGCCGGGGCCAATATCTGTAGCCTGCTATGAATATCAGCCCGCAGCTGTCTGCGTAGCCTTTACTGGCTATTAAAAGAGGGGGACCACCCCCAAAAAAAAATGACGTGGGGTCCCCCTATATTTTATAACCAGAAAGGCTACGCAGACAGCTGCAGGCTGATATTCATAGCCTAGAGAGGGGCCATGGATATTGCCCCCCCCCCGGCTACAAATACCAGTCCGCAGCCGCCCCAGAAATGGCGCATCTGTAAGATGCGCCAATTCCGGCACTTAGCCCCTCTCTTCCCACTCCCGTGTAGCGGTGGGATATGGGGTAATAAGGGGTTAATGTCACCTTGCTATTGTAAGGTGACATTAAGCCGGGTTAATAACGGAGAGGCGTCAATAAGACGCCTATCCATTACTAATCCAATAGTAAGAAAGGGTTAATAAAACACACACACAATCGGAAAAAAGTATTTTAATATTCTTCATTTAACCATACTTACCATACTTCAGCGCCTGCAAAAAAAAGTAAAATATTAAACCGTATACTACCTTTCCGCCGTAGTCCAATTAATAACGAGTGTCCCACGACGATCTCCCCTATAGAACAGTGACATCGGGTGATGTCACTGCTCTATAGGACCCTCAGTGACACACTGACAGGAGACAATGGCTCCTGCAGTGCATCACTGAGGTTACTATAGTTCACTGGTCTCACTTTATGGCAATTGCTGCGTGGGAAAATGTCTCACCCAGCAATGCCAATAGTGAGACTAGGGACTATTTTCTCACAGGGGCGTAGGAATACCTTGTGAGGAATACATGATGGAAGGATACCTTCCATCATTGTGTTCCTGGAGCCCCTGGAGAGTGGTCACATCAACTGATGCTCCTGCTCTCCACGGGAGATCGTCGTGGGACACTCGTTTTAATATAATTTCTGCGGACAGGGAGTATATTGTTTGTTTATTATTTTAATATTTTTTACAGGTGACAATGGCTTCGGGGAACAAAGTGACAAGTGATGGTGAGTATGTACTCTATGTTATATGTACTGTATGTCTGTAGTATGTATGTATGTACTGTATGTTGCATGTCGTTGCATGGTGCATGTTGTTGCATGGTGCATGTCGTTGCATGGTGCATGTCGTCGCATGGTGCATGTCGCATGTCGTCGCATGGTGCATGTCACATGGTGCATGTCGTCGCATGGTGCATGTCGCATGTTGTCGCATGGTGCATGCAGCATGTGGCCGCATGGTGCATGTCAAATGGTGCATGTCGCCGCATGGTGCATGTCGTATGTCGCCGCATGGTGCATGTAGCATGGTGCATGTCGCCGCATGGTGCATGTAGCATGGTGCATGTCGTCGCATGGTGCATGTCGCCGCGTGGTGCATGTCGTCGCATGGTGCATGTCGTCGCATGTAGCATGTCGTCGCATGGTGCATGCAGCATGTCGGTGCATGTCACATGGTGCATGTCGCATGTCGTCGCATGGTGCATGTCGTCGCATGCAGCATGTCGTCGCATGCAGCATGTTGCATGTCGCCACATGGTGCATGTCGCATGTTGCCGCATGGTGTATGTCACATGGTACATGCAGCATGTCGTCGCATGGTGCATGTCGCATGTTGTCGCATGGTGCATGCGGCATGCAGCATGTCGCATGTCATCGCATGGTGCATGTCGCCGCATGGTGCATGCATGTCGTCGCATGGTGCATGTCGTCGCATGGTGTGTGTTGTATGTATGTACTGTATATGTTTTTTTTTTTTTACATTCAACACATTAGCCGGATGATGGGACTACTACTGTCCCATCATTGGCTAATGTGTCAATCACTGTCAGTGTAGCAGGCAGAGCCCGAAGGGACTTGTAGTCCCATCGGACGATGCCTGCACACACACACACACAGCGCCGGCACACACACACACAGCGCCGGCACACACACACATCGCCAGCACGCACACACACACACATCGCCCGCACACACACATCGCCGGCACGCACACACATCGCCAGCACACGCACACACATCGCCAGCACACGCACACACATCGCCCGCACACACACACACATCGCCAGCACGCACACACACACACATCGCCCGCACACACACACACATTGTCGGCACGCACACACATCGCCGGCACGCACACACATCGCCAGCACACACACACACATCGCCGGCACGCACACACACACATCGCCGGCGGGCAGAGCCCCGCACATCGCCGGCGGGCAGAGCCCCGCACAAGCCGGCGGGCAGAGCCCCGCACATCGCCGGCGGGCAGAGCCCCGCACATCGCCGGCGGGCAGACACCCGCACACGCCGGCGGGCAGACACCGGCGCCGGTCCACAAAAACGCCGGCGGGCAGATCCCCGGCGACCGCAGCACAGCCCCACCCGCACATCATGATCCCAGCAGCAGTGAGCACACAGAGCCCCGCCCGCCCCCAGCACAGCCCTGCAGGCAGCCCCCAGCACCGCCCACAGTCCAGTCACTCTTGCTGAGTGACTGCTGACTGTGGGGGCTGGTCACGCCTGCTGCTGACGTCACGTCAATTTCTAGAGTCTGGAAATTGACGTGACGTCGGCGGAAATGAGCGGCGGCTGCAGCCTGGGGGTCACGTGACCCGGACTCAGCAGGCAGAATAGCGCCGCTCACAGGCGAAAACGGCAATGGAAGGTAATTGCCCAATTCATTAGGGGCCCCGGGGGGATACATTGGGGGGTTAATTGAAAGTAGTGGACAACCCCTTTAATGATTACTTACCATGTTAATATTAGCTGGTCGGTTGTCCCATGTACATAAAATTGCTGGGTTCACATAATTCAGCTTTTCTGTTTATATATAGGGAACAGAATAATGGAATTGAAAGCAGGCACAGATCTGTTACACCAGTTTCCTGGCAAACACACTTTGATGAATTGCCCCTATGGGACTGGTTTATCAATACTGTCTAATTCTTTGTGTATACTTAGGCTACTTTCACACTAGCGTCGGAATCTCCCCGTCGCAATGCGTCGGGCAGAGATTCCGACGATAGCGTTTAACGCACTGCACAACGGAGGCAGCGGATGCATTTCTCCGGCGCATCCGCTGCCCCATTGTGAGGTGCGGGGAGGTGGGGGCGGTCCGTCAGGAGCAAAAAACGTTACATGTAGCGTTTTTTTCTCCCGACGGTCCGCCAAAGTACGACGCATCCGTCGCACGACGGATGCGACGTGTGGCAATCCGTCGCAATGCGTCGTCAATACAAGTCTATGGGGAAAAAACGCATCCTGCAAGCACTTTTGCAGGATGCGTTTTTTTCTGCAAAACGACGCATTGTGATGGATTGCAGTTAACGCTAGTGTGAAAGTAGCCTTACACTAGTAGACAGTCTTTAAATGTCCCAGATTTATCATAGTCGTTCGTGATTAATCTGGCATCTATTTAGATCGTCTTAGAATTATTCAAACTCCTACGTCAGTTTTCTGGCATTAAACAATTGCAGATCATATTCGTAAAAGGTGGACAAAACTTAGTATTCTGGGCATGGCCAAATGGCAAGTGACAAATTTACTATAATATAACCTAAAACTAGTGTACATTGTAGTAGAAACCTAAACCAGCTCTTGGCTGGTGTAGATTTCATTTTCTAGTGCCCAGATAGCCTGTAAATGCACCAAATGTTTTAAGAGATTTGTTCTTGCTAATAAATTTGACTAGCCTTACTCCAGCCTTGCTCCAGCAGAGATAAATTCTCTTCTTAGTTTGCATCACTTATTAGTTATCTTACTTTGGTAAGTCATAAGTCATCAGACACAGGTTTTTACTACAAATAGCTGCATAAATTTGTACAGCTAACAGGTTCTCTAAAACCCTTTAACCCCTTTCAGACATTTACAATATTAATACGTCTCTGCGCCTATCTGACCTTGGATGTATTATTACTGTATGGTTATCGCCCACACACAGACTGTGCATGGGCGATCGCTGCCGGGTGTCAGATGACTCTGTCATACACCGCTCCCGGCACTTTAACTCCCTAAATGCTGCAATCGAAAGCGATCGCAGCATTCCGGGAGCCGGCAGAGGGCTGACAGCTCTTCTGCCTTTGGATCAGAGAAGCTGCAGAGTGATGCGGGATCCCGATCAATGCCATGGTGACCCGATGTCGTCATGATGACATCTAGGTCACAAGAGCTAGGGAAGTTGCTGTTCATGCTCATTGCATGATCAGCAACTTTCTGTTAGTGTCGAGCTGACAGTTTCTACAGCATGGGGTTGCTGTGGCATCCCCATGCTGTATAAGTGATGAACCTGCAAAAAATAATAGTACCATATTGGGACAAAGTAAAAATGTAAAAAAAGGAACACATTTTTATTAAATAATTGTAAAAATATAAAAAAAATAAAAAATAATAAAAAATCAAAAGATATTGTGTCTATGAATAAATATTTGCATACAAAAAAATCTATAAACAAAAAAGTATACATATTTGGCATTGCCGCATTCTCAATGACCCGACCTATGAAACTGTCCCACTAGTTAACTCCTTTAATGATTATCATAAAAAAAATACAAGGCAAAAAACAATGCTTCATCCTCATACTGCCGATTTATTCCAACAAAAAGTGGAATAAAACACAATAAAAAATAGGATATAAATAAACACGGTACAGATGAAAACTTAATTTTGTCCCGCAAAAAACAAGCTGATAATGCTACATCAGTGGAAAAATAAAAAGTTATAGCTCTCAGAATAAAGCAATGCAAAAATAATTATTTTTTTCTATAAAATAGTTTTTATTGTGTAAAAGTCCCAAAACATAATAAAACGATATAAATGAGATATCGCTGTAATCTTACTGACCTGAAGAACAATACTGCCTTATCAATTTTACCACATACAGAGCGACATAACCCCCCCCCCCCCCAAAAAAAAAAAAAAAAAATTCTTTAATTGCTGGTTTTTGTTTATTCTCCCTCCCAAATATCGGAATATAAAGCGATCAAAAAATGTCATGTGCTCGAAAATAGTACCAATAAAAACATCAACTCGTCCAGAAAAGCAATAAAAAAGCCCTCATATGACTCTGAGGGCCAAAATATTGAGAAATTATTTTGCAATAAAAAGTATCTTTTAGTGTGTGACAGCAGCCAAACATAAAAACCCAATATAAAACTGGTATCGCTCTAATCTCACCGACCTGAAGAATAAAGTCACCTAATCACTTATGTCGCAGGAATGGCGTAAAAAATAAATAAAACCAATTCTTCACCTGCTGTTGATTTTTTCATTCTGCCTCACAAAGATTGCAGTAAGGCTTGATGCACATTTATCCTGCACTCTGCGCTGAGTGCTTACACCAGGGTTTCAATGTAAGTCTCTGAAATACGTGAATCAGACAGCGGAAGATTACCTATAGTGAGGCAGATGGAGGCACTGTGAATGCTGTCTGACCTGTGATCCGGCAGTGTCCATCTTTTTAGGATTGCATAAAGGTGCTGTCGGCCACAGTTTTGGGCACTTCTGGAAAGAACACCACTGAACAGAGACCAGACGGAGTCCATAGTAACTCTGCTGCCTCATTATAGTGAATAGATCCCTCGGGGTTTCATCAGAATCATGTCACTCAGGGATTTAGATGGAAACCCCAGAGTAAGTGGTCAGCACAGAGCACTGGATAAATGTGATCAGGCTCGGACTGGCCCACCAGGGAACCGGAGGATCCTCCGGTGGGCCCTGACACTGGCATCTGCTGGCAGGGCCTCCCCCCGCTCCAGGGCCCTCCCCCCGCTCCAGGCCCCCCCCCCCCGCCGCCGCCCGCCCGCTCGCCTGCTCGCCTTGAATACTCACCCTGCCTGCTCCAGCGATGGTCTCGGCGTCTGCACTGCACGAGCGGTCACGTGACACCGCTCATTAAGATCATGAATATGCGCATATTCATGATCTTAATGAACGGTGTCACATGACCGCTCAAGCAGGAAGAAGGTGCTGCGCCGGCGCCGCCGCCTGGAGTCGGGACAGAGCGCGAGGGATGTCGGCACGGCCGTGCAGTGGGAAGACAGGTGAGTATGAGGGACGGGGGAACCGGGGGGGGAATGAAGGAGGACATAAGCCGGCGCGCCGAGCAGGAGCAGAGAGATAAGCCTGCATACAGGGGGGAAATGAGCCATGCAGGGGGGGATATGAGCCATGCAGGGGGGGATATGAGCCATGCAGGGGGGGATATGAACCATGCAGGGGGGAATATAAGCCATGCAGGGGGGGATATGAGCCATGCAGGGGGGGATATGAACCATGCAGGGGGGAATATGAGCCATGCAGGGGGGGAATATGAGCCATGCATGGGGGGATATGAGCCATGCAGGGGGGAATATGAGCCATGCAGGGGGGGATATGAGCCATGCAGGGGGGAATATGAGCCATGCAGGGGGGGATATGAGCCATGCAGGGGGGGAATATGAGCCATGAAGGGGGGATATGAGCCATGCAGGGGGGAATATGAGCCATGCAGGGGGGGGATATGAGCCATGCAGGGGGGAATATGAGCCATGCAGGGGGGGATATGAGCCATGCAGGGGGGAATATGAGCCATGCAGGGGGGGAATATGAGCCATGCAGGGGGGGAATATGAGCCATGCAGGGGGGAATATGAGCCATGCAGGGGGAATATGAGCCATGCAGGGGGGATATGAGCCATGCAGGGGGGAATATGAGCAATGCAGGGGGGGAATATGAGCCATGCAGGGGGGAATATGAGCCATGCAGGGGGGGATATGAGCCATGCAGGGGGGATATGAGCCATGCAGGGGGGAATATATGAGCCATACAGGGGGGAATATATGAGCCATACAGGGGGGAATATATGAGCCATACGGGGGGAATATGAGCCATGCAGGGGGGAATATGAGCCATGCAGGGGGGAATATGAGCCATGCAGGGGGGGATATGAGCCATGCAGGGGGGGATATGAGCCATGCAGGGGGGAATATGAGCCATGCAGGGGGGGATATGAGCCATGCAGGGGGGGATATGAGCCATGCAGGGGGGGATATGAGCCATACAGGGGGGAATATGAGCCATGCATACAGGAGGGGTAATATGAGCTATGTATATGGGATAGGAGGGAGATGAGCCATGCATACAGGAGGGGGGTCATTATACAGTATGGAGCATCATGTGTGGCCGTTATACAGTATGGAGCATCATGTGTGGCCGTTATACAGTATGGAGCATCATTTGTGGTCATTATACAGTATTGAGCATTATGTGTGGCCATTATACAGTATGGAGCATCATGTGCGGCTGTTATACAGTATGGAGCATCATGTGTGGTCATTATACAGTATGGAGCATTATGTGGGATCATTATACAATATGGAGCATCATGTGTGGCCATTATACAGTATTGAGCATCATTTGTGGTCATTATACAGTATTGAGCATCATGTGTGGTCATTATACAGTATGGAGAACTGTGTGGCCGTTATACACTATGGAGCATCATGTGTGGTGGCCGTTATACAGTATTGAGCATCATGTGCGGTCATTATACAGTATTGAGCATTATGTGGGATCATTATACAGTATGGAGCATCATGTGCGGCCGTTATACAGTATGGAGCATCATGTGTGGTCATTATACAGTATGGAGCATTATGTGGGATCATTATACAGTATGGAGCATCATGTGTGGCCGTTATACAGTATTGAGCATCATTTGTGGTCATTATACAGTATTGAGCATCATGTGTGGTCATTATACAGTATGGAGAACTGTGTGGCCGTTATACACTATGGAGCATCATGTGTGGTGGCCGTTATACAGTATTGAGCATCATGTGCGGTCATTATACAGTATGGAGCACTGTGTGGCCATATTTTTTTGCTTATAATTATTGTATATAAAACAGTGTGATCAGCAGTGCTAAATGGCTGCGGTTGGGACGTGGATATGGGTGTGACTAGTTGTGAAATGGGTCTAGTCAGAGGCGTGGCCTAAAATTTGCCGCGGCGCACTACGCGCGCCGCAAACTTTATACCTCCTTCCCTTCTTCAAAAGTTGGGAGGTATGGTACCACATTTGCCAGATCACGGCAAGTGCCGCAAATCCCATAGAGAATGACTGAGGCCGAACGCAGAGTTGCTGTAATCTGTTATGCGGCAGATGCAGAAAAACTGCCCGATCTGCTGCAAAAGGCGACTTTCACATCAGCGATTTTTGCCAAAGTCACTGCCGATAGTGTCATACTCACCAAAGGGGGAGGCAGCACTAAAAGTGCCAAGGGCAGCAGAAACTCTAAATACGGCCCTGGGGGGCTACATTATATTCTGTGGGGGGACTGCATTATACTCAAGGTACTACATTATATTATGGGGGCTACATCATACTATATGAGGGGTTACAGTATACTCTATGGGGGGCTGCATTATATTCTGTGGTGGGGCTGCATTATTCTCTCAGGGGACTACATAATATTATGGGGGCTACATCATACTATATGAGGGGGCTACAGTATACTCTATGGGGGGGCTGCATTATATTCTGTGGTGGAACTGCATTCTCTCAGGGGACTACATTATATTCTGTGCTGGGTGGCATTATACTATATGAGGGGGGGCTGCATTATACCCTATGGGGGTGCTACATTATATTCTATGGTGGGGACTGTGTCATACCTGAGAGGGTTGCATTATATTTTGTGGGGTGCTGCATTATATTCTATGAGAGGGGACTGCATTATATTTTATGAGGGGGCTACATTATATTCTGTGAGGGGGCTACCCCAACCCTTGCTACATTATTAAGACGTGAACTACCTTATATTATACCCTGATATTAGCGCTTTTTACCGCACAATTGGTGGTCTTGTATCTATTTCTATGTAGCTACATAGTGGGCCCCAAGAATGATTTTCTCTGGTGGGCCCAAGGTGCTCCAGTCCGACGCTGAATGTGATCCCAAACGTTATGCAAAAACCTTCAACTCAATCCACAAAAAAGCAAGTCCCCACTCAGGTCTGTCATCTGTTAATGGAAATTTAGGGGGTCTTCACATTACTGGAAGCACAAAGACTCTAGAAACGCTAAATGGCTCCTCACCTGCCAAAAGAAATTCAGCAAATTCTGTGCTCCCAAATCCAAATGCCCCCTCCCTTCTGAGCCCAACAGTGTACCTAGATCATATATATCGTTCACGTTTGGCATTTCTGAAGCGATGACAGCCCGCCTAACATACGGGTGCATGTCTCCAGAAGCATGGGCTGTGTATAATGTACTGGTGACTGCAACGTATTGCTCATTACAGCGTACTGGTCACTGCAATGGCAGTTTGCAATTTTCACTCGGCAATATTCATTGCTGCTTGTTTGTGGAAAATACCCATGGAGACAAATTTGTCACTACACCTGTAGATACATTGTCCAAGGGGTATAGTTTCTAAAATGGGATCACTTGGGGGGGTATTCTGCTCTTCTAGCAATTAGGGGTCATGTATATGGAGTCCGCAAACTGTTCTAGGAAAATCTGCACACCAGGAGGCAAATAGCGCTCTGTTCCTCCCAAGTCTCTCTGTGTGTCCAAGTCATACTGTACAGCCATCCACCAGACCTCTATGGTTACTAATGCTGGCCTGCTGTGAGCGCCACTCTGTGGTCGGCGCTCATAGCAAACCTGTAATTCAGCTACATCGCAGAGATCTGATGATCGCTGCTACGTAGCTGAGCCGATTGAGTTGTGCCAGCTTCTAGCCTCCCATGAAGGCTATTGAAGCATGGCAAAAGTAAAAAAAAATGTTTTAAAAAATATGAAAAAAATAAAAAAATATAAAAGTTTAAATCACCCCCCCCCTTTCTCCCCATCCAAAATAAAACAATAAAAAAAAATCAAACCTATTCATATTTGGTATTGCCATGTTTAGAATCTCCCGATCTATCAATAAAAAAAGCATTCACCTGATCACTAAACAGCGTAGCGAGAAAAAAATTTGAAACGCCAGAATTAGGTTTTTTTGGTAGCTGCAACATTGCATTAAAATATAATAACGGGCGATCAAAAGAACGTATCTGCATAAACGTTATGTCATTAAAAACGTCAGCATGGCACACAAAAAATAAGCCCTCACCCGACCCCAGATCATGAAAAATGGAGACGCTATGAGTATCGGAAAAAGGCACAATTTTTTTTTTCTTTAGCAAAGTTTTGAATTTTTTGTCACCACTTAGGCTTCTTTCACACTAGCGTCGGAATCTCCCCGTTGCAATGCGTCGGGGAGAGATTCCGACGCTAGCGTTTGCTGCATTGCACAATGGGTGCAACGGATGCATTTTTCCGGCGCATCCGCTGCCCCATTGTAAGGTGCGGGGAGGTGGGGGCGGAGTTTCGGCCGCGCGGCGCGGTCGAAAAAAGCGGTCCGTTGGGAGAAAAAAACGTTACATGTAGGTTTTTTTTCTCCCGACGGTCCGCCAAAGCACGACGCATCCGTCGCAAGACGGATGCGAAGTGTGGCAATCCGTCGCAAATGCGTCGTCAATAGAAGTCTATGGGGAAAAGACGCATCCTGCAAGCACTTTTGCAGGATGCGTTTTTTCTGCAAAACGACGCATTGTGAGTGTGACGGATTAAAAAAAACGCTAGTGTGAAAGTAGCCTTAGATAAAAAATAACCTAAACATGTTAGGTGTCTATGAACTCATAATGACCTAGAGCATCACAATGGCTGGTCACTTTTAGCATTTAGTGAACCTAGCAAAAAAGCCAAACAAAAAACAAGTGTGGGATTGCACTTTTTTTGCAATTTCACCACACTTGGAATTTTTTTCCCGTTTTCTAGTACATTGTAAAGACATGGTAAAACCAATGGTGTCGTTCAAAATTACAACTCGTCCCGCAAAAAAATAAGCTCTAACATAGTCATATTGATGGAAAAATAAAAAAGTTATGGCTCTGGGAAGGAGGGGAGCGTAAAATGAAAATGCAAAAACGAAAAAGGGCTGTGGCATGAAGGGGTTAAGGTTGAAGGAGGACTTTAAGTCCATCTAATTCAACCCATAGCCTAAAATGTTGATCCAGAGGAAGGCAAAAAAAAAACACACGGCAAACACTAAGCTTGACATTGGGGAAAAAAATTTCTTCCCGACTCCACAGACTAATTCCCTGGATCAACGCCCTCTCAAAGAACTTGATTGTGGAAAACCCTTTTTCTTCTTCCTTGCAATCTTTTCACATTCAGAAGGCAGGATTTTCTTGTTAGATTTGTTAATAGAGATAGGAGATAGGGGAACCCAAACTCTTGTGAGTTTGGCTGCTCAAATATTTTGCTACATGCGATCTCCTCATGTGCCAGGTGAAATGGGCAGGGCAAGAGGCCAGAATCTATAAATTGAAATGTAAACAGCGGTTCAGAGTGTCCAAGTGTGGAATCACTTGTCTCCGGGCAATCAGCATGGTGGGAGGAACGAGGATCAGGGTGAGGATTATGTGGTTCAGAATCATGGCTACCGAGACTGGACAGTGGGGCAAACTGGCTAGAAGCATTATCTGCTATCCATCCAGCAAACTTTTCACACTGGTCTGGCTTCAAAAGTGGTGTTGTTCCGTGCCCCCTACAATGTGTGACAGGAAGGTACATTAACAAAATATGTGTGTTTGTTGTGCTCCCGCGGCAGGCACTGTTTCACCTTGCCCACATCCTCAGCCTGTACACAACAAGAAATTGTTGCAGATAGTGTGACAATGGGTTATTTTTGTTTTTTGGGGGGCTTTTGAGGTCCAAATCTAGCACGATAATCATCATATAAATTGTCACAGCTCAAAAAAAGGATGTATTACAATGCCAGCCAAATTTGCACACCTCAGACGGACGTATGAGACTGCAGTATAAAAATAGCAATTTTTTTTTAAAAATTTCATTTTTGGGACATTTTGAGGCCCAGTTATAGCACACTAAATGTCGATCAAAATTTCAGAGCTTAAAAAGGTATTACAGTGCCAGGCAAATTGGCAAATTTGCACACCTCAGATGGATATATGAGACTTTTTTTTTAACAAACAGTTTATTTTTTTGTAGGTTTTGAAGACGAAGTATAGCATGATAAATGCCGTATAAAATTTCACTTTTCAAAAAAATTGCAGTATTACAATGCCAGGTTAATTTGCACACCTCACATGGACGTATGAGAGTGCAGTATAAATATAGCGATGTGATTTTTTTTTTTACCAATTTCTTTTTTGGGGGTTTTGAGGCACAACTGTAGCATGATAATTGCAGTTTAAAATTTCACTGATCAAAAAAATTGTAGCATTACAATGCCGTGCAATCCCCACATGCTCATTAGCTGTCTCCAAAGTGCTAAACATACCAGACGGGACTCGATCTGGCTCAAATACTCAAAAAATACCAAGCACACTGACGATCACACTCACTCATCACTAGCCATCATCTAATATATAATTGCCTAGAATACTACTTCCTGCAATTTGTGCCAACTTCCGTGGCTTTGTCCGGAGCTAATGTCCGGAGCTAATGTCCGGAGCTAATGTGCGGAGCTAATGTGCGGAGCTAATGTCCGGAGCTAATGTCCGGAGCTAATGGGCGGCACGGTGGCGCAGTGGTTAGCACAGCAGCCTTGCAGCGCTGGAGTCCTGGGTTCAAACCCCACCAAGGACAACATCTGCAAAGAGTTTGTATGTTCTCTCCGTGTTTGCGTGGGTTTCCTCCGGGCACTCCGGTTTCCTCCCACATTCCAAAGACATACTGATAGGGAATTTAGATTGTGAGCCCCATCGGGGACAGCAATGATAATGTGTGCAAAATGTAAAGCGCTGCGGAATATGTTAGCGCTATATAAAAATAAAGATTATTATTATTATGTCCGGAGATAAGTGACGTCAACAGTGTCCAGTGTCTGATTGGTTGCCGCCTGCTGCGAGCGACCAATCAGAAACGTGCCGTACTGTAACACACTCCGCCCGCCATTTTGGTGTGATTTTTGAATTTTTACCTCACAGCAAGTTTCTACTGCGTGGAGGCGGGCCCAGTGACGTTGCTCTTCAAGCTCCTGCCGAATTTCGTCAAAAAAATGATAATACCATTTACCAAAACTATATATATTTAGTTGTGAAGTGGTTCAGTGACATTTTCACACCAATTTTGAACTTTTGTTTGGTGTTTTCTCCATATACTGCCTATTATTTTTGTTCTTTCTTACTATTATTTATTAATTGTATTATTCTTACATTTGAATAAATAAAGTATATATGGATTCTAGACTCCCGATTCTTTAGAATCGGGCTGCCATCTAGTCTACTATATAATTGTCTAAGGATCACTTCCGTCTGTCTGTCTGTCTTTCTGTCTGTCTGTCTTTCTGTCACGGATATTCATTGGTTGCGGCCTCTGTCTGTCATGGAAATCCAAGACGCTGATTTGTCATGGCAAAACGCCCACGACCATTGCCACGACCAATCAGGGTGCAGTCCGGTGGCAACATGGCCGCTCCTTCCGCCCCGCAGTCAGTGCCCACTCCATACTCCCCTCCAGTCAGCACTCACACAGGATTAATGGCAGCACTAATGGACCGCGTTATGCCGCAGTGTAATGCACTCCATTAACGCTGCTATTAACCCTGTGTGACCAACTTTTTTATTATTGATGCTGCCTATGCAGCATCAATAGTAAAAAGATCTAATGTTAAAAATAATAAAAAAAAATAAAAAAAATCATATATTCACCTTCCGGCGCCTTTCCCCCTCCTCGTGATGCTCCGGTGACCGGTCCATGCATTGTGATCTTGCGAGATGATGACGTACGTCGTGGGACCGCACTGTACTCTTGAGACCGGAGCGTGCGAGGAGCATCGGTAAATGCTTCCTGGATCCAAGGGCAAACGGAAGGTGAGTATATAACTATTTTTTTGTTTGAATTCTTTTTTCTTTTTTAACAGGGATATGATGCCCACATTGCTGTATACTACGTGGGCTGTGCAATATACTACGCGGGCTGGGCAATATGCTAAGTGGGCTGGGCAATGTACTACGCGGGCTGGCAATATACTATGCGCGCTTGACAATATACTACGTGGGCTGTGCAATATACTACACAGGCTGTGCAATATAATAGTCGGGCTGTGCAATATACTACACGGGCTGTGCAATATACTACGTGACTGGGCAATATACTATGTGACTGGGCAATATACTACGTGACTGGGCAATATACTATGTGGCTGGGCAATATACTATGTGGCTGGGCAATATACTATGTTGCTGGGCAATATAGTATGTGACTGGGCAATATAGTACGTGACTGGGCAATATACTATGTGGCTGGGCAATATACTATGTGGCTGGGCAATATAGTACGTGTCTGGGAAATAGAATACGTGACTGGGCAATATACTACGTGGTTGGGCAATATACTACGTGGCTGGGCAATATACTACGTGGGCTGTGCAATATACTACGTGGACATGCATATTCTAGAATACCCGATGCGTTAGAATCGGGCCACCATCTAGTTCTATATACATGGGGAGAACAGAGGCCAACATATTACATATATGGGGTGTACTGGGGCCAACAAGCAGCACAGATGTCAAGGGCCAATAAAAGGCTATGGATCCGTGAAAAGCATGTACAGCACTGGGAAAATTTTCAATATACATACAGGTGTTCAAAAGGGCCTCAGTAGGTAACTTCTGTATATGCAGTGAGCTGGGTTATGGTACTGTATCTATGTAGTTATCTGGATTCTAGATTCCATATGTATGCAGTAAGCTTGGTTCCCAAATCTATGTAGGATCCTTACTTCTGTTGCTGTATCTATGTATTAGGTTTAGTAAGCTTGGTTCTGCTCCCTTATCTTTCTAGAAAGCTCAGTTCAGCTTTCTTATCTCTGTAGTAAGCTCAGTTCTCTCCCATATCTCTGTAGTAAGCTTGTTCTGCTCCCATATCTGTTTAGTAAGCTCCTTTCAGTTCCCGTATCTCCAGAGTATGGGGGATGCACGGGAGAAATCTTGCATGCGATTGTGGGAAGAAGAGATAAGAGGGGAGTATAGGAGACCTTGTGAGGATCACAGTTTGCATGCACGTAAGTGCTGGGAGACGAGGTCACAGATGTATGGAGGAGACAGGTTGTGAATGGCTTTGTATGCCATGGTTAGGGTTTTGAACTGGAGTCGCTGGGCAATGGGGAGCCAGTTCAGGGATTGACAGAGGGGACATCAATAATATGTGAGTACAGCTGGGAGGGTGCACAGGTAGGTTCCCACACCGTGTGACATGAATGTAAAAGAACCTGGCACTCAACTTAAATGCATGTAACTTGATATTTTATTGTGTAGTACCAATAAAACGTTTCGGTCTAATCGACCTTCTTCAGTTACGTACTGATAGGGTTAATGGATGGATCTTGGTGATAATACAGAAACAAACTGGTTAGAGTCGCTTAGAGGTTTAATACGGCGCTCAAATGGGTGCCGGGTGAGAGCACCCGTTTGACAAGCGGTGGACACCACATCACATCCGGGACAGATCCAGCTCCTAGCCCATTTGACTAGTCTGAGTGCCGTATTAAACCTCTAAGTGATACTAACCAGATTGATTCTGTATTATCACCAAGATCCATCCATTAACCCTATCAGTACGTAACTGAAGAAGGTCGACTAGACCGAAATGTTTTATTGGTGCTACACAATAAAATATGAAGTTACATGAATTTAAGTTGAGTGCCAGGTTCTTTTTACATTCTTGACAGGGGAAGAGGCTGGGGAATAGCGGGGGTACATGTGGATTAGTCGGGTAGCAGAGTTTAGAATACATTGGAGGGGTGCGATAGTGTTAGAGGGGAGGCCACAGAGCAGGAGGTTGCAGTAGTCAAGGAGGGAGATGATGAGGGCATGGACTAGGGTTTTTGCAGATTTTTGGTTTAGGGATGTACTGATTTGGGAAATATTTTTGAGTTGAAGTCAGCAGGAAGTGGAAAGGGCTTGGATATGTGGTTTGAATGAGAGATTAGTGTCAAGGATTACCCCAAGGCAGCAAGGTTGTGGGACTGGGGAGAGTGAGCAGCCACTTACTTTAATGGATAGGTCTGTTGGGGGATTCGAGTGCGATGGGGGAAAGATGATGAATTCCGTTTTGTCCATAGAAATTTAGCAGTGAAGAAGGATGAAATAGCAAACAGACATTGTGGGATTCTGGTTAGAAGGGTGGTGATATCTGGTCCAAAGATGTAGATGTGCCATCGGCATAGAGATGTTACTGAAAGCCATGGGACTCTATGAGCTGTCCAAGGCCAAAGGTATATATGGAGAAGAGCAGAGACCCTAGGACTGAACCTTGTGGGGCTCCGACATATAGGGGGCAAGGTGAGGAGGTGGTGTGCGAGTGGGAGACGCTGAATGTCTGGTCTGTTAGGTACCAGGAAATCCAAGACAGGGCCAAATCAGTGATGCCAAGAGATGAGAGGGTCTGTAATAGTAGGGAATGGTCCACTGTGTCAAAGGCAGAGTACAGGTCTAGGAGGAGGAGGACAGAGTAGTGTCGCTTGGCTTTGGCAGTTAAGAGGTCGTTGGTGATTTTAGTTAGGGCAGTTTCAGTGGAGTGATGCGGCCGGAAGCCAGATTGAAAGTGGTCGAAGAGGGAGCAGGAAGAGAGGTGGGAGGACAATTCAAGATGGTCGTGTTGTTCCAGTAGTTTTGAGGCAAAGGGGAGAAGTGATATTGGGAGATAGCTAGATGTAGAGGATGAGTCAAGATATGGCTTTTTGAGGATAGGTGTGATTGAGGCATGTTTAAAGCTTGAGGGGAAAACACCAGTTGTTAGTAATAGGTTGAAGAGATGCGTTAGGGTTGGGATGAAGACTGTGGTGAGGTTTTGGATGAAGTGGGATTGGATCGGGTCAAGTGCACAGGTGGTGAGATGTGATCTTGAGAGTAGAGTGGAGAGTCGATCTTCTGTAATGGTGGAGAAGTTGATTTTGGAGGAGAGGGCTGGTTCTGCTCACATATCTCTGCAACAGGCTCCATTGTGTTCCCATATCTTTGCACCAGCCTGTTTTTAAAGCATGTCATCTCTGCTGCTTTAATGCAATGGCCATATATAAGCATGCCAAAGTGGACCATCACAACTTGAGGACCAGTGCCTCCCAAGCTGAAAAGTGCCAACCGTTCCCTGAAAATTGTGGATAATTGCTGTGTATGTCCTGTTCTTTTCCATGATTAAGACATGTTTAGGTCTCAACATGTTGGTTTCTATGCCTTTTTTTAAAATCATGAGTGTATCCAAAATGCCTGACCTTTCTGTTACCTGGTTTTAATATGAAGAAATAAATAAATGTTTTAAAAAACCTTGGATTTCCTGGGATCATTCATCCAAAGAGGCGCTGGATGTTAACTATTTAATGCACACCAACTTTCACCCAGTGGATCCATGCAGCCTGGAGGACACATTAACCAGAGGAGGAGGTGAGCTGACTATCTCATTTTATACATATGTTCTGTTCTTTAATCCACTTTTACTGTCTATTTCAGATAGTGATATCTTGATATCAAATTGTGCGTTGCACAAAGCTAGCAAGTGTCCTCAAATAATTTGCAAAATGTTGTTCATTTTTTATTACAACTACTTCGTTGGACAGCTGTGATTTTCCAGTTCCTGACATTTTCCCTTTCCTAAACACCTACGTGGGTGTCCTCTTTATATGTATCACATATCCTATAGTTGTTCAGTTTCCAGCTGTTCTGTGTCAATACTATGAATTTATTACCCTCATAAAGATTAGCTAATTCGGCTTCAATTTGACAAGTACATCTTAACAGCTATGCTTTACACTTTCTAAAGACAGTGGCCTTATATTTCTTTTTATTGACAACAGTAGAAAAGTGAATGACGTAATCATACTCAACTCATACATCTGTTTAATGGGTAGAAAAGAAGTGAGTTCTCTATATAATCAGGTCTAAAACCAGCCTATAAAGTGTACAATATGTTCAGTAAACAGACGCTTCGCTAAGTAGATAACACTAGAGCTGCGTGATTAGCAGACCAGTTTTGGCAAGGGACAAACTGCATGTGTTAAACTCTCTTTCCACGATATGCAACACACACAAGATCCTTTATGTTAGCGTTCAAAAATTTCTACAATATCAGATATTGAGGATTTATTTATGCTCTTGCTTAATTTATTTATAACCATGTCCTTTTTGATCTCATATTTATTACGTGTCTCATAAATGATGGCAGTTGTAAGATACAAGTTATTTTATTTACGAGATAGCTGAAAATGAGCCAGGCTATTGCATTACTAGTTATTCTAGTTTTGTGAAGAGATGGGCAAATACATTTTAGTGGATATATGAATTTTACAAAGAATCTGTATTCCTCAACATTTGGATTTTTTTATTTGCTTCTGTGTAGGTTCAGGGAATGACACCCACCGAACACCAATTTTCTAAACCAAAATGGCCGTCACAATGTTAAATTCAAAATATAATTCTTATACTCACCTTACCGCTCACCTCTGCAGCCCCTCTGGGTCACCCATCCCGTCTTCCCTGCACCTTCAGATTGTCACTGCTCATGCTGAAATCCACAAGCCTTTCATGCTAAGCCAGGACTTCTGGCTGTGATAATGGCTAAAAGGATTCTGTGCAAGCACACAAAAGGTCAAATCATTCATGAAAAGTGTCTTACCAGTCCTAATCAAAGCGGGAAGTCCAGTCCCAATTTGAGTGGTCCAGCAATTTTAGAGGAAGAAGCGGCAATTTGAAGACCAGACCAGAATTTGAAGACCAGGCTTGTAATGGTGAGGAGCTGTGGGGCAAGAGAGGTGAGCGGTAGTGATGAGCAAACATGCTGGATAACATGCTATCCAGGTACAGTATCTTAGGCATGCATATTATAATATATGAGTCCCTTTGGCTGCATGTTTTGAAGCAGTAGACAGTCGCAACACATGCAGGGATTGCCTGTTTGCTTGGCAATCCCCGCATGTGTTGCAGCTGTTTATCGCCACAAAACATGAAGCTGCAGTGACTCGAATATATTATCTGAGCATGCCCAAGGTACTCGGATAACACCAAAGCATGTTTACATAACACATTATCCGAGCATGTTCGCTCACCTTGAAATATTTTTTTTCATTTTTTTGTATATTATATTTTTTATGCTGTGGTGTCTTCCCTGTAAATTGAATTTATTGGGAAAATCTGTACAAACAGGCAACCTTTGAATTTGGCCTGATCTACTCCTGTCTAATTTTATGTAAATAAATGTTAGGGTAATAATAAAGTAGGTAACTTTTAATACACTTTACGTAGTTTTCATAATTTTAAGATCTTTTTGCTAACATCCAGTAGCTGAAAACAATTCTCACCACTAAGGCTGTGTGCACACGTTGCAGATTTGGGTGCAGAATTTTCTGCACAAAATCTGCATCTTCTGGCAGAAAACGCAGCTGCGTTTTTTATGTGTTTTGATTCAGTTTTTATGCAGTTTTTGGTGCAATTTTTGCACGGTTTTTGAACGTTTTTTTTGTGCTTTTTTATTGCATTTTTGAAAGCTAAATAAAGATGCATTATTGAACAAAAAAAAGATTTGTGATGTCATTATTGTCCAACCTCCTCTTTTACATTTGTCCAACCCACACTCCATTACACACACAGATAGATAATAGATTGATAGATAGACAGAATGGAATGGATAGATAGATCCACATATATATAGATCTATAGATGCATACATCTATCTATTCATATATCTATCTATAGATATATCTGGATAGACATATCTATTGACAGATGTATACATAGTGTAGGGTATGTGTCCACGGGCCAGATTACATCCGGATTAGGCTTCTTTCACACTTCCGTCTTCCAAATCTGCACAGGATCCATCAAGATGTTGAAATGACGGATCCTGTGCAGATTGTGGAAAACGTGTGCACTGGGCCCGTCTTTCTGACGGACCTGTCGAGCCTATGTGCACCTGTTGTGTATGCGTCTTCGCAGCGGTTTTCCGCCGGCTCTTTATCTGCTGCGATGCCTCTGGGTGTTTGGTGTGGCCCGGGAGCTTGCAGCCCCCAGCCCTCCAGATTCGACTGTCAGGGCATAGAGCACCCGCACAGCCAAGGACTCTGGCATCCTTTTTGTCAGCACTCCTCTCTGGGGTCAGCTCTTATGCAGCCTCAATTCTTCAGAGCCCTTGTCTCCGCTCCTGTCCCTTCCCTCTCCCCAGACTAACTGCCCAACAGACTTATCTGACTCCTCTTCCCGACCAGAGAGAGAACAGCTCCCCTGAATTCAGGTCTAGAACTCCCCCCTCTGGCCTGGAGCAGGAATCACAATGCATTCTGTGTATTACCTGGCATGGGGACCCCTGTTATGACCTGGTGGTCAGGACAATAATGGACCTGGTGGTTAAGAGCACATGGAATGACCTGATAGTTAATGATAATATAGGACGAGCTCTGGGACGTGGGAACTCTGCTGACCGCAATCCCTAATCCTATCAACCACACTAGAAATAGCCGTGGATTGCTCCTAACGCTCCCTATGCAACTCGGCACAGCCTAAGGAACTAGCTAGCCCTAAAGATAGAAAAATAAAGCCTACCTTGCCACACAGAAATTCCCCAAAGGAAAAGGCAGCCCCCCACATATAATGACTGTGAGTAAAGATGAAAATACAAACACAGAGATGAAATAGATTAAGCAAAGTGAGGCCCGACTTACTGAACAGACTGAGGATAGGAAAGGTAGCTTTGCGGTCAGCACAAAAACCTACAAAAAGACCACGCAGAGGGTGCAAAAAGACTCTCCGCACCGACTCACGGTGCGGAGGCGCTCCTTCTGCGTCCCAGAGCTTCCAGCAAGCAAGACAACAATCAAAATAGCAAGCTGGACAGACAAATAGCAAACCAGAGAAAAACAAGCAGTCACTTAGCTTCTGCTGGGAAGACAGGTCACAAGAACGATCCAGGAGTGAACTAGACCAATACTGGAACATTGACAGGTGGCATGGAGCAAAGATCTAAGTGGAGTTAAATAGAGCAGCCAGCTAACGATTTAACCTCGTCACCTGTGGAAGGAAACTCAGAAACACCCACAGCCACCAGAGAAAGTCCATGGACAGAACCAGCCGAAGTACCATTCATGACCACAGGAGGGAGCCCGACAACAGAATTCACAACAGTACCCTCCCCTTGAGGAGGTGTCACCGAACCCTCACCAGAGCCCCCAGGCCGACCAGGACGAGCCAAATGAAAGGCACGAACCAGATCGGCAGCATGAACATCAGAGGCAAAAACCCAGGAATTATCTTCCTGACCATAACCCTTCCACTTGACCAGGTACTGGAGTTTCCATCTCGAAATATGAGAATCCAAAATCTTCTTCACCACATACTCCAACTCCCCCTCAACCAACACCGGGGCAGGAGGATCAACGGATGGAACCACAGGCGCCACGTATCTCCGCAACAACGACCTATGGAACACATTATGGATGACAAAAGAAGCAGGAAGGGCCAAACGAAATGACACAGGATTAGTGTTGAGCGATACCTTCCGATATCGGAAAGTATCGGTATCGGATAGGATCGGCCGATATTCAAAAAATATCGGATATCGCCGATACCGATACCCGATCCCAATGCAAGTCAATGGGACCAAAATATCGGAATTAAAATAAACCCTTTCTTTCCTTGTAGGTTCATTCTACTTGAAGGAAAACAACTAAGAATAATGCAGGATGTATTTGGGGAGGTGGCGGAGACATTAAAGTCATAGAGGTTTAGCCCAATCAAATAGAATAGCATGTTTTTTTTTTTTTAAAGACGTTCGGAGTGACAAAGATATTGATTATGTAAATTTTTTTTTTATTTTGTCAGATATTGATGTTTCACTATTCCACGCCCTTCCCCTTCTTTTTTTTTTACTTTTCCCACACTTTCATCTTCATCATCATCAGCATCTTTGACATCAACTTCTTCTTCACCTTATTCATCTTCTTCTTCATCCTTTACCTTTTTTTTTTTTATTACATTCTTCATATTCATTTTACTCAACTATTATTATTCTTCCTATTCTACATATTCATTTTATTCAACTGCTATTATTCTTCCTATTCTACTTCTTTATCATATTCTCATTTGTGACAGGCATTCCCGTAGTTGTTATCTATAAAAGTTGGAAGATTACACCTTCCGTTCTGCCAGTCACAAAAGTTACATTTGTCCGCGTTCAGTTTGGCCTGCAGCATCAGGCTTTATCCAGGGGCACCACGAGGAGGAACGGACTCACCCCCATACACTGCTTAGTCTTCTTCTGCATATAATTTAGATAATATCTTTTGCTCTGATATTAAGTGTTATGCTTAATGTTCTTCTGCTCATTGTTCTGCAGCCTCTTGTTCTTCTGCTTCTCGGTCTTCCATCTCGTCGTCTCCAGGGTCGTCGTCTCCAGTGTCGTCGTCTCCGCCGTCGTCGTCTCCGCCGTCGTCGTCTCCGCCGTCGTCGTCGTCGTCATCGGGGTGGTCTTTCTGGTCGTCGACGTTAGGGTCTTCAACTTGGAAATGTAGCAGAAGGTACAAGAAGGCTGAGAAAATGCCAAGAACCAGCTGATGGAACTGGAACTCGGATGGCTACCCGAAGGTTCAAGAGCCTATGGAACTACCGAGGACCAGCTGACGTTACTGGAACCCAGTTACTAAGCAGGAGGTACCCGTGCTAAAAAGCACTACCAAGGACCGCCTGACGTTGGCGGAACTCGGATACCCAGAAGGAGGCACCAAAGCCAAAGGCTCTGCCCGGAACCAGCTGACGGTACTGGAACCAGGATGGGGAGCAGAAGGTACAAGAGCAAAAGACACTGCCGAGAACCAGCTGACGGTACTGGAACCCGGATGGGTAGCCGAAGGTCCAAGAGCCAATGGAACTACCGAGGACCAGCTGACGTTACTGGAACCCGGTTACTAAGCAGGAGGTACCCGTGCCTGAAAGCACTACCAAGGACCACCTGACGTTGGTGGAACTTGGATACCCAGAAGGAGGCACCTAAGCCAAAGGCTCTGCCCGGAACCAGCTGATGGTACTGGAACCAGGATGGGGAGCAGAAGGTACAAGAGCAAAAGACACTGCCGAGAACCAGCTGACGGTGCTGGAACCAGGTGGTGGACCCGAAGGCCCACAGGAGAGGAGAGAACAGCTAGGCCGCGAGGCAGCCGCAGTTACCGAACCCCAACAGTCCTACAGGGGGAGCTGGGCCTACTGGCACTACAGAACCAGCCTTGACTACCAATTCATGCAGCCCACATAGGAAGCTCCTAAACTGGAGGCACCCTGGAGTTGGCTAACCCGACCGCAACACGACGGGGCAAGCATAGGCGTCTCAGCGAGTTTGACACAGCCCGGAAACAGCTGACGGTGCTGAAACCAGGCTGGGCATGAGGGAGTACCTGTGACAAAAACACTGCCGATAACCAGCTGGCGGTGCTGGAACCCGGATGCGTTGCCCCAGTGTGCAAGAGCCAATGGCACGACCGAGGACCAGCTGACGGTGCTGGAACCCGGTTACTAAGCTGTAGGTGCCCGCGCTTAAAAGCACTACCGAGGACCGCCAGGCGTTGGCGGAACTCGGATACCCAGGAGGAGGCACCTAAGCCAAAGGCTCGACCCGGAACCAGCTGACGGTGCTGGAACCAGGTGGTGGACCCGAAGGCCCACAGGAGAGGAGAGAACAGCTAGGCCGCGAGGCAGCCGCAGTTACCGAACCCCAACAGTCCTACAGGGGGAGCTGGGCCTACTGGCACTACAGAACCAGCCTTGACTACCAATTCATGCAGCCCACATAGGAAGCTCCTAAACTGGAGCCACCCTGGAGTTGGCTAACCCGACCGCAACACGACGGGGCAAGCATAGGCGTCTCAGCGAGTTTGACACAACCCGGAAACAGCTGACGGTGCTGAAACCAGGTTTGGCACGAGGGAGTACCTGTGACAAAAACACTGCCGAGAACCAGCTGGCGGTGCTGGAACCCGGATGCGTTGCCCCAGTGTGCAAGAGCCAATGGCACGACCGAGGACCAGCTGACGGTGCTGGAACCCGGTTACTAAGCTGTAGGTGCCCGCGCTTAAAAGCACTACCGAGGACCGCCAGGCGTTGGCGGAACTCGGATACCCAGGAGGAGGCACCTAAGCCAAAGGCTCGACCCGGAACCAGCTGACGGTGCTGGAACCAGGTGGTGGACCCGAAGGCCCACAGGAGAGGAGAGAACAGCTAGGCCGCGAGGCAGCCGCAGTTACCGAACCCCAACAGTCCTACAGGGGGAGCTGGGCCTACTGGCACTACAGAACCAGCCTTGACTACCAATTCATGCAGCCCACATAGGAAGCTCCTAAACTGGAGGCACCCTGGAGTTGGCTAACCCGACCGCAACACGACGGGGCAAGCATAGGCGTCTCAGCGAGTTTGACACAACCCGGAAACAGCTGACGGTGCTGAAACCAGGTTTGGCACGAGGGAGTACCTGTGACAAAAACACTGCCGAGAACCAGCTGGCGGTGCTGGAACCCAGATGCGTTGCCCCAGTGTGCAAGAGCCAATGGCACGACCGAGGACCAGCTGACGGTGCTGGAACCCGGTTACTAAGCTGTAGGTGCCCGCGCTTAAAAGCACTACCGAGGACCGCCAGGCGTTGGCGGAACTCGGATACCCAGGAGGAGGCACCTAAGCCAAAGGCTCGACCCGGAACCAGCTGACGGTGCTGGAACCAGGTGGTGGACCCGAAGGCCCACAGGAGAGGAGAGAACAGCTAGGCCGCGAGGCAGCCGCAGTTACCGAACCCCAACAGTCCTACAGGGGGAGCTGGGCCTACTGGCACTACAGAACCAGCCTTGACTACCAATTCATGCAGCCCACATAGGAAGCTCCTAAACTGGAGGCACCCTGGAGTTGGCTAACCCGACCGCAACACGACGGGGCAAGCATAGGCGTCTCAGCGAGTTTGACACAACCCGGAAACAGCTGACGCTGCTGAAACCAGGTTTGGCACGAGGGAGTACCTGTGACAAAAACACTGCCGAGAACCAGCTGGCGGTGCTGGAACCCGGATGCGTTGCCCCAGTGTGCAAGAGCCAATGGCACGACCGAGGACCAGCTGACGGTGCTGGAACCCGGTTACTAAGCTGTAGGTGCCCGCGCTTAAAAGCACTACCGAGGACCGCCAGGCGTTGGCGGAACTCGGATACCCAGGAGGAGGCACCTAAGCCAAAGGCTCGACCCGGAACCAGCTGACGGTGCTGGAACCAGGTGGTGGACCCGAAGGCCCACAGGAGAGGAGAGAACAGCTAGGCCGCGAGGCAGCCGCAGTTACCGAACCCCAACAGTCCTACAGGGGGAGCTGGGCCTACTGGCACTACAGAACCAGCCTTGACTACCAATTCATGCAGCCCACATAGGAAGCTCCTAAACTGGAGCCACCCTGGAGTTGGCTAACCCGACCGCAACACGACGGGGCAAGCATAGGCGTCTCAGCGAGTTTGACACAACCCGGAAACAGCTGACGGTGCTGAAACCAGGTTTGGCACGAGGGAGTACCTGTGACAAAAACACTGCCGAAAACCAGCTGGCGGTGCTGGAACCCGGATGCGTTGCCCCAGTGTGCAAGAGACAATGGCACGACCGAGGACCAGCTGACGGTGCTGGAACCCGGTTACTAAGCTATAGGTGCCCGCGCTTAAAAGCACTACCGAGGACCGCCAGGCGTTGGCAGAACTCGGATACCCAGGAGGAGGCACCTAAGCCAAAGGCTCGACCCGGAACCAGCTGACGGTGCTGGAACCAGGTGGTGGACCCGAAGGCCCACAGGAGAGGAGAGAACAGCTAGGCCGCGAGGCAGCCGCAGTTACCGAACCCCAACAGTCCTACAGGGGGAGCTGGGCCTACTGGCACTACAGAACCAGCCTTGACTACCAATTCACGCAGCCCACATAGGAAACTCCTAAACTGGAGGCACCCTGGAGTTGGCTAACCCGACCGCAACACGACGGGGCAAGCATAGGCGTCTCAGCGAGTTTGACACAACCCGGAAACAGCTGACGGTGCTGAAACCAGGTTTGGCACGAGGGAGTACCTGTGACAAAAACACTGCCGAGAACCAGCTGGCGGTGCTGGAACCCAGATGCGTTGCCCCAGTGTGCAAGAGCCAATGGCACGACCGAGGACCAGCTGACGGTGCTGGAACCCGGTTACTAAGCTGTAGGTGCCCGCGCTTAAAAGCACTACCGAGGACCGCCAGGCGTTGGCGGAACTCGGATACCCAGGAGGAGGCACCTAAGCCAAAGGCTCGACCCGGAACCAGCTGACGGTGCTGGAACCAGGTGGTGGACCCGAAGGCCCACAGGAGAGGAGAGAACAGCTAGGCCGCGAGGCAGCCGCAGTTACCGAACCCCAACAGTCCTACAGGGGGAGCTGGGCCTACTGGCACTACAGAACCAGCCTTGACTACCAATTCATGCAGCCCACATAGGAAGCTCCTAAACTGGAGGCACCCTGGAGTTGGCTAACCCGACCGCAACACGACGGGGCAAGCATAGGCGTCTCAGCGAGTTTGACACAACCCGGAAACAGCTGACGCTGCTGAAACCAGGTTTGGCACGAGGGAGTACCTGTGACAAAAACACTGCCGAGAACCAGCTGGCGGTGCTGGAACCCGGATGCGTTGCCCCAGTGTGCAAGAGCCAATGGCACGACCGAGGACCAGCTGACGGTGCTGGAACCCGGTTACTAAGCTGTAGGTGCCCGCGCTTAAAAGCACTACCGAGGACCGCCAGGCGTTGGCGGAACTCGGATACCCAGGAGGAGGCACCTAAGCCAAAGGCTCGACCCGGAACCAGCTGACGGTGCTGGAACCAGGTGGTGGACCCGAAGGCCCACAGGAGAGGAGAGAACAGCTAGGCCGCGAGGCAGCCGCAGTTACCGAACCCCAACAGTCCTACTGGGGGGAGCTGGGCCTACTGGCACTACAGAACCAGCCTTGACTACCAATTCATGCAGCCCACATAGGAAGCTCCTAAACTGAAGCCACCCTGGAGTTGGCTAACCCGACCGCAACACGACGGGGCAAGCATAGGCGTCTCAGCGAGTTTGACACAACCCGGAAACAGCTGACGGTGCTGAAACCAGGTTTGGCACGAGAGAGTACCTGTGACAAAAACACTGCCGAGAACCAGCTGGCGGTGCTGGAACCCGGATGCGTTGCCCCAGTGTGCAAGAGCCAATGGCACGACCGAGGACCAGCTGACGGTGCTGGAACCCGGTTACTAAGCTGTAGGTGCCCGCGCTTAAAAGCACTACCGAGAACTGCCAGGCGTTGGCGGAACTCGGATACCCAGGAGGAGGCACCTAAGCCAAAGGCTCGACCTGGAACCAGCTGACAGTGCTGGAACCAGGTGGTGGACCCGAAGGCCCACAGGAGAGGAGAGAACAGCTAGGCCGCGAGGCAGCCGCAGTTACCGAACCCCAACAGTCCTACAGGGGGAGCTGGGCCTACTGGCACTACAGAACCAGCCTTGACTACCAATTTATGCAGCCCACATAGGAAGCTCCTAAACTGGAGGCACCCTGGAGTTGGCTAACCCGACCGCAACACGACGGGGCAAGCATAGGCGTCTCAGCGAGTTTGACACAACCCGGAAACAGCTGACGCTGCTGAAACCAGGTTTGGCACGAGGGAGTACCCGTGACAAAAACACTGCCGAGAACCAGCTGGCGGTGCTGGAAACCAGATGCGTTGCCTATTAAAGATTGTCTTCCTAGAGCCCCAACTAGCGGTGCTGGAGCAAAGGGTAAGCAGGGGGAGCAGAGTGTAGGCCGAAGCCTGCACTGGAGGCAGCTTTGTGTCTGCGTTGCGTTTGCAGGACACTTTGCCGGCTACACAGTGGGGGAACAGCTGGCGTTGCTGAACCCCACAAACACAATGGCGGGTGTTTTTCTCTGTGCAGCTAGCACTTGCGGGCAAAAACTAGCAATGTTAGAGCACGTGGTGGAGGAGGAGAGGAGCAGAGTGTAGGCCGAAGCCTAGTTGAACCAATTTCAAAGGAAACCTTTAACCCCCCCTCAGGTGTTACAAAGTACAAGAGACACATCTTGTGCACTATTAATGCTGCACAAGTGAAAGGTTGCTCTATTAATTTGTCTACTTGCACACGCTGAATGAAAGACGTACACAATTTAGCCCATTCTACAGGCAAACTGTAGTGGATGCGTGACTTGGCTTTTTAAGGAGACGCAGCACAGGTGTCCCAAATAACGTCTTGGTGCTTGGCGCAGCTTCCTGAGCGTTGTTATTTGCTGTACAGGAGTCTGCGCTCTTGTATTATCCCTTGGCAATGCCCTGTTAGCGCTGCCCGTCTTATGACCTCATTTCATGTTGGCCGATGCGGTTAACGATGGCCATAAATCCCAGACCCACAGTGCCTTTTCATAAAGTCACACTGCGGTGCTGGGATTCGTGGCCTTGAGCAGTAAATATTTTGGCCGCTCACGCACGTCCTTACACCTGCTTCAGATTGGGCGGCCTCAGCTGATCCCTTATCGCCTGCCACGGCCATGAGGCCGCACAGTCTGAAGAAGGCGGAAGGAGGGGAGTGAAGACAGGCGAACATATGCACCTCTCGTGTCTCCCCTTTTCCTCATAGTTTGTAAGCTTGCGAGCAGGGCCCTCACTCCTCCTGGTATCTGTATTGAACTATATTTCTGTTATGCTGTAATGTCTATTGTCTGTACAATTCCCGTCTATAATTTGTAAAGCGCTGCGGAATATGTTGGCGCTATATAAATAAAAATTATTATTATTATATTATTACTGCTCGTGCCCATCAATCACACCCTCGCAGTCAAAATATATGAGACAACGAGGGGCGTTGTGTCGGGCAGGGCGGACGCACAGGCACAGCCAGCCAACCAATGGTGTAAGAAGACGGGCAGCGCTAACAATGGGGGGGCTGCGTGTCATTAAAAAGGAAAGTCACACCTCAGGGACATTGTAATGGTCTCTAATGAGATACATTTTGTACGTGTTGAGTTCCACGTGGGCAAGGAGAAAAAGTCAGCCACCTTGTACAAATGCAGCAGTACTGCTGTACAAGGTGGCTGTTATACATAGAAACACCTGGGGGCGGGGGGCAGGCTCCCTTCAATTTCAGTTCATGTGCCTGCGTGGCGTTTGCAGGACACGTTGCCGGCTACACAGCAGGGGAACAGCTGGCGATGCTGAACCCCACTAACACTTTTTCTGGTGTTTTTCTCTGTGCAGCTAGCACTTCCGGGCAAAAACTAGCGGTGTTTGAGCCCAGGGTCAGCAGGAGGAGGAGAGGAGCAAAGTGTAGGCCGAAGCCTGCACTGGTGGCAGCTTTTGGTCGGTTGTGCCAGCGTGGCTTGTGCTGGACACGATGCCGGCTACACAGCAGGGGAACAGCTGGCGGTGCTGAACCCCACTAACACATTGGCTGGTGTTTTTCTCTGTGCAGCTAGCACTTCCGGGCAAAAACTAGCGGTGTTTGAGCCCAGGGGCAGCAGGAGGAGGAGAGGAGCAGAGTGTAGGCCGAAGCCTGCACTGGTGTCAGCTTTTGGTCGGTTGTGCCAGCGTGGCTTGTACTGGACACGATGCCGGCTACACAGCAGGGGAACAGCTGGCGGTGCTGAACCCAACTAACACATTGGCTGGTGTTTTTCTCTGTGCAGCTAGCACTTCCAGGCTACAACTGGCGGTGTTATAGCCCAAGGTCAGCAGGAGGAGGAGAGGAGCAGAGTGTAGGCCGAAGCCTAGTTGAACCAATTTCAAAGGTAACCTTTAACCCCCCTCACGTGTTGCAAGGTACAAGAGCCACACCTTGTGCAGCATATATGCTGCACAAGTAAAAGGTTGCTCTATTACTTTTGCTCCTTGCACACGCTGAATAAAACACGTACACTATTTAGCCCATTATACTGTCAAACAGTAGTGGAGGCGTGACTTGTCTTTTTAAGGAGACGCAGCACAGGTGTCAAAATTTACACCTAGGTGCTGGGCGCAGCTTCCTGAGCGTTGTTATTTGCTGTACAGGAGTCTGCGCTCTTGTTATCCCTTGGCCATGCGCTGTGAGCGCTTCCTGTCTTCTGACCTCATTTCATGTCGGTCGTTGCGGTTAGCGATGGACATGAATCCCAGACCCACAGTGTGTTTTCAAAAAATCACACTGCGTGGCTGGGATTCGTGGCCTTGTGCAGTAAATATGTTTGCCGCTCACACATGTCCTTACACCTGCTTCAGACTGGGCGGCCTCATCTGATCCCTTATCGCATGCCACGGCCATGAGGCCACCCAGTCTGAAGAAGGCGGAAGGAGATGAGTGAACACAGGCAAACATATCCACTGCACATGCCCATCAATCACACCCTCGCTGTCCTAAAAAATAAGACACCGAGGGGCGTTGTTTCGAGCAGGGCAGACGCACAGGCGCAGCCAGCTAACCAATGATGTCAAAAGACGGGCAGCGCTACCAAGGGTGGTGCTGCGTATCATTAGAAAGGAAAGTCACACCTCAGGGACAGTGGAATGGTCTCACTGAGACACATTTAGTACGTGTTTATTTAAACGTGGGCAAGGAGAAAAAGTCAGCCACCTTGTACAAATGCAGCAGTACTGCTGTACAAGGTGGCTGTTATACATAGAAACACCTGGGGGGTGGGGGCTGGTTCCCTTTAATTTCAGTTCAGGTGCCTGCATGGCATTTGCAGGACACGTTGCCAGCTACACAGCAGGGGAACAGCTGGCGGTGCTGAACCCCACTAACACATTGGCTGGTGTTTTTCTCTGTGCAGCTAGCACTTCCGGGCAAAAACTAGCGGTGTTTGAGCCCAGGGGCAGCAGGAGTAGGAGAGGAGCAGAGTGTAGGCCGAAGCCTGCACTGGTGTCAGCTTTTGGTCGGTTGTGCCAGCGTGGCTTGTGCTGGACACGATGCCGGCTACACAGCAGGGGAACAGCTGGCGGTGCTGAACCCAACTAACACATTGCCGGGTGTTTTTCTCTGTGCAGCTAGCACTTCCAGGCTACAACTGGCGGTGTTATAGCCCAGGGTCAGCAGGAGGAGGAGAGGAGCAGAGTGTAGGCCGAAGCCTAGTTGAACCAATTTCAAAGGTAACCTTTAACCCCCCCTCAGGTGTTGCAAGGTACAAGAGCCACACCTTGTGCAGCATATATGCTGCACAAGTAAAAGGTTGCTCTATTACTTTTGCTCCTTGCACACGCTGAATAAAACACGTACACTATTTAGCCCATTATACTGTCAAACAGTAGTGGAGGCGTGACTTGTCTTTTTAAGGAGACGCAGCACAGGTGCACATAAATAACGCCTTGGTGCTGGGCGCAGCCTCCTGAGCGTTGTTATTTGCTGTACAGGAGTCTGCGCTATTGTGATCCCTTGGCCATGCGCTGTGAGCGCTGCCTGTCTTCTCACCTCATTTCATGTTGGCCGGTGCGGTTAGCAATGGCCATGAATCCCAGACCCGCAGTGTGTTTTCAAAAAACCACACTGCGTGGCTGGGATTCGTGCCCTTGTGCAGTAAATATGTTTGCCACTCACACATGTCCTTACACCTGCTTCAGACTGGGCGGCCTCAGCTGATCCCTTATCGCCTACCACGGCCATGAGGCCGCACAGTCTGAAGAAGGCGGAAGGAGATGAGTTAAGACAGGCGAACATATGCACTGCACATGCCCATCAATCACACCCTCGCAGCCAAAATATATGAGACAACGAGGGGGGTTGTGTCGGGCAGGGCGGACGCACAGGCACAGGCAGCCAACCAATGATGTCAGAAGACGGGCAGCGCTACCAAGGGTGGTGCTGCGTACCATTAGAAAGGAAAGTCACACCTCAGGGACAGTGGAATGGTCTCAATGAGACACATTTTGTACGTGTTAAGTTCCACATTGGCAATGAGAAAAAGTCAGCCACCTTGTACAAATACAGCATTACTGCTGTACAAGGTAGCTGTTATACATAGAAACACCTTGGGGTGGGTGGCAGGGTCCCTTTAATTTCAGTTCATGTGCCTGCGTGGTGTTTGCAGGTCACGTTGCCGGCTACACAGCAGGGGAACAGCTGGCGGTGCTGAACCCCACTAACACATTGGCTGGTGTTTTTCTCTGTGCAGCTAGCACTTCCGGGCAAAAACTAGCGGTGTTTGAGCCCAGGGGCAGCAGGAGGAGGAGAGGAGCAGAGTGTAGGCCGAAGCCTGCACTGGTGGCAGCTTTTGTTCTGTTGTGTCAGCGTGGCTTGTGCTGGACACGTTGCCGACTACACAGCAGGGGAACAGCTGGCGGTGCTGAACCCCACTGACACATCAGCTAGTGTTTTTTCTGTGTAGACAACACTTCCAGGTGGGAACTGACAGTGTTGAAACCCAGGGAATCAAAGAGGAGCATAGTGTAGGCCGAAGCCTGCAGTGGAGCAAGTTGAAAGGTAACCTTTAACCCCCCCCCCCCCCAGGCATTTGTTGCTGAAAGAGCCATCTTGTACAGCAGTAATACTGCACATGGAAAATGGTGGCTCCGAAAATTATGCTCCTTGCAAACGCTGAAGTACACACTCATATAATGTGTCCCCTCACACCCTCAAACCGTCCCGGAAGTGGGACTTTCCTTTGTAATGTGACACAGCACAGCCGTCATTCCAACCCCCTTGGTGCCGGGCGCCACCTCCTCAACGTTGTTTGGTTCTGTCACGGAGCCCGCGCTGTAATGTTATCCCTTGGCCATGCACAGTTAGCGGTGCCCGTCTTCTGACATCATTTAGGTGTCAGGCTGGCAGTGCCTGTGCGTCCAAGCTGCCCGAGATCCAACCTCGCAGTGTCATCTAATGTAATCCCACTGCGGGCCAGGGATCCATGGGCATGCGCAGTGCATATCATCGCCTCTCACTCACCTCCTTCCTGCTTCTTCAGACTGTGCGGCGTCACGGCCGTGGCATGCTATTAGGGATCAGCTGACGCCGCCTAGTCTGAAGAAGCGTGAAGAAGGGGAGTGAGAGGCTAGTATATGCACTGCGCATGGCCATGGATACCAGGCCCACTGTGGGATCACATTAGACGACACTGAGAGGTGGGATTTCGGGCAGCGTGGACGCACAGGCGCAGCCAGGACGACAACAAATGATGTCAGAGGACGGGCAGCGCAAACTGTGCATGGCCAAGGGATAACATAACAGCGCAGGGTCCAGGACGGAATCAAACAACGCTAAGGAGGCAGCGCACGGTGCCAAGGGGGTAGCAATGACGGCTGTGCTGCGTCACATTACAAAGGAAAGTCCCACCTCAGGGACAGTTTGACGGTGTGAGGGGACACATTACATGAGTGTGTAGTTCAGCGTTTGCAAGGAGCATAATTTCAAGAGCGACCTTTTCCTTGTGCAGTATTAGTGCTGCACAAGGTGGCTCTTTCAGTAACAAACGCCTAGGGGGGGGGAAGGACAGGTCCCCTTACATTTTAGTTGTGCCATCGTGGCGGTCGCATGACATGTTGCTGGATACACAGCTGGGGATCAGCTGACGTTACTGAACCCCCAATAACAGAGGAGCGACTGTTGACTGTGCAGACAGCACTTCCAGGCACCAACTGGCGGTGTTAGAGCCCAGGGACAGCAGGAGGAGCAGATTGGAGGTATTGCTGCACACACAGCTGGGGATCAGCTGACGTTACTGAACCCCAATAACAGAGGAGCGACTGTTGACTGTGCAGACAGCACTTCCAGGCACCAACTGGCGGTGTTAGAGCCCAGGGACAGCAGGAGGAGCAGATTGGAGGTATTGCCGCACACACAGCTGGGGATCAGCTGACGTTACTGAACCCCAATAACAGAGGAGCGACTGTTGACTGTGCAGACAGCACTTCCAGGCACCATCTGGCGGTGTTAGAGCCCAGGGACAGCAGGAGGAGCAGAGGAACAGAGTGTAGGCCGAAGCCTGATTGGAGCAAGTTGAAAGGGAACCTTTAACCCCCCCCAAGACGTTTGTAGCTGAAAGAGCTAAGGATGCAAAAGGAAAAGGTTTAATTATGCTCCTTGCAAACACAGAAGTAAACACTAAAAATGTGTCCCCTTATACCGTAAAACCGTCACGGAGGTGCGAATTTCCTTCGTAATGGGACACAGCACAGCTGTCATTCCTATCCCCTTGGTGCCGTGCGCTGCCTCCTCAGCGTTGTTTTAAGCTGTCACGGAGCCTGCGCTGTTCTGTTATCCCTTGGCCATGTCCAATTAGCGCTGCCTGTCTTCTGACATAATTTGGTGTCAGGCTGTCAGTGCCTGTGCGTCCACGCTGCTCCAGATCCCACCTTGCAGTGTCGTCTAACGTAATCCCACTGCGGGCCTTGGATCCATGGGCATGCGCAGTGCATATCCTCGACTCTCACTCCCATCCTTCCCTCTTCTTCAGACTGTGCGGTGTCACGGCCGTGGCATGCTATTAGGGATCAGCTGACGGCGCACAGTCTAAAGAAGGCGGAGGGAGATGAGCGAGAGCCCGAGGGGAAGATATGCACTGCGCATGCCCATGGATCCAAGGCCCGCAGTGTGATTCAATCAGAAGACACTGCGAGGCGGGATCTTGGGCAGCGCGGCCGCACAGGCGCAGCCAGCCTGACACCAAATTATGTCAGAAGACAGGCAGCGCAAATAGGGCATGGCCAAGGGATAACAGAACAGCGCAGGCTCCGTGACAGCTTAAAACAACGTTGAGGAGGCAGCGCATGGCACCAAGGGGGTAGGAATGACGGCTGTGCTGCGTCACATTACGAAGGAAAGTCCCAGCTCTGGGACGGTATAACGGTATCAGTGAACACATTTTATAAGTGTTAAGTTCTGCGTGTGCAAGGAGCTAAAATAAAAGAGCTACCTTTTCCTTGTGCAGCATTACTGCTGCACAAGATGGCTCTTTCAGTAACAAACGCCGGGGGGTGGGCACAGTTTCCCTTACATTTAGGTTGTTGTGCCAGCGTGGCGGTCGCAGGACACATTGCCGGCTACACAGCTGGGGATCAGCAGACGTTACTGAAACCCAATAACACTGGGTCGTATGTTTTTACTGTGCAGCCTGCACTTCTGAGCCGCAACTGGCGGTGTTGGAGCCCAGGAATAGCAGTTCAGGTGGTAGAAAGATGAACACATCAGGAGACCTGGATGACACCCAATTACTTAATCAGGCAGAGGAGTGGCAAATTCCTGCGAGATCCAGGCCTGGTTCATTTTCAGGAAAGTAAGCCGGTCAACGTTATCGGAGGATAGTCGCATGCGACGGTCTGTTAGTACACCACCTGCGGCACTAAAGACACATTCCGATAAGACACTAGCCGCAGGGCAAGCCAGCACCTCCAATGCATACTGGCTTAGCTCTGGCCATGTATCCAGCTTAGAGACCCAAAACTTGAACGGGGAAGAGCCATCTGGGAGTACAGTAAGAGGGCAAGCCATGTAGTCTGTCATGGAACCGTTGCCTCCTGCTGACTGGAGCCACCGGTGATGGTGTAGACATTTGGGGCGGGCACACAAAAGTGTGCCAGAGTTGTGCCATACTGGGCTTGCCTTGGGCAGAGGCACTGCTTCTGCTCCCTCTTTGGGCAGAGCCTCCCCCACTGCCTCGACGCACTGAGCTGCTTTGTAAAGCACTAGCAGCACTCCTCTCAGTTGGACTGGAGAAGATGATGGAATTCACCAGTGTGTCGTGGTACTCCCGCAATTTACGCTCCCGGGTCAACGCTGGGATGAGGTTTTGGACGTTGTCCCGGTAGCGAGGATCGAGGAGGGTGAACACCCAATAATCAGGCATGTTGAGAATGTGGTCGATGCGGCGGTCGTTTCTCAGGCACTGCAGCATGAAATCCACCATGTGCTGCAGACTGCCAACTGGCCCAGAAACGCTGTCCCCTGCTTGAGACATGATCTCTGCCCGCTCGTCATCACCCCACCCTCGCTGTACACACTGACCACTGGACAATTGTGTCGCTCCCTCCTCTGGACGGAGCTCTTCCTCCTCCATTGACTCCTCCTCATCCTCCTCACAAAGTGGCCCCTGCGTACCCCTTTGTGAGGAACCACGTGGCGCTGACCCTCCAGAAGCTGATGGAAAAGGTGACTCCTCATCCTCCACCTCTTCCACAACATCATCCCTTAACCCTTGCAAAGTTTGCTGAAGCAGGCAGATAAGGGGGACAGTCATGCTGACTAGTGCATCATCTGCACTTGCCATCCGCTTGGAATAATCAAAAGGACGCAAAACCTGGCAGACGTCCTTCATAGTGGCCCACTCTGTGGTTGTGAAGTCTGATCGGCGCTGACTGCGACTTCTTTGTGCCTGATGCAGCTGGTACTCCATAACTGCTTGCTGCTGCTCACACAACCGCTCCAACATATGTAACGTGGAATTCCACCGGGTAGGTAGGTCACATATGATGCGGTGTTCCGGAAGGCGGAATCGGCGCTGCAGAGCAGCAATGCGGGATCTTGCCAAGCTGGAACACCGCAAGTGAGCACACTCTAGGCGGACCTTGTGCAGCAGGGCATCAAGATCCGGATAGTCCCTCAGAAAACTCTGCACAACCAAATTGAGCACATGTGCCAGACATGGGATGTGAGTGAGGTTGCCAAGGGCCAAAGCTGCCACCAGATTTCGGCCATTGTCACACACTACCATGCCTGGCTGGAGATTCGCTGGCAGTAACCACACATCGCTCTCCTGCTTGATGGCATTCCAGAGCTCCTGCGCTGTGTGGCTTCGATTCCCCAATGAAACTAGTTTCAAGATGGCCTGCTGACGTTTGGCCACGGCTGTGCTCATGTCGGTCATAGGTAAAAGTTCAGGGGTCCATGTGGAGGTGGACTGTGACGGCTCCTGCAGAGATGATTCTGAGGAACTTGTGTAAGAGGAGGAGTCAATGCGTACAGACTGGATTCCTGCAATCCTTGGAGTGGGCAGGACACGTCCTGCGCCACTCGCACGATCTGTACCTGGCTCAACAACATTAACCCAATGGGCAGTGAGGGAAACGTATCGCCCCTGTCCATGCTGACTGGTCCACGCATCGGTGGTGAGGTGGACCTTGCTACTGACGGCGTTCAGTAGCGCATGTTTTATGTTTCCCTCAACATGCCTGTGCAGGGCAGGGACAGCTTGCCTGCTGAAGTAAAAGTGGCTGGGCACCTTGTACTGTGGGACTGCCAATGCCATCAAGTCATGGAAGCTGTCAGTCTCCACCAGCCTGAATGAGAGCATTTCCAGGGACAACAGTTTGGCAATGCCTGCATTCAGAGCCTGTGCTCGGGGGTGGTTGGCCGAGAATGCCCGCCTTTTCTCCCATGCCTGTACTACCGATGGCTGTAGAGTAGACTGGGAGTGTGAGGATGACTGGGAAGGTGGTGCTGTGGGTGGAATTACACAAGGTCTCTGGACAACAGTGCCAGAGGTTCTTCCATGGCAATCCTGGGAGGAAGCCAAACCAGCTGTGCGTGAGCTGGAGGAAGAGGCAACACGAGCTGAAGAGGTGGTAGCTGCCGCTGTTGGTTGGCCTACATCTTCAGTGTGTTTCTGTAACTCCACCGCGTGCCTGGTCCGCACATGTTTCCACATATTTGTGGTATTGAGGTTGCTGACATTTTTCCCTCTTTTTACTTTCTGATGACACAGCTTGCATTTGACAAAACAAATGTCATCTGCAACTGTGTCAAAAAAGGACCAGGCACTGCAAGTCTTGGGAGCGCCCTTTTTGGCTTTGGAAAGAGACAGGCTCCTAACGGGTGCCAAAGTGGAGGCTACAGGCTCCGCAGTCTTCCCCCTCCCTCTCCCTCTTTGGCCCGTAAGGGGAATCTCTTCCTCAGAGCTGCTCCCACCACCTTCCTGTTCCTCACGCCACGATGGGTCAACGACCTCATCATCTCCACTACCCTCTGCCACCAACTGCTCCTCCTGGGTAGTCTCGGCAGCACAGTACGCACCAGAAAGCGGCACCTGAGTTTCATCATTAGATGCGTACTGCGCTGTGGTCACCGGAGGCACTGGTCCACCCGCCTCTTCAGAGTCAGAGAGACAAAGCTGTTGGGCATCACTGCACACTGCCTCTTCTTCCATTTCTCCAATGCTGCTTGGCTGGCCCCCTGTTTCCAAGCCAAGAGATTCAGAGAACAGAAGTAGAGACGGCTCCTGTCCTGGGCTCTCTGACTGCCTGGCCAATTTGGCAGGTGGTGAAGAGACAGATGGCTGCTCTCCAGTGCTCTGTGCCTGAGAGGATGTGGCACTAACTGAAGTCGATGCCGAGGCGTTAGCTGCCATCCACCCGACAACGGCTTCAATTTGGTCTTCACGCAGCAGCGGTGCACGGCGCTCTCCGACAAAGCTGCGCATGAAGGACTGTTCCCTGCTGAAACTGAGTGACGATGAGTCACCGGTGCCCGCAGCAGGCACAGAATCACCACGTCCTCTCCCTGCTCCTCTCCCTGCTCCGCGCCCACGCCCACGTGCCTTACTCCCTGCCCTCTTCATCTTGGTTGACAGATAAAGATAAGCAGAAAAGTACTAAGGCCTTAGTGTGCTTATTCCTGAAATACTCCTCCTAACAGGTGTAAGAAACACTAATGTTGTAAAGTGTGGACTAAACTTTATTATTTTTCAAATGTGGCCTACACAAGTGTTAAGTTGTGTTTGGTGAACTTTCCTTTTTTTTTCTTCTGCAGATCGGACTACAGAGCAAGTTTAACTTACACAGGGGACCGTGCAGACAGCCGTAAACGGCGCTGCAAGGCCCAAAAACCCTCCTCTAGGTTATCCTATGTAGTGTTTTTCCACTATTTAGCTGGAGACGGGTGGAAAGACACTAATAGGAATTTTTTTTTTTAATTTTAAACAGGCTGCACTATTTGAAAAAAAAGGAAATTTTTTTTCAAGGTATGAGGCAGTAACGCACCCTGAGCTGAATCCAACCGGCTATGGCTGCACACAGACTACAGGGCGAGCTGCGCTCACACAGAGACCGTGCAGACAGCCGTAAACGGCGCTGCAAGGCCCAAAAAAACCCCTCTAGGTTATTCTATGTAGTGTTTTTCCACAATTTAGCTGTAGACGGGTGGAAAGACACTAACAGGAATTTTTTTTTTTAATTTTAAACAGGCTGCACTATTTGAAAAAAAGGGAAATTTATTTCAAGGTATGAGGCAGTAACGAACCCTGAGCTGAATCCAACCGGCTATGGCTGCACACAGACTACAGGGCGAGCTGGGCTCACACGGAGACCGTGCAGACAGCCGTAAAAGGCGCTGCAAGGCCCAAAAACCCCCCTCTAGGTTATCCTATGTAGTGTTTTTCCACAATTTAGCTGGAGACGGGTGGAAAGATACTAATAGGAAATTTGAGAAAAAATGTGCAGCAGGCTGCACTATGAGCAAAAAAGGACAACTGTGTGAGGCAGTGTGAACCCCCCCTGAGCTGAATACAACCGGGTATATGGCTGCACACAGACTACAGAGTGAGCTGCACACACACACACACACACACAGAGACCTTGCAGAACGCTGTTAAAACAGCGCTGCAAGGCAAGAGCAAGGTGAACAGTGAAGAACACACAGCGTTTTGCTAAATTAACCTTGGGAAAGGAAAATAAAGCAATTAGCTATCTCAACTGGCCCTCAGTTAGAACACAGCGTCCTGTCCCTAACTGAAATCACAGCAGAGTGAGCGCAAAATGGCGGCAGCATTTTTTATAGTGCAGAGTGACATCATTTCAGCAGCCAATCACAGCCTTGCCAGTACTTACATGCCCACCATGCTAAACAGGATGTGCCCACACTTCCATTCATTCCTCATTGGCTGCTGCGTTCAGTTTGAATTCTGGGAACTTCCGATTCCGGTATCCGATACGCGGGAAGTATCGGAATTCGGTATCGGAATTCCGATACCGCAAATATCGGCCGATACCCGATACTTGCGGTATCGGAATGCTCAACACTACACAGGATTGATAACCTCAGAAATCTTATACGGACCAATGAAACGAGGCTTAAACTTAGGAGAGGAAACCTTCATAGGAACATAACGAGACGACAACCAAACCAAATCCCCAACACGAAGTCGGGGACCCACACAACGCCGGCGGTTAGCGAAACGTTGAGCCTTCTCCTGGGACAATGTCAAATTGTCCACCACATGAGTCCAAATCTGCTGCAACCTATCCACCACAGTATCTACACCAGGACAGTCCGAAGACTCAACCTGCCCTGAAGAGAAACGCGGATGGAAACCAGAATTGCAGAAAAACGGCGAAACCAAAGTAGCCGAGCTGGCCCGATTATTAAGGGCGAACTCAGCCAATGGCAAAAAGGACACCCAATCATCCTGATCAGCAGAAACAAAGCATCTCAGATATGTTTCCAAAGTCTGATTAGTTCGTTCGGTTTGGCCATTTGTCTGAGGATGGAAAGCCGAGGAAAAAGACAAATCAATGCCCATCCTAGCACAAAAAGATCGCCAAAACCTCGAAACAAACTGGGAACCTCTGTCAGAAGCGATGTTCTCTGGGATGCCATGTAAACGAACCACATGCTGGAAAAATAATGGCACCAAATCAGAGGAGGAAGGCAATTTAGACAAAAGTACCAAATGGACCATCTTAGAAAAGCGATCACAAACCACCCAAATGACCGACATCTTTTGAGAGACGGGGAGATCCGAAATAAAATCCATAGAAATATGCGTCCAGGGCCTCTTCGGGACCGGCAAGGGCAAAAGCAACCCACTGGCACGAGAACAGCAGGGCTTAGCCCGAGCACAAGTCCCACAGGACTGCACAAAAGAACGCACATCCCGTGACAAAGACGGCCACCAAAAGGATCTAGCCACCAAATCTCTGGTACCAAAGATTCCAGGATGCCCAGCCAACACTGAACAATGAATCTCAGAGATGACTCTACTAGTCCGTCTATCAGGGACAAACAGTTTCTCTGCTGGGCAACGGTCAGGTCTATCAGCCTGAAATTTTTGCAGCACCCGCCGCAAATCAGGGGAGATGGCAGACAAAATTACCCCCTCTTTGAGAATACCCGCCGGCTCAGGAACACCCGGAGAGTCAGGCACAAATCTCCTTGACAGGGCATCAGCCTTCACATTCTTAGAGCCTGGAAGGTACGAAACCACAAAATCAAAATGGGAGAAAAATAATGACCATCGAGCCTGTCTCAGATTCAACCGTTTGTCAGACTTAAGATAAGTCAAATTCTTGTGATCTGTCAAGACCACCACGCGATGCTTGGCTCCTTCAAGCCAATGACGCCACTCCTCGAATGCCCACTTCATGGCCAACAACTCTCGATTACCAACATCATAATTGCGCTCAGCAGGCGAAAACTTTCTAGAAAAGAAAGCACATGGCTTCATCACCGAGCCATCAGAACTTCTTTGCGACAAAACAGCCCCAGCTCCAATCTCAGAAGCATCAACCTCAACCTGAAACGGGAGCGAAACATCTGGCTGGCACAACACAGGGGCAGAAGAAAAACGACGCTTCAACTCCTAAAAAGCCTCTACAGCTGCAGAAGACCAATTGACCACATCAGCACCCTTCTTGGTCAAATCAGTCAACGGTTTAGCAACACTACAAAAATTAGCGATGAAGCGCCGATAAAAATTAGCAAAGCCCAGGAACTTTTGCAGGCTCTTCACAGATGTCGGCTGAGTCCAATCGTAAATGGCTTGGACTTTAACAGGGTCCATCTCGATAGTAGAAGGGGAAAAAATGAACCCCAAAAATGAAACCTTCTGAACTCCAAAGAGACACTTTGACCCCTTCACAAACAAGGAATTCGCACGAAGGACCTGGAACACCATTCTGACCTGCTTCACATGAGACTCCCAATCATCCGAAAAGACCAAAATATCATCCAAATACACAATCAGGAATTTATCCAGGTACTCTCGGAAGATGTCATGCTTAAAGGACTGAAATACTGATGGAGCATTGGAAAGCCCGAATGGCATAACCAGGTACTCAAAATGGCCCTCGGGCGTATTAAATGCTGTTTTCCATTCATCGCCTTGTTTAATACGCACAAGATTATACGCCCCTTGAAGATCTATCTTGGTGAACCAACTAGCCCCTTTAATACGAGCAAACAAATCAGACAGCAACGGCAAAGGATACTGAAATTTGGCTGTAATTTTATTGAGAAGGCTGTAATCAATACAAGGTCTCAAAGAACCATCCTTCTTGGCCACAAAAAAGAACCCTGCTCCTAACGGTGATGACGACAGGCGAATATGGCCTTTCTCCAAGGATTCCTTTATATAACTCCGCATAGCGGCGTGTTCTGGCACAGATAAATTGAACAATCGGCCCTTAGGAAACTTACTACCAGGAACCAAATTAATTGCACAATCGCAATCCCTATGAGGAGGTAGGGCACTGGCTTTGGGCTCATCAAATACATCCCGATAATCCGACAAAAACTCTGGAACTTCAGAAGGAGTGGAAGACGAAATAGACAAAAATGGAACATCACCATGTACCTCCTGGCAACCCCAGCTGGACACAGACATAGATTTTCAGTCCAATACTGGATTATGAACCTGTAGCCATGGCAACCCCAAAACGACCACATCATGCAGATTATGCAACACCAGAAAGCGGATATCCTCCTGATGTGCAGGAGCCATGCACATGGTCAATTGGGTCCAGTACTGAGGCTTATTCTTGGCCAAAGGCATAGCATCAATTCCTCTCAATGGAATAGGATACTGCAAGGGCTCCAAGAAAAAACCACAGCGCCTAGCATACTCTAAGTCCATCAAATTCAGGGCAGCGCCTGAATCCACAAATGCCATAACAGAATAGGATGACAAAGAACAAATCAGAGTAACGGACAAAAGAAATTTAGAATGTACCGTACCAATGGTGTCAGACCTAGCGAACCGCTTAGTGCGCTTAGGACAATCGGAGATAGCATGAGTGGAATCACCACAGTAAAAACATAGCCCATTCCGACGTCTGTGTTCTTGCCGTTCAGCTCTGGTCAAAGTCCTATCACATTGCATAGGCTCAGGCCCATGCTCAGATAGTACCGCCAAATGGTGCACAGCTTTACGCTCACACAAGCGTCGATCGATCTGAATGGCCAAAGACATAGACTCATTCAGACCAGCAGGCATGGGAAATCCCACCATGACATCCTTAAGGGCTTCAGAGAGACCCTTTCTGAAGATTGCTGCCAGGGCACATTCATTCCACTGAGTGAGCACAGACCACTTTCTAAACTTCTGACAATATATCTCCGCTTCATCCTGACCCTGACACAGAGCCAGCAAGATTTTCTCTGCCTGATCCACTGAATTAGGTTCGTCATAAAGCAATCCAAGCGCCAGGAAAAATGCATCAACATCACGCAATGCCAGATCTCCTGGCGCAAGGGAAAATGCCCAGTCTTGAGGGTCACCACGTAACAAAGAAATAATGATCTTTACTTGTTGAACAGGGTCACCTGAGGAGCGAGGTTTCAAGGCAAGAAACAATTTACAATTATTTTTGAAATTCAAGAACTTAGATCTATCACCAAAAAACAAATCAGGAATTGGAATCCTAGGCTCTGACATCGGATTCTGAACCACAAAATCTTGAATGTTTTGTACACTTATAGTGAGATTATCCATCAAAGAGGACAGACCTTGAATGTCCATGTCTACACCTGTGTTCTGAACCACCCAGATGTAAAGGGGAAAAGAGAGACAAAACACACTGCAAAGAAAAAAAAATGGTCTCAGAACTTCTCTTATCCCTCTATTGAGATGCATTAGTACTTTGGGCCACCTGTACTGTTATGACCTGGTGGTCAGGACAATAATGGACCTGGTGGTTAAGAGCACACGGAATGACCTGATAGTTACTGATAATATAGGACGAGCTCTGGGACGTGGGAACTCTGCTGACCAAAATCCCTAATCCTATCAACCACAATAGAAATAGCCGTGGATTGCTCCTAACGCTCCCTATGCAACTCGGCACAGCCTAAGGAACTAGCTAGCCCTAAAGATAGAAAAATAAAGCCTACCTTGCCTCAGAGAAATTCCCCAAAGGAAAAGGCAGCCCCCCACATATAATGACTGTGAGTAAAGATGAAAATACAAACACAGAGATGAAATAGATTAAGCAAAGTGAGGCCCGACTTACTGAACAGACTGAGGATAGGAAAGGTAGCTCTGCGGTCAGCAAAAAAGCCGACAAAAAGACCACGCAGAGGGCGCAAAAAGACCCTCCGCACCGACTCACGGTGCGGAGGCGCTCCCTCTGCGTCCCAGAGCTTCCAGCAAGCAAGACAACAATCAAAATAGCAAGCTGGACAGAAAAATAGCAAACCAGAGAAAAACAAGCAGTCACTTAGCTTCTGCTGGGAAGACAGGTCACAAGAACGATCCAGGAGTGAACTAGACCAATACTGGAACATTGACAGGTGGCATGGAGCAAAGATCTAAGTGGAGTTAAATAGAGCAGCCAGCTAACGAATTAACCTCGTCACCTGTGGAAGGAAACTCAGAAACACCCACAGCCACCAGAGAAAGTCCATGGACAGAACCAGCCGAAGTACCATTCATGACCACAGGAGGGAGCCCGACAACAGAATTCACAACAGACCCCTTCCTGGCCCTAGCCATGACATCACCCCTCAGAGGGAGGCAATGTCACCATGGCAACCGGACTCTGGGGTGCCATATTGCACATGTCCGCTCCATTCAAAGCGCTGTCAGCTTTTGAACGCAGGTGATGCCGCATGTGTTCATTGCACCATGAAGAATCAATGCACCCAATACATTGGACTTGTGATATTTATCTTGCGGAGACTAAGTGTCTCCACAAGATAAATAGACATGCTGCAGTCTGGAAAGACGTGCCGCATGTCCGTCTCCGCAGGGAAGCTGGAGACGTCCGTGCACGCATAGTGGAGATGGAATTTCTTGAAGTCCCATCCACTATGCTGTGACATCTGGCCGCTGTGGGTTGGACACTGTGGATGTATGCTGCAACCAACCTGCTGCCTTTACTGACAGTGGGAACATACCCTTAAAATTATTTTCTAATCCATGTGCATTTGTAATACTAACTAACTACACTTCCCATATGGGTGATGGGTGTCTAATGTGTTCATCAGTATTTTGCACCTGTGATGCCTTATATCATGAGGGTTTGCTGCATATTGCAATGCATTAGCATTGTGACCAAGTATTGGTAAATATGGCTACAAATTGCTAGGAGCAATATTCACATTCAAGGTTTACTGTCTACACAGACAATACTCCCAGCTAATGGCTTTTATTTTTAATAACTGGATACTCTGATAAAATACTGTTAGGCTGTGTACACACGTTGCGGATTTGATTGCAGATACGCAGCGTTTTTTGCCACACAGAATTGCGTCAAATCCGCAGTGTAGTGCACAACCAATGTGAGTCTATGGGAGCCGCAGACTTGTTGTTAACATGCTGCGGAAAAAGCCGCACCGAAGCGCAGCTTTTTTTTCCACAGCTTGTCACTTCTTTTCTGCAGAACTGCAGTGTTTCTGCACCCATATACTTGCATTGAGTTGGGCACATCCGCAGCAAAACCGCAGATGTAAAAAAGATCGGCTGTTCGGGTGTGTGCGGATGTGTGCGGGACTTTTCGAGTGTGTGTGGCGCTGTCTGTGTGTGTGTGGGACTGTCTGGGTGTGTGTGGGACTGTCCGGGTGCGTGTGGGGTTGTTCAGGTGTATGTGGGGCTGTTTGGTTGTGTGCAGGGCTGTCCGGGTGTGTGCGGGGCTGTCCGGGTGTGTGCGGGGCTGCTCGGATGTGTGTCTTTGGGTGTGTGTGTGCAGGCATCATGCGATGGGACCATTGGGCTATGCCTGCTACAGTGACAGTAACTGACACATTAGCCAATGATGGGACAGCAGAATGTAAAAAAAACACATATACACATGTACAGAACATACAACATACAACATGCAACATAAAACAGTACATACAACATACACCATGCAACATACACAATGCAACATGCAACATACAATATACAACATACAACATACACCATGCAACATACAACATACAATATACAACATACAACAAACACCATGCAACGTACACATGCACCATGCAACATACAACATACAATATACAACATACAACATACACCATGCAACATACAATATACAACATACACCATGCAGCATATGATATACAACATACACCATGCAACATACAACATACAATATACAACATACAGCATACACCATGCAACATGAACCATGTACCATGCAACATACAACATACAATATACAACATACAACATACACCATGCAACATACAACATGCACCATGCAACATACAATACACAACATACAACATGCACCATGCAACATACAATATACAACATACAACATGCACCATGCAACATACAACATAAAACATACAACATGCACCATGCAACATACAATATACAACATACAATATACAACATACAACATGCACCATGCAACATGCAACATAAAACATACAACATGCACCATGCAACATACAATATACAACATACAATATACAACATACAACATGCACCATGCAACTACAACATAAAACATACAATATACAACATACAACATACACCATGCAACATACAACATACAATATACAATATACAACATACAACATGCACCATGCAACATGCAACATGCAACATGCAACATACAACACACAACATACAATATACAACATGCACCATGCAACATGCAATATACAACATACAAAATACACCATACAACATGCACCATGCAACATACAACATACAATATACAACATGCAACATACAACATGCACCATGCAACATGCAACTACAGCATACAACATACAATATACAACATACAGCATACACCATGCAACATACAACATACAATATATAGTATGCAACATACAACATACACCATACAACATGCACCATGCAACGTACAACATACAATATACACCATGCAACATACAACATACAACATGCACCATGCAACATACAATATACAACATACAACATGCACCATGCAACATAAAACATACAACATGCACCATGCAACATACAATATACAACATACAATATACAACATACAACATGCACCATGCAACATACAATATACAACATACAATATACAACATACAACATGCACCATGCAACATACAACATAAAACATACAACATGCACCATGCAACATACAATATACAACATACAATATACAACATGCACCATGCAACTACAACATAAAACATACAATATACAACATACAACATAAACCATGCAACATACAACATACAATATACAACATACAACATGCACCATGCAACATGCAACATACAACACACAACATACAATATACAACATGCACCATGCAACATGCAATATACAACATACAAAATACACCATACAACATGCACCATGCAACATACAACATACAATATACAACATGCAACATACAACATGCACCATGCAACATGCAACTACAGCATACAACATACAATATACAACATACAACATACACCATGCAACATACAACATACAATATATAGTATACAACATACAACATACACCATACAACATGCACCATGCAACGTACAATATACACCATGCAACATACAACATGCACCATGCAATATACACCATGCAACATGCACCATGCAACATGCACCATACAACATGCACCATGCAACATACCACATGCACCATGCAACATACAACATGCACCATGCAACATACAACATGTACCATGCAAGATACAACATACACCATGCAACATACAACATGCACCATGCAACATACAACATGTACCATGCAAGATACAACATACATCATGCAACATACAACATGCCACATACAATACATACATACAGTACATACAACATAGAGTACATACAGTACATACAACATACAGTACATACAACATACAGTACATACATACAACATACTTATAGACATACAGTACATACAACATAGAGTATATACTCACTATCACCTTGTCACCTTGATCCCCAAAGCCATTGTCACCTGTAAAAAAATATTAAGATAATAAACAAACAATTTACTCTCTGATCCGCAGATATCCAATAAAAACAAATGTCCCACGACAATCTCCCATGGAGAGCAGCCACATCAGCTGAAGCGACCGCTCTCCAGGGGCTCCAGGAATACAATGATGGTAGGTTTCCTTCCGCAATGTATTCCTCCACCCCTGTGAGAAATAGTCCATAGTCTCACTTGTGGCACTGCTGTGTGGGAAAATTCCCACGCAGCATTGCCATAAAGTGAAACCCTGAACTAAGGTAACCTCAGTGATGCACTGCAGGAGCCATTGTCTCCTATCCGTGTGTCACTGAAGGTCTATAGAGCATTGACATCACCTGATGTCACTGTTCTTTAGGGGAGATCATCGTGGGACACTCGTTATTAATTGGACTACGGTGGAAAGTGAGTATATGGTTTATTATTTTTAATTTTTTGCAGGCGATCGAGTATGGTAAGTATGGTTAAATTAAGAATATTAAAATACTTTTTTCTGGCTGTCTCTTTATTTTTTTTCCAACCCTTTCACTATTATAGGAATAGTAATGGATAGGTGTCTTATTTTCGCCTTTCCATTATTAACCGGGCTTAATGTCACCTTACAATAGCAAGGTGAAATTAACCCCTTATTACCCCATATCCCACCACTATAGGGGAGTGGGAAGAGAGGCGCTAAGTGCCGGAATTGGCACATCTTATAGATGCGCAATTTCTGGGGCGGCTGGGGGCTGGTATTTGTAGCCAGGGGGGCAAATATCCATGGCCCCTCTCTAGGCTATGAATATCAACCCGCAGCTGTCTGCGTAGCTTTTTTGGCTATAAAATGTAGGGGGACCCCACGTCATGTTTTTTTGGGGTCCCCTATTTTAATAGCCAGTAAAGGCTATGCAGACAGCTGTGGGCTGATATTCATAGCCTGGGAGGGGGCCATGGATATTACCCCCTTCCCAGGCTACAAATATTGTCCCCCGGCCGTGAGTCTGTCGGCCCATTTTTTTTTAAATTAAAAGTTCATTAATAAACATGGGCCTTACTATTATATATCTATGGATAATCTATCTATAGATATATCTATAGATACATAGAAATATCTATCCATATATCTATAGAATATGTGTCCATGGGCCGGATTGTCACCGCTTTGGACCGTGCAGAAAACTCACTCCACCCCCTTCTGCACGCGTGGTGATTCCAAATGTGTTCATTGCACATATCCGGAATCTCCGCAGCCCATACATATGACCCTGTGATTTACCTTGCGGCGACGGAGCATTGCCGCAAGGTAAACAGACATGCTGCATTCTAAAAAGATGCGCCACATGTCAATAAACGCAGGGCCGCCGGATGCGTGTTCGCACGCATAGCGGAGACAAGATTTCATATAATCCCCTCCACTATGCGCTAACATCTGGACGCTGCAGGTTGAACGCTGCTATTGTATGCAGCATCCAATCCACAGCTAAGGCCTCTTTCACAGTTCCGTCTTTCAGCTTTTGTCACAATCCGTCAATTTTTGAGAATGCAAAAAATTTTCAGGATCCTGCATTTTCCCATAGACTTGTATTAGTGATGGATTGTGACGGATGGCCATCCGTTTCATCCATCTTTCACTGGATCCTGCATAAAAAAACGGTCCACCGGACAGAGAAAATGTTCAGAGGAACGTTTTTTCTGCACGTCGGAAAATAGGTCAGCGACGCATCCTGCGCTGCCCGTCACTGGCTACAATTGTAGATTGTAAGCTCTCACGAGCAGGGTCGTCTTATTTTGCTTTAATTATTGTATTCTTAACGTTGTTACTTATGACTTTTCTGTTTGAAACTGTTAAACTGTAAAGCGCTGCGGAATATGTTGGCGCTATATAAATAAAGATTATTATTATTAAGATTATTATAGCCCATGGGCGCAGGATGTGTCACTGCCTGTGAAAAGCAGGAATCCAGCAAAGGGTGTCGGCCACCCATTACCGAACACCACGGGTGGCGTCATGACTCAATCCCATATAACTATCCCCCATTTTATTACACATCCAGAGCCACAGAGATGGATCACGGCCCCGTAACCTCCTCCAAAGAACTGTCCGGCCCGGCTTCGAGTATCCCTGGGCCTTGGCGGGCGTGTCATGCTGCATCCAAAGCACTGCCTAATACTGACCGTGGGGACGTAGCCTAACACAGCCCTATGCAGTCCAGTCCCTTTACTTCTTGCAAAGTACGTAGAATTCTCTGATGAAGCCCCCTTTAGACTGATTGCTACATCTGGAACAAAGATTGTCTTTAGAAGAAAAGGTGAGTGTTAGGCCGGAAACACACTGGCGACTTTAAAATCGGTGCGATTTTGTTCCTGCAAAGTCGGACAAGTGTAATGCAAGTGTCATGCGTTTTTCATGAAAGTACAATTCGATTTTTAACACCTAGCATCCGATTTACATCCGAATGCAGTGCGATTGCTATCTGATTGATATGCGATTTTAACATGAGCTTTTACATAGAGCAATTCTCTGTCATTTACATATAGTTTTCAAAGGAAATACTCTTCAAAATACACACACACATATATGTTATATATACACAGCTCTTGCAAAAATTAAGAGACCACTGCAAAATGTTCAATTTGTCTGATTTTTCTCTTTATAGGCATATTTTCGAGTAAAATGTAAATTGTTAATTTATTCTATAAACTTCTGACAACATGTCTACGAATTTCCAGCAATAAACATTGTATTTTTTTTCTGACAAAGAAAAATGGTCAAAATTAAAAAAAAAAAAAAAAAACAGTGCTTTCAAACCTCAAATAATGCAAAGAAAACAAGTTCGTAATCATTTAGAAACTAATAATACTAATGTTTTAACTCAGGAAGAGTTCAAATCAATATTTTGTGGAATAACCATGATTTTTAATCACAGCTTTCATGCGTCTTGGCATGCTTTCCACCAGTCTTTCACACTGCTCCTGGCACAAAAAATTAAGCAGCTCATCTTTGTTTGATGGCTTGTGAATATCCATTATCCTCTTGATTACATTCCAGAGGTTTTCAATGGGGGTTCAGGTCTGGAGATTGGCCTGCCCATGACAATGACAGGGTTTTGATGTAGTGGTCTCTAAGTTTTTGCCAGAGCTGTTTATCTATCTATCTATCTATCTATCTATCTATCTATCTATCTATCTATCTCAGATAGATAGATAGATAGATAGAAAGCTGTATACTTAGCCTTCACTGGCTATTAAAATGGAGGACCCCCCAAAAGTGTCCCCCTGTAATTACTAATCAGATATGGGCAGATAACTGTGGGCTGATATTAATAGCCCCGGCTGAAAACATCAGCTCTCAGCCACCCCAGAAAAGGCACATCTATAAGATGTTCCAATTCTGGCACTTAGCCTCGCTCTTCCCACTTGCCCTGATGCGGTGGCAAGTGGGGTGATGGGGTGATAGTTGGGGTGGTTGATGTCATCTTTTGATTGTTCAGGTGACATTAAGCCCAGAGGTTAGTAATGGAGAGGCATCAATAAGACACCCCATTACTAACCCTAAAGTTATATTGTATAGAAATCACACACACCTAGAATAAAGTCCTGTAATTGAAAGAATAATGCAGACTCCTTTAATCAATCTTAATTAAACCATATTTACGACATTACCCATGCCAGTAAAGCCATTGTCTCCTGTAAGAGAATTAAATAATAAACAACAATATTCCCCCCTGTACTTTTCCATCCATCCAATGGAAGATAATAATCCATTTGACCCACAACTGGTCTAGCTCTGCTACATCTAGATGGCAGGCTGCATGGTTGCATGATGCGACTATACAGCCTGCCATCCAACAGAGACACTGAGCAGCGTCTGCTACCGCTGCTCATTGTCTCGCGGTGAACTCCTGTGATCTGACTGACATCACCGAAAGCATAAGAAAGTTCTCACATTCGCGGTATCGTCAAAAAGGTCCCAGTAGTTCACAATGAGCTCACTTCACCTAACTAAGTCAGAGCGCCATTAGAAATTTTCCCACAGTGAGGTGGCCAATTTTTATCAGATTTGCCAAAGCTTCTGGTCAAGGTAGCACTTATTGTGTCAAGTCTGATACAGCTGTGACTGCTCTGGAAGTGTGCAGCAGCACATGCAAGTGCCAGCTCATCAACTTGTGTGTGATGTCATCAGGTGCTGGATCTCCAAACTTCACATCGAAAGGCTTTATGAGGCCAGTGGTTGAGAATCAGCCCCAACACACCCATCAATATTTTGGTCAGCCTCCACACATAACAACTGAAGACTGGGCATGGATGTGTAGTGAGCTGGCCGGCTGTGACTGTTCTATTATCATTGACATAGAATCTGTGACAGACACTGCCCCGTGTGGCCAGAAGTTATACCTATGCCGAATGTGATTACAGAGAAACAAACTGTATTGGCAGAACTTCCCCCTGTGATGTCATGTGAACAGGAAAGGGAGGGAAAAAGAGAGCCCGGGAAACTGGTGTGTGCAGAGAGAGGTCGGTGTGTGCTGGCGTCCTCCTGTAGAGGCGATATAGAAGATTGCCTGGATGACCGCTATCTCTTGGAAGCTGACATCCAGATTGTTCCCAGCTCCCACACTGCAAAGCACCCAACCGTGACATCTTCACAGACCCTGGAGCCCATGAACTGTAAGCGGGTCCTCTGTTGAGAGGCCGAACATTCCACCCTTACCTGTTGAACCCCAAGGACTACAGTCTGGACCTGAGGGACGGAGTTTTGTTTAGTCCCTGTTGTTTTTCTCTTCGACTGGAGCGTCCCCCTACAGTGACAGACAGGCCTGCGACGTGGGAAGATAACCTCTTGGAACAAAGGAACTGGTAACGTGTGGATAGGGAAAGTGAGGGACAGTTTGTTATTACACGTTATCTCTGTGAACAGGCATATTTTGTACTGTCTATTATTGTGTTCTGCTGTGTTAAGGAAAATGTATAACAGTAAAGATACGGTTGTTAAAATAGAATCTGAGAGTGGAAGTTTTGCTGGGCCGGATCATGGATATACATGGGCGACCTTGCCCTCGGTCACTTCATCTGGCGTAGTCGGCAGGATCTGTGCCCAGCAAGATTCCCAACAAGTGTACAGTCTGAAACCGCCGCCGGTGTCCATTGTAAACCAGGTCAGGAAGTTTGGCGGGCGAAACTACCCCGTACCAGAATGGGCGGAACAAGTGCGGATACTGGGAGAAATGTATAATATTGACCCTAGGACCTTGGCAGAAATGGCGGTACTGACGCTAGAGGGGGGAGGCATGGACGACAGTCAGACTGGAGACGGTCAGGGGGCAGCGTACATTGGAGGATTTGGTGCGGGCGCTGGAAAAGACCTATGGACCTACTACGTACCAGGGAACACTGCGATACCTGTTCTTTAGACGGAGACAGCTTGAATGGGAAGACATTCCCCAATATGCAAATGCCCTTCAGGTACTCCTTGAACAAGTCTGTGCAAAAGGGGAACAACTGGCTACTATAGCTCCTCGTGACCTGGTACTGAGAGACCAATTCGTTATAGGGCTGAGAGACCAGTATCTTAACCGTACGCTACAGGACTTGATTCGGATGACGCTGACTCTTCCCTTCACTGAAGTCAAGCAGGAAGCCATAGAACGTTCTAGGGGACCCGTCATGGATGTGGGGACTCAAAGCGCTGCGTGCAGATCCATATTAGACATTAAACAGCCCAACAGTGACACTGAGGAGCTGAAACAGATGGTAGCAGATTTACAGCAACAGGTGTCACAGTTAACACTAGAACGACAGAGAGACCAGCGGATGCAACCTAGCCGTCCCGCAGGACCGTGTTGGTCATGTGGTGATCCTCGTCATAGGGCGAACCGTTGTCCTCAACGAACAAACCATCAGTTACCACGACGAATGGAATATCAGCTACATCCACGAGCAGAGCCGCCACGCCAGGTCTCACCACAATGGCCGCCGTTAAACTAGACACCCCTGCAGCTGAGGTTTGAGCAGCAGGGGGGGATAGAGAATGGGGTGTAGAAAAACAGCCAACAACAGAGTACTCTTGCCTCGAGTAGTCCTACACTTGAAGTTATTCTGGAGGGAGTTGCAGTACAAGGATTGATGGACACTGGGTTGCAAGTGACCACGATCTCTGAACAGTTTTATGAAGAGTACCTCAAACCAAGAACTGCTTGTGATCCAGATACCACCATTAAGATAACTGCGGCTAATAACCTACCCATCCCAGTAACCGGAGTCGCCTGGATGGATACGAAGGCCTGCGGACAAGACCTAGGGAAACGAGGAATCGTCATTATCGTCATTATCAAGGAAGGCTTCGGCTCCGAGACCCCAGTAATAATCGGAATGAATATCTTGAAAGACCTGGATCTTATGCTGTTGACAAGAAAAGGGCCCAAGTACTGGCAGAAGGTTACGAAACATAAACCGACTCGTTTGGCGTTCCAGCGCGTAATCCGGACCGTTGGACTTCAACAGATGGCAAAGGAACAACTACCCCTAGCAGCCATTAAGGTGCCCCGCTGTACCCAGATTACTTTGCCCGCTGAAAAAGAGACAGTCATTTCCCTGCCTCTTAACACCAACCGACAGCTTGAAGGAGTTGAAGTGTTAATCGAACCGAGGGCTCCAAGTGGGGGTAAGCTAAACCCACTAGTCGCCCGCACCCTAGCCGTTGTGAGGAACGGAAGAGTCCCTGTCCAGCTGAACAACACCGCAGACGTAGGTGTAGTCCTTGAAGCTGGCACGCAACTTGCCAGAGTATATGCTCTACCCACAGAAGTGAACCCCATGGGGCCCTTACAATTCACCCCATCTACAGAAGATGGCTGGACGGTAACTGTGTCAGCCATAAATGCTCAAGCAGATGATGAAGACATTGGGCGAAAATTACTGGAAAAAGTGCAACTGGACCCGTCCCAGTACACCAAACAGGAAGTGTCTCAAGTGGAGAGACTACTGCGAGAACACCAAGACTCCTTTGCAAAGCAAGATACCTACTTCGGGTACACCACCAGTATCCAACACGAGATTCCCACGGGCGATACTGCCCCTATTCGCGAGAGGTACCGACAAATACCACCTCAACAATACCAGGAGGTGAAAAGTCTCTTAGAATCTATGCTACACGCTGGAGTGGTGCGGGAGAGCCAGAGCCCATGGGCTGCACCCATGGTGATAGTCAAAAAGAAAGATGGATCCCTGAGATTTTGCATAGACTACCGTCGGCTGAACGCTTGCACGATCCGGGACTCCTATCCACTCCCCCGGATCGAAGAGTCACTGACCGCCCTGAAGAAGGCCAAATATTTTTCGTCTCTAGACTTGGCCAGTGGATATTGGCAGGTCCCCATGAGTGAGAAGGACAGAGAAAAGACCGCCTTCATCCTTCCCATGGGCCTGTACGAGTTTGACCGGATGCCATTCGGCTTGAGTAATGCACCAGGGACCTTTCAGAGACTGATGGAACGCTGTCTGGGAGATTTCAACTTCGAATTCACGCTGATATACCTTGATGACATCGTGGTATACTCCGCCACCTTTGAGGATCATCTTCACAAGCTTGGCAAAGTGCTCCAGCGCTTGAAGAGACACGGCTTGAAGTTGAAGCCCAGCAAGTGCCGTCTATTCCAGCTGGAGATCGATTACCTGGGACACTGGATCTCAGCCGAAGGTGTCCAACCCTCTCCAGAGAAGATAGCAGCTGTCCGAGAGTGGCCACAACCAACTACCATCAAAGAAGTCCAGGCTTTCCTGGGGCTAGCGGGCTATTACCGCCGATTTGTCAAGGACTTTGCCCAGCTGGGGGCCCGACCAAGAAAAATCCTTCCGGGCGCTTCAAGCTGCTTTGACATTGCCCCCTATTCTGGCATTTGCAGATTACACCCTGCCGTTCCAGTTATACACCGACGCCAGCCTTCAAGGTCTCGGGGCGGTCCTCTCCCAAGTCCAAGATAACAAGGAACGCGTAATAGCCTATGCCAGTAGATCCCTCCGTGACACCGAAAAGAACCCCGTCAACTACAGCTCTTTCTGCCTGGAACTCCTGGCCCTGACCTGGGCTATGACAGAGAAATTTGCTGGCTACCTGACAGGGGCGGAGGTGCTGGTCGTGACAGACAACAATCCTCTTGCTCACCTAGAAAATGGCAAACTAGGGGCAATGGAACAGCGCTGGATGACAAGGCTCTCTAGATTCCAATACAAAATTAAATACAGAGCGGGGACGGAGAATCAGAATGCTGGCAGCCTTTCCAGAGTGACATCATCCCCGCCAGTGGGGGACCGGGATGAAGAGTTGGAGGAAGATGAACTGCCCGACTTTGCCCGGCTAGCTAAACAAATAGAAGATAGCCGCCAGTATGCTGTAGGCGGGATCGAAGCCGTAGTGGGGTCCCCCCTGTCCCAACAAGAATGGGCCAAGCTTCACGATCGAGACCCTGAACACGTCTTACTGAAACAGTACGTGAAGACACAAGAGAAACCACCCTCCGAAGTAAGAGCCCGACTATCAACCAGGACCTCTGCCCTACTTGCCCAATGGGATCGGCTGATCGTGAAGGATGGAGTCTTGTATCGCAGGGCCCTTTTATCCCATATGCTGGAAGAATGTTTGCAGATTGTTGTCCCGGTGCAGCTGGCCCATGAGATGGTGGCTGAAGCCCACAGAAGGAACGGCCAGTTCGGCATAGACCAGACCCTCCGGTGGACCCAGCAATTCATTTTTTGCCCAGGACCCTGTAAGCTGGTTGAAAACGTCTGCCTAGGATGTCGTACATGTGAACTCCACAAGTCTACTGAGCAGCGTGCACCCGTCCAGACTATTAGCACATCCAGGCCCCTCGAATTGTTGATGGTGGACTATCTGTTGATTGGAACGGCGAATAGTGGCTACCAGTACTGTCTGGTGATGGAAGACCACTTCACGAAATTCGCTGTCGCTGTTGCTACCAAAGATCAGACTGCCGAATCAGCTGCACAGGCCATCTGTCAGCACTTCGTTCGGGTATACGGGTGTCCGGAGCGGCTGCACTCTGATCAGGGGGCGTGTTTCGAAGGGCGAGTCATTGAAGAACTCCAGCAGATGTATGGAATCAAGAAGTCCAGGACCACCCCGTATCATCCACAAGGGAATGGTGCGTGTGAACGTTTCAACCGGACCCTCTTACAACTGATCCGAACCTTAGCAGAAGACAAAGAGCCCGACTGGCCTCGATTCCTCCCAGAACTGCTGTGGGCCTATAACAATCAAGTCCATCCTGTCACCGGATACACGCCTTACACCCTCCTTTTTGGCCGCCCAGGCAAAGGCAACCATGAGCTACACCTGTCTAACTCTGATGAAGACACCTGTGGTACCTATCCTTCCTGGCTACAAGCACACTGTCAAAGGATGGAAACTGTCTACCGGCTGGTGGAACAGCAGATCCAGGACCAGGTCCACGCTGATCCACTTCCAGTACAAAAAGACCTACTGAGTGTGGGTCAACTGGTCCTAGTTCATATAAAGAAACCGCAAGGAAAACTCTGGCCCAAGTGGGAGAACGAAGTCTATCGAATAATTGGACACCCGTACCCTGGTGGCCCCGTCTACCAAGTACAAGGCGAAGACAGCGGCAGCCTCCGCACCCTGCACCGCAACATATTGTTCTCAGCCTGACTTCCCTCCTGTAATACCTGGAGAGATAGATATCACTAATGCTGTGGGAGACACCGATACCGGGGGTGTAGAGGTGGAAGACATCCCTACCCCTGCTCGCCTGACTGACGCGTCTGAACCCCTTACCTCCTCGACTGACTTACTGACTGGGGTGACTGATCAGGGGAAGGGGCTGGCACCCGTTAGGCGGACAACGAGGACTACTGCCAGAGTGCCCCCGGGACAGTCCTACAGAGACCAACATGTGTGGCCTTTTCCGCAGCCGGGTCCTACAATCTCCACAGCCATCGCCGTCCTTGGGACAGTCGTTGACAGGGACTGCCAACCTTTAAGCGGGGGGGCGTGTAGTGAGCTGGCCGGCTGTGACTGTTCTATTATCATTGACATAGAATCTGTGACAGACACTGCCCCGTGTGGCCAGAAGTTATACCTATGCCGAATGTGATTACAGAGAAACAAACTGTATTGGCAGAACTTCCCCCTGTGATGTCATGTGAACAGGAAGGGGAGGGAAAAAGAGAGCCCGGGAAACTGGTGTGTGCAGAGAGAGGTCGGTGTGTGCTGGCGTCCTCCAGTAGAGGCGATATAGAAGATTGCCTGGATGACCGCTATTTCTTGGAAGCTGACATCCAGATTGTTCCCAGCTCCCACACTGCAAAGCACCCAACGGTGACATCTTCACAGACCCTGGAGCCCATGAACTGTAAGCGGGTCCTCTGTTGAGAGGCCGAACATTCCACCCTTACCTGTTGAACCCCAAGGACTACAGTCTGGACCTGAGGGACAGAGTTTTGTTTAGTCCCTGTTGTTTTTCTCTTCGACTGGAGCGTCCCCCTACAGTGACAGACAGGCCTGCGACGTGGGAAGATAACCTCTTGGAACAAAGGAACTGGTAATGTGTGGATAGGGAAAGTGAGGGACAGTTTGTTATTACACGTTATCTCTGTGAATAGGCATATTTTGTACTGTCTATTATTGTGTTCCACTGTGTTAAGGAAAATGTATAACAGTAAAGATACGGTTGTTAAAATAGAATCTGAGTGTGGAAGTTTTGCTGGGCCGGATCATGGATATACATGGGCGACCTTGCCCTCGGTCACTTCAGATGTGTGACATTTGTTTAGTTCTCCAAGACTTTGTGGAATTCACAAAGATGGTGAGCGACGATAACACCACAGTCAGTGCAACTATTTGGCTTTGTGGTTACTTAAACAGTCACTGCTGATAATTAAACATGAAGCTTTGTTTGTGGACAAGTTGGGGATGGTGGAAGACATAAGACAGAGAAATTGTAGCCAGCCTAGCCTCTTCTCATCTGCTCGGCACTGATTGGGTAACAATGAGGAGGTGGATACTGAGGAGGAGGAAGAATAGGAACAGGAGCTGCTAGATAGCAAAACAGAGGCCAGTAGCCACAAAACCTGTCTCTCCTACATGGATGGGCTGAGGATGGGAATGAGGAGGAAGAGATAGAGGAGGAAGAGGAGATGGAGAGTGGTTATCATGATGGAGACAGGGAAGTGTTGGCAGTATGGAGCTTGGCACATATGGCCAATTTTATGTACCACTGCAATTTGCATTACCCTCATGTTACATTCATAATTATCAAAATTGAGTACTGGTTGTTCACCCTGGTAGACCCAAGCTACCAGGAAAACTTTGCATCTCTTCTTCCTGAGGTGGAGAGGTCTTTTAAAATGGTGCTATACCAGAAGGTCATTGTGGAAAATTTTTTGAAAAAATTCCCAGCAGACACTAGCGCCAGGGATCAAACTTTCTTGCCCAACCAAGGAGAAAAGTCCAGGGAGATACACATCAGAGGCAGGGGTACACTGTTAAAAGGGTGGGCCAAATTAAAGACACCAGCCCAGCTCCCAGGGCCTGATGACCGGATATTTTTGAGAAGGAAGGAAATGTTTTTAAAGATGGTCAAGCAGTACCTGGCCGACCAAACCAGCACACCACCTAATTCCGCTGTGACTTTCAACTATTGGATCTCAAAGCTGCACACCTGGCATGAGCTGTCCCTCTATGTCTTGGAGGTTTTGTGCTGCCCTGCCACTAGTGTCTTGTCTGAGTGGGTTTTTAGCACCTCCGGGGGATTTGAACAAACAGGTGCTTTCATCTGCCATCAGAGAATGCTCACTCTCACTAAAAATAAACATAGCCTGGATTAGCCCACACGTTTCCACACCACCAGATGACAGAAGCACATAAAGTGTTTTGAATATTCAATATTTTATTGAGGCACTTCAACTGTTGCCTTTCATGGGTCTATGGAGGACCCAAATGATATTTTCTGTCTAGCTATGCACTTTCTGCAAAGCTTTTATGACTGTATAAGTACATCAACTACACTTTCAAAATATTTTCATTCAAAACGTTGTTATAGATTCAATGACTCATCCATACAGTTTATCACAAGGCTATTGTTGCATTACGGTTGTCTGTAAAGCATATAAAAATAGCTCAGGATTAGATTACTCATCCATACAGTACTACGTGCTTTCTTTCACATTTTGGTGGTATATAATAGTAGAAAATTGCATTTGAACATTTTGCTTGTTTCTTCACATTTCTTACCCATACACTATTCTGTGTTCTCGGGTACATTTTTGTGATATATAACACTAAAAAGAAAAACTTTAATTTTTTGCTGGGTTACATTTCTCAGCCATACAGTATTACGTGTTCTTGAGTACATTTTGTTGTTATACAGGACTGCAAAAACATTTTCCAAATTTTACCATTGTTATATTGATCACCCAAAGAATATTCTGTGACCTAGAGTACATTTCCTTGGTATATAACCCTTAAAAAACCTTATATCGGTATTATATTCCTCATCCAAAGGGTATTCCATCTTCATGGGTTCATTTGATTGTTATATAAACCTCCAAAAACTTGTTTTAAATTTATCTTCATCATATTGCTCACCCATATGGTATTACATCTTCTTGGGTGCATTAAGTGGATATAAAAGCCTCCAAAAACCATATCAAAATTAATCGTATTATACCAGCCTCCATAGGGTAACACATCTTCTTTGGTACATTTCTTTGCTATAAAAACCTTAAAAAAAATTGGTAAAAAATTTATCAGCATTATAATGTTCACCTATAGATTATTCCATGGTATGAACCCCATTTCGTTAGCATAAAAGCCTGCAAAAACTTGGTAAAAAATGTATCGGTATTATATTACCCATAGGGTATTACATGTTGTAGGTACATTTCCTTACTATTTAAGCCTCCAAAAACTTGTTTCAAATTTATCACTATCAAATTGCTCACCCAGAGGTTAATACAACTTCTTGGATACATTTAAAAAGAACAGATACCACTGATGCATATCTTAGAAACAAGTACCGGGATAATATGCCATATTCATTTGGACACTATCACAGTCACCAGGACACTCCGAAACTTCCTATCCTACAACAAACCATGGAGTAAATAGTCCCATACAAGAGTATAAAAAATATAACAATAAGTTTTATTAACCATCACAAAAAATAAAGGAAATAAATACAGACTAACAACACAAGGTCCAGAAATGATACATGTACAGAGGACACAGACTACTGTAATTACAATATGGGCTTAACAGATGGATCACCTAGTAATACATATAGTATAGCATACATCAGAATGGTGCTTAGTGCAAAGTAAAGTGCCAGAATATATGCAGCTGGATCCCTATCAGTAATGAAGTCTCCATGTAATTCATACCATATATATGGTCAGAAGGGAAATAAATAAGAAAGGTGAGCCGCTCACCTTACCCATGAAGATATGCCAGTGTGTGTCTCCAGCAGCCCCGACGCGCTTATCGCGTTGGGCTTCCTCGGGGGGCTGTGAGAGTGTGTGTACTGAGCGTTTATTTATATCAGGGGAGCACCTGTACGTGATCATCAGCGCCATTATCGGCGCATGCGCACCCGCTACTGCGCATCAGCTCCTGCTCTTCCTGTGACAGGACGGGGGAGGGAAATCCCTCATGACGTCAGTGCCCCGCCGCGTCACATCCTGGAGGCAGGAGGAGATGCGCACCGGAATCTGCCGCACTGCGCATGCGCGCGAGCCGCGATCGTCATTTTGGAAGAGGGCAAGGCTACCGATAGTAAGTATGCAGTGAACGCCTAAGATGGGATAAAGGGGGAGTGACAGCTAAGTGTAACAACGCTATATGTATGGGATCATGTGAAAAGTGAAAGCGTAAAGTGACAATGTGCCATATTGTGTACCCCCAGAGGGAGGAGCAGATCCGCAACTCCAACCTCGCTAATGTGCATATATATCTAACCAGCTAAAGGGCAAGATTGCATAACATAGTATAAATATAATATAATGCCCAGAGGAGACCCACTCCCCATAAAGTAAATATTACACACATATATAAATATACATAAACTGAGACACAAGTCCCGAAATATAGATCTCCAAAAGGGGAGAAAATATGACGTAAAAAAAGCATAAATAGATAACACTCCAATAAAAAGTGAACACCTAATATAGACATACATACAAAAACAGAAAAATAAATAAATAAGTAAAATAATAAACATATCGATGCATTCCCGGCTTCATTCCAATAATGGGTAGTAGAAGATTTTCATATGGTGTCCTACTGAAGGTGCTACTTGATGTCGTGACGAGACATAAACACTCAGGAAATAGGTTATTGATGAAGATGTAACAATGAAACGACAATACTACATAGAAAAAGGATAAAAACACACAATTAAAATCCAGAAAAACACAGAGAACCTAAATCTGACCCGAATAGACTATAAGAAAGGTATAAACTAAGTTGCTCATTCAGGCCTTGTGGGGACATGGTACCTAAAGTTGCTATCCAACGACATTCCAGTTGTGCTAATGTCCGTTTCATGTCTCCCCTTCCAATCCCACATCTCACATGGTCAATGCCAAAAATCTTCAGATCTTTTGGGTTGCATTCATGGTGCAACCTTCTTGGATACATTTAGTTGCTATATAAACCTAAAAAAACTTGTTAAAAAAATTGTCGGTATTATATTCCTCAGCAATTGAGTATTACTTCTTCTTGGGTACAGTTTTTTGCTATATAAGCCTCCAAAAACCTGTTCAAAATATTAGGCTGAGTGCGCATTGGGTGCATTTTTGTCGCATTTTTTCAGCGTGAATATGACAAAACCTGAATAAAAACTTGATGACAGCAAAGTGAATGAGAAGCCTAAAGTTTCATGCACACGTTAAGTATTTTTGACTTCCAGATTTGGTGCAGAAAATAATCTGCAACATGTCAATTCTCTGTGCATTTTTGCCCTGTGTTTTTCACCATTGACTTCATTCAAATCAACCAAAAACACAGGGCAAAAAGTACCAAAAATGCAGCAAAAACACGTGTTTTTGCAGCTGTGTTTTTCACATACCCTTATCGGTATTATATTGCTCACCCTTAGACTATTCCATGGTATGGAGTACATCTCCGTGGTATATAACCCTCAAAAGTGCCTAGCCTTTATGAGTCTACGAGTACCAATATATGACAGTTTGAACAGAATGTGTATCAGGCCCTCAATATGTCTAATACACGGTGTATCTAAGTCCCTCTGAGTCCCTGATTGTTGGCAGTTCTCGCATCCTTCATAAATCAAACTAAAATGTCCTATTTTTAATAAAGCAAAAAAACAATTTTGGTTACCGTAAATTATTTTTTTTACATGTAATTTCTCGTGGGTTTGTAATGTTTTATTGTTACTCATTGAAGTAGAGTAAAAGTGTGACGCCATTGTTCTCAGCAGCGATCTGGGAGTCATCGATGCTTCTGGGGGGGGATCTTCCCTATGCTTTTCTCCTTCCATTCAGCCCTTTTCCCATCCATTTGAACATTTTCACTGCCCCCCAGAACTTTCTGGCTTTCTGGTTGACTCTCATTACACTCGCTACTCGAAACAAGCATGCGAGTATTAGGAACTGCTCGGTTCAAGCAATGAGCACCCGAGCATTTCACTGCTCACTCATCCCTAATATTAATACATAAAAAACACAATGTGGATTTTTAAAAATTATGTCCACCAGAATTGTAATTTGGCAATCTTACTAATACAGGCATGCATCCACGACTGAGAAGGAATTGCGATTCTTTTGACATTTGGTGCTACAACAAAAAACATTTAAAAAAAATAGTAAAACAGCAATGACCATAGCAATCAAGATGATAATACCACATAACTGCTATGTAGGAGTAATAAACTATAAAATTATAATTATAAACTATTACATTTTATTTCACAAGAATTGTCACATTTTTAGTGTTCAACTACAAAGAGAAGAAAGACGTAATATAATTGTGAATAAACAACCGAAATTAAATCTTTAGTTATACGGCCTACATATATGGGTCCGTTAAATTTAGATGCATTGTACTTTCATTCCTCCACTTTGCTTAATCTGGATACTTAACTTTGAGATCTAAAATTAGGACTTAATTCACCTTTTTACCTATTATAGATCATTTTGATGTTGATCTGCCTTGTCCATTGCTGTGAAAAACTTGGCGGATACCGTGGAAAAATTGTCTTGAGCCAGTCCAGAGCGAGGTAAATTGTTAAACAGCAGAGCGGCTGCTCAATGATACATTGCAAATGAAGACGTTACATTACATGTGGTTTATGGAGCTGGACTAGAACCAACTGCTGCAGCATTACCAAATAAGAATTTACAAGGCAATGAATTATGTTCACCCAGTGGTAAAAGTGACTTTGAGCTGCAATAATAATGTACGATTTCAACAAACCATAAATCTGCTATATTCTGGGGCAAGGCTTTGCTGATCCTATTTTAGTTCACTGCTCTGGTAACTTCTTTCATCTTGAAGGTATTCATGATTTCTGCTACACTGGGATATATGAGCTAGTATGTTCCTTACAGGCCGCTAAGTTGTATTACTCTTGTGATTGCTCCAGTAATAATGCTAATATTGACTTAATTAAAATATGCCAAGTGCTGCAATGTGTTTGCATTTAGGTTAAGGGTTTCCAGCAGAAATGGCCTCAACACTTCAGTAGCTCTCATGTACATAATTCAAGTCAGGACTTTCCAGCAGAGCATCCCCAATGCTTACTGGAATGCTTGTGCTAAGTATTTTAATGATTTATAGAAACACTAGGGGTCATTTATAAATAACATCCTAAGCTATTTTGACATCTTTGTTGTGCATAATCACGCATTCCCTTGCGTAAACAACAATAAAGTGCCAGGAGATACTTTTACAACACTTTTTTCTGTTAAATGGCAAATGAGAGGTAATGCTTTAACCTCTTTCTGAAATGTGATGTACTTTTGCATCATATATCAAGTTCATGTGTTTGATGTACGCTCAAGAGCTGAGCCTGCATCTTTCCTGACAGATGGTAACGAGAGAGAGAAAATCAAGACACTGTCCCTTGTTCACCAATTTAGTGGAAAAAATGTTCCCACACAGGTCCGACATTGTCCAGTGTTCCCTGGATCCAGCCCCCGTGACAGTGAATAGCAGCAATGATAATACTCATCAGATTCACCGAGTCTCATAGAGGGCAGCATGATCCAGCAATTCTGATGAGCGGTGATGTCAGTACCTGGGGACTGGCAATAGCAGTAGCACTTGGGGAACGCTGAACTATGTCGGATCTGCGTGAGAACATTTATAATAGCAATAGGCTGCACTCACATAACAAAAAGATGAATACATTCAAAGAACTTTCACTAAAGTTCCTTACAGATATACTTATAACTTTACATAGCCATGCTACATTTGAGGAGTCGTCTCCCCCATGCCTATGAAAAAAAAAAACTTAAAATGTACCTATCACTAGTCTTGGGCTTTTTATTTTTTTTTAACAAAATAGTAGGTAGCCTACTGATTTATTGATGGGTAGATTGGTGATTTTTGTAAATATAAGTTATTGCCAAAACTGCGTAGAAGAAGGTGCCAAGACAAGGTACATTGGTATTAGGTGTCCAAGAGAGATTATTACAGTACCCCCAAAACCACAGATATCTTTGGTCTTGTGTCTACACTCAAGACCAATAATTGCACAGTGTAAAAGGAAATAATGGCCCAGCTAAGTCTTATCTCTTAGCCCACTCATAGTCACATATAGCAAAAACTCCCTGACCTCCATGTAATTGAATTGGAATGGCACACAGAGTTTTAATATGAGAGAGTACTAATGTGGGGTGACTGGGCAATGATCAGTGAGCGCTCTCATTAGTTTGAATGGAAGAGCTCTGATATTTCTACTGCATGTTCTTTCCTTGGCACACACGCCATCTGTCAGGTTCCTGTCTCTGGCATCATGGTTCCAGTGTAATAAATGCTAATTGCAATACAATGATAGGGTTAAGAGCTGAGCAGCTTTAGCTTTCCATCATTGTACAAACAATAGGAAGTCTTTTTCTAGAAAATCAGGCCCTTTGGGGACATTAGGGAGTGTCCTCCACATTTTTGTCAATACTTAAGTCTTAGAAAAATTACTAATCTGGGACTAGTTCCTCACTAAATAAAAGAATAGTCTTAGATTGGCCATAGATACGTTTTTAAAAACTCAAAGCTGCGTTTTAATCCAAAGATAAGAAACTGAAAGCCTTTCTACCTAGAAGATTGAAATCTGTCACACTCAGGGTTAAAATCCATTGTATCCAATACCCTTCAAGTAGAAAAAAAATCTTAATTTATTTTAAGGCTATTCTATGAATTTCTATGTTATAAGAAGCCCAAACTCTCCAGACAACTCAGCCAGACTCATTTAATAATCTTAATTAAACAATACTTATGACCTCGCCCATTGCCCCGATGCCCTTGTCATCTGCAAAAGAGTTAAAAAACAAACAAACAACAATATTCACCTTCACCTTTCCGCAGAGATGCTGTTAATCCATTTGTCCCATGATGGGTCCAGCTCTGCTTCATTTAAATGGCTGGCTGCATGGTTGCATGATGCGACCATGCAGCCTGTCATCCAACAGAGAGACTGAGCAGTGTGTGCTCAGTATCTCCATGTAAACTCCTATTACCTTTCTGACGGCACGGTGAGTGTGGGAAATTTCTCTTGCTCGCAGTGCCGACAGACAGGTCCTGCGAGTTCGTAGCCAATGAACTCACTTCACTTAACTGATGTCAGCGGGAATGCAGTGGGAATTTTCCCTTGGCGCTTGCACTGATGTCAGAAAGGTAAAGTGAGTTCACTGGCAGAAAGGTAAGGAATATTGTTGTTTGTTTTTTTAACTCTTTTACAGATGACAAGGGTGTTGGTGGAATGGCCGAGGTCATAAGTATGGTTTAATTATGTTTATTAAAGGTGACTGTGTCATTCTTTGAATTACAGGACTTTATCTGGTGTCTGTGTTTTCATACAATGTGACTATGGGGTTAGTAATGAGGGCGTCTTATTGACTCCATTACTAACCTCAGAGCTTGATGTCACCTGACAATACAAAGGTGACATCAACCCCCAACTATCACCCCACATACCACCACTACAGGGCAAGTGAGAAGATCAAGGCTAAGTGCCAGAATTGGCACATCTTAGAGATGCGCCTTTTCTGGGGTGGCTGAGAGCTGATGTTTTAGCCTGGGGGCTGTATCCATGGCCCCTTCCTAGGCTATTAATATCAGCCTGCAGCTGTCTGCATAGCCTTTGCTGATAATTACTTACCATTTTTTTGGCGTCCCCCATTTTAATAGCCAGAACAGGCTAATTATACAGCTGTGAGCTGATAATAAGAGCCTGGGAAGCTGTATGGGTATTACCCCCTTCCAGGCTATAAACATCAGCCCCAGCAATCGGCTTTCTCTGTGCTGGTTATGAAAATTGCGCAGGAGCCCACGCCATGTTTTTCAGAAAAATACATTTTTATTAATTAAATACATATACAATAAGCTGTACACACACTGTATTAATTGTATTTGTCACAGACATCTGTATATCTATCTATTTTATATGTATTTACTGTATTTAATCCATCTATTCTATCCTGTCATCTCCTGCAGTGATTTGACAGAACACGGCAGATGAATTGCTGGCTTTTCTTCTATCTATGTACAGTTAGGGCCAGAAATATTTGGACAGTGACACAAGTTTTGTTATTTTAGCTGTTTACAAAAACATGTTCAGAAATACAATTGTATATATAATATGTGCTGAAAGTGCACACTCCCAGCTGCAATATGATAGTTTCCACATCCAAATCGGAGAAAGGGTTTAGGAATCATAGCTCTGTAATGCATAGCGTCCTCTTTTTCAAGGGACCAAAAGTAATTGGACAATGGACTCTAAGGGCTGCAATTAACTCTGAAGGCGTCTCCCTCGTTAACCTGTAATCAATGAAGTAGTTAAAAGGTCAGGGGTGGATTCCAGGTGTGTGATTTTGCATTTGGAAGCTGTTGCTGTGAGCAGACAACATGCGGTCAAAGGAACTCTCAATTGAGGTGAAGCAGAACATCCTGAGGCTGAAAAAAAAGAAAAAATCCATTAGAGAGATAGCAGACATGCTTGGAGTAGCAAAATCAACAGTTGGGTACATTCTGAGAAAAAAGGAATTGACTGGTGAGCTTGGGAACTCAAAAAGGCCTGGGCGTCCACGGATGACAACAGTGGTGGATGATCGCCGCATACTTAATTTGGTGAAGAAGAACCCTTTCACAACATCAACTGAAGTCCAGAACACTCTCAGTGAAGTAGGTGTATCTGTCTCTAAGTCAACAGTAAAGAGAAAACTCCATGACAGTAAATACAAAGGGTTCACATCTAGATGCAAACCATTCATCAATACCAAAAATAGACAGGCCAGAGTTAAATTTGCAGAAAAACACCTCAAGAAGCCAGCTCAGTTCTGGAAAAGTATTCTATGGACAGATGAGACAAAGATCAACCTGTACCAGAATGATGGGAAGAAAAAAGTTTGGAGAAGAAAGGGAACGGCACATGATCCAAGGCACACCACATCCTCTGTAAAACATGGTGGAGGCAACGTGATGGCATGGGCATGCATGGCTTTCAATGGCACTGGGTCACTTGTGTTTATTGATGACATAAGACCAAAAGAGAAAAATGGAGTACTCAGTCCAAACCTTTTTAACAAAACCGTATACAATACTTTATTAATAATACATCAATACAGTAATAGCATAATAATACATAATTTTAACACAAAAACAGGGTAAGGGTAGTCACAGGTAACCCGGCTGGTAATGGTTAACCATAAAGTGCATAGTGCCCATAATTTTATTGGGAAGCTCACCCCCAACACATATCAATTAGAGCATTTAGCGGTTTTTCACAATGTTGCGGCATAACAGTATGCAGTTGGAATACAAGTATTCATTCAGGGAGCTTACCCATATTATTGTGCAAAGCCGGGCCCGTGTCACGCCGCCACCGACGCGCGTTTCGCTGATCTTTCTCAAGGTGCGGTCACCTGCATACTGTTATGCCGCAACATTGTGAAAAACCGCTAAATGCTCTAATTGATATGTGTTGGGGGTGAGCTTCCCAATAAAATTATGGGCACTATGCACTTTATGGTTAACCATTACCAGCCGGGTTACCTGTGACTACCCTTACCCTGTTTTTGTGTTAAAATTATGTATTTTTATGCTATTACTGTATTGATGTATTATTAATAAAGTATTGTATACGGTTTTGTTAAAAAGGTTTGGACTGAGTACTCCATTTTTCTCTTTTGGTTATATAGTGTTATCAGGAGTGTCCATTTGACGTTAGAAGGCCTATGATATGAGGATTATTTAGACGCAATTCATGGGCAGAATATTTAGAGTGTTCTATTTGGTTTCGTGTGACATAAGAGTAGACAAGAGTAGCCGGATGAATTCTGAAGTGTACCGGGATATACTTTCAGCCCAGATTCAGCCAAATGCTGCAAAGTTGATTGGACGGCGCTTCATAGTACAGATGGACAATGACCCCAAGCATACAGCCAAAGCTACCCAGGAGTTCATGAGTGACAAAAAGTGGAACATTCTGCAATGGCCAAGTCAATCTCCAGATCTAAACCCAATTGAGCATGCATTTCACTTGCTCAAATCCAGACTTAAGACGGAAAGACCCACAAACAAGCAAGACCTGAAGGCTGCGGCTGTAAAGGCCTGGCAAAGCATTAAGAAGGAGGAAACCCAGCGTTTGGTGATGTCCATGGGTTCCAGACTTAAGGCAGTGATTGCCTCCAAAGGATTTGCAACAAAATATTGAAAATAAAAATATTTTGTTTGGGTTAGGTTTATTTGTCCAATTACTTTTGACCTCCTAAAATGTGGAGTGTTTGTAAAGAAATGTGTACAATTCCTACATTTTCTATCAGATATTTTTGTTCAACCCTTCAAATTAAACGTTACAATCTGCACTTGAATTCTGTTGTAGAGGTTTCATTTCAAATCCAATGTGGTGGCATGCAGAGCCCAACTCGCGAAAATTGTGTCACTGTCCAAATATTTCTGGCCCTAACTGTATCTATGTAATATATATATATACACGTCAAATTAATTGCCGGCTTTTCTTCTATCTACAGTATCTATGTAATCTAATATATAAAGCTGAATGTGTGTGTGTATATGTCCGGGATTGGCATCTGAACCGTCGCAGCTACAGCCACAAAATTTTGCACAGTCACACGTCTGGACCCCGAGAGCGTCATAGGCTATGTTCTGAGGTGAAATTTTAACCCCGCGCTTTCCAATTCACCAAACAATTTTGCCCCTATCTACATAATGGGGAAAAAGTGAAAGGAAAAGTATTGGAGCCGTCGCAGCTACAGCCACAAAATGTTGCACAGTCACACGTCTGGACCCTGAGGGCATCATAGGCTATGTTGTGAGGTGAAATTTTAACCCCGCGCTTTCCAATTCACCAAACAATTTTGCCCTTATCTACATAATGGGGAAAAAGTGAAATGAAAAGTGTTGGAGGCAAATTGACAGCTGCCAGATGTGAACAAGGGGGACTTAAAGAGTGAGAGCGATGGTGCCAAAGAGTATATACCGTACAGTTGCTAAGGTGGGGTCCCGACATGGCATACTCACCACAAACGGGGATATGAACACACACAAAATGCGCCACACACTACCACATGCTTGAACACATATACCACCCTCAGCACACATTTCACCACGCATACACCAACCTCACCACATAATAGTCGAAACACAAAAGTCAGCGCTCATTACTCGCCACGTGCAAAACAAGTCTGGTATTATCCTTCAAAAATAAAAATCTGATTAATAAGCAGACAAACTACAAGAGCAACAAATGTACCATATAGGAAATACGCCAGCTGTCAGTCACATGACCTGTCTATTATGTGTATGGGTGAGCTAATATATACTGCCAGGGGGAGGGCTTCCTGTTGGCTGGGGATTTATCAGGCTGCCAATTTAGCTTACAAATACTGAGGTAAAAATACTGACCAAATAACGTGTGAACGAGGTCTAATACAGGAGGAGATGACATACAGATATATACTATGTACAGGGGAGATAACACACAGGTATATACTATATACAGGAGAGATGACACACAGGTATATACTATATAGAGGAGGAGATGACATACAGGTACATACTATATACAGGAGGAGATGACATACAGGTACTGTATATGCTATGTATAGGAGGAGATGACATACAGGTATATACTATATACAGGAGGAGATGACACACATATATATACTATATACAGGGGAGATGACACACAGGTATATACTATATACAGGAGGAGATGACATACAGGTATATACTATATATAGGAGGAGATGACATACAGGTATATACTATATACAGGGGAGATGACACACAGCAGGTATATACTATATACAGGGGAGATGACATACAGGTATATACTATATACAGGAGAGACAACACACAGCAGGTATATACTATATACAGGGGAGATGACATACAGGTATATACTATATACAGGAGATGACATACAGGTGTATACTATAAGGGAGATGACAAACATGTATATACTGAGGTGAACATGAGAGGTGTGAGGTGAAAATGAAAAGGTGTGAGTGCAAAATGAGAGGACTGAGGGAAAATAGTGGAGTGATCGGAAAATGACAGATGCGAGGTCGAAATGACAAGTGTTAGGGGGAATGAGAGGAGTGAGGGGGAACATGAGAGGTGTAAGGGAGAAAATAAGAGATGTGAGGGGGAAAATGAAAGATGTGATGGGGAAAATGAGAGGCGTGATGGGAAAATAAGAGAAATGAGGTGCTATAACTAAACACAGATATTTACTATGCCCAGGCAACGCCGGGCTCTTCAGCTAGTATATATATATATATATATATATATATATATATATATATATATGCATATATTATACACTCCCTGACAGAAGTTATGTCGCTTATCCATGTTATGTAATTAAAAGCTTATAACCTGACGTTAAATTCATCCATTGGTTGTATAAAGTATTCTTTTGAAAGCTGAAACTCTCCGAAATGTGGTTTAGGTTAAGAAAATAAATTGTCATCGATGCAGAAATATTGATCAGTTAACAGACACAGAATGGTCAGAAGTTTTGTCACCTGGTCATATAATGCACCCAATCCTAGTTTACATCCTCACTTGGGCTCAGTAAATGATCGGTTAATTACTGTGTGTGTATAAAAAGGAACCTAGCACCCCAGACCTTCACTTGAACTGCAACTTGAGCTCTGACAACATGCCAAAAATCCACCCTGCGACCAAAGCCTGAATTATCAAGAGGCTGGAGACCAGATCCACTGCAGAGGTGGCTGGCACCTATAATGTATCTCAGCGTCAAGTACAAAGAATTAAAAGAAGTTTGAAGAGACTGCAGATGTGTTTGACAAGCCCAGGTCCGGCAGACCCTGCAAGACAATTGCTCAGGAGGAACGTTTGTTGGTTAGAAAATCCAAAGCAAGCCCCTCTTCAACTGCAGCAGAGCTACAACAGGCCTGGTCACCTCAAGTTCTTTGTCAACTAGAACAGTTTGTAGGTTTTCTGTTTCGAAATGGCCTCCGTGGTCGAATCAGTGCCCAGAAGCCAGCATTAAACAAAAGGAAAATAAAAAACCGTGTGGCATTTGCAAAGTCCCACAGCCTGCTAAACAGAAGGACGTTGGAAAAGTAGCAGAAGGTGGATTTTTCTGATGAATCTTCAGTAGAATTACACCACAGCTGCCGCAAATACTGCAGGAGACCTACTGGAGCCCTTATGGATCCAAAATACACCCAGAAAACAGTTAAATTTGGTGGTGGAAAGATCATGGTCTGGGGTTACATTCAGTATAGGGGTGTGCGAAACATTTGCAAGGTGGAAGGCAATATCAATAGCCTAAAATATCAAGAACTATTAGCTGCCTCTTATATTCCAAATCATAAAAAGGGTCAAATTCTGCAGCAGGATGGTGCTCCATCTCATACATCCATCTCTACAACAAAGTTCCTCCAGGCAAAAATGATCACCAGACATGAACATCATTGAGCATGTTTGGGGTAGGATGAAAGAGGGAGCTTGGAAGACAAAAGCAGAGAATCTAGATGAACTCTGGGAGGCATGTAAGACTGCATTCTTTGCTATTCCGGATGACTTCATTAATAAATTGTATAAATCATTGTTGAACCACATGGATGCAGTCCTTCAAGCTCATGGAAGTCACACAAAATATTAAATATTACTCTGCTACCACCAAAACTTCATTCACCAATGTTTTGCAACATATATTTGTATTTTAAGTTAATTATTTGTTTGAATATCACATCACTTTCTGTGGGCGACAAAACTTTTGTCTTGCCAAAATCTGACCATTCTGTGTCCATTAACTGATCAATATTTCTGCATTGATGCCAATTTATTTTCTTAACCTAAACCACATTTTGGAGGGTTTCAGCTTTCAAAAGACTAATTTATACAACCAATGGATGAATTTAACGTCAGGTTATAAGCTTTTATTTACATAACATGGATAAGCGACAAAACTTCTGCCAGGGAGTGTATATATATGTGTGTGTCACTGACATCTATACATTTATGTAATATATGTGTATATATCTATTCTATCTATTCTATTCTAACCTGTAAGTGTGATTTTACTGTATCTGGCATATGAATTGCCGGCTTTAACAAGGAGATCGGTGTGTAAATATCGGACAGCAATCGCATGGTCCGAGTGCTGTGTGATTTTTTTCTCACACCCACTGACTTCTGTTGCAGGTTGTGACCCGCTTTCCGATTACAATCGCAGCATGCTGTGAGCTTTTTCCAGTCTGATTGTGATCTGATCCGAGCTGGAAAAAAGATGAACACACAATGATTAGAATAACATTGGTCCAAATGCAATCTGATTGATCTAGTTTTGAAATTGCACAAAAACGTTCAATAAAAATTAATTAAAAATGTAAAATCTACACATACTTTCTTTTTAGAGAAGAGCTTTAAATGGAATTTTAACAGTGTATTGCTTTTTTCTGTTAGTGGTGCTACATCTCACCAGGCACTCCTTTCTAAAATATGCTGAAACATTGTTCATGCAAGAGGGTTTAAAATAAATTAATACAAATTAATGTTAAAAAAGCTCCTTTTAAAAAGCAGCTAGTACTCAATGTGCCTTTATCATGACACTTAGTGAGCTATTTGCTCCCCACCATTACAGAAATTATTTATTTTTGCTTTTCTTGGAAATTGAGCTGCAGAGCTGTACATTATTTGGAGGCTTGGGCCTCATACTATGTCACCCCCTAAGGTCCTGCTTACCGACAAAGAGTTTTTCCTTATATAAACAACTGTTCAGTCAATGTGCAGCTTTCAAAGCCCAATTTTCTATTTGTATGCCTGCCAAACCACTTAAAACCATGCTAACCATCTCAATGCTGTGTATTGAGCACTTAGACTCTACTTTACCAAATAAGTGAAATTATCTTATAAGGATTTAAAGGGTTTCTTTGGGCATATGATACTGGTGTTCTTAAGAGACATTATTAACATTGGATTTGTGAGGGTCTGGCACCCGACATCCCCACAGATGAATTGTTATAAGTCAGATGTAAACACATTTGGAGCTGAAAAGTAATTTCTGTACAGTTGTCAACTTTGATTATATATTTAATTTAATTTAATCGATAATAATGTTTTATTGGTGACAGCAATTATCCCATTAATCAAACTGTTTCAATATACTGTATATTTATAAATCTTGCTATATAGCACCAAAATAAGGGCTCACTCACATGAGCATATAACTTGGATGAGTGCAATCTGTTAAAAAAAGGGATTGCACTCGGACCTATGCTATTTAATGAGCCAGCGCAGACTTGCATTTTTTTTCCTTAGCTTCTATTCGTCATGAGAAAAAAATTGAAGGATGCTGTAATTTCCCTCCGAAATTGGATAGGTGCGTGAAAAAAATTACATGCCACATGGACCATCAGTATGGCATTCAATTTCTACAGATATGCAGTGCCTTGCGAAAGTATTCAGCTCCCTGGAACTTTTTAATCTTTTCCCACATATGCTTCAAACGTAAAGATATCAAATGTAAATGTTTGGTGAAGAATCAACAACAAGTGGAACACAATTGTGAAGTTGAAAGAAATTTATTGCTTATTTTAAATTTTTGTGGAAATTCAAAAACTGAAAATTATGCAATATTATTCGGCCCCTTTAACTTAATACTTTGTTGCGACACCTTTTGCTATGATTAGAGCTGCAAGTCGCTTGGGGTATGTCTCTATCAGTTTTGTACATCGAGAGACTGAAATTCTTGCCCATTTTTCCTTGGCAAACAGCTCGAGCTCAGTGAGGTTTGATGGAGATTGTTTGTGAACAGCAGTTTTCAGCTCTTTCCACAGATTCTCAATTAGATTGAGGTCTGGACTTTGACTTGGCCATTCTAACACCTGGATACGTTTATTTGTGAACCATTCCATTTGACAGTGGGGATGGTGTGTTCAGGGTGATGAGCTGTGTTGATTTTACGCAAAACATATTGTTTGGCATTGTTGCCAAAAAGTTCGATTTTGGTTTCATCTGACCAGAGCACCTTCTTCCACATGTTTGGTGTGTCTCCCAGGTGGCTTTTTGCAAACTTTAAATGACACTTTTTATGGATATCTTTGAGAAATGGCTTTCTTCTTGCACTCTTCCATAAAGGCCAGATTTGTGCAGTGTACGAATGATTGTTTTCCTATGGACAGACTGTCCCACCTCAGCTATAGATTTCTGCAGATCATCCAGAGTGATCATGGACCTCTTGGCTGGATCTCTAATCAGTCTTCTCCTTGATTGAGATGAAAGTTTAGAGGGACGGCCAAGTCTTAGTAGATTTGCAGTGGTATGATACTCCTTCCATTTCAATGTGATCGCTTGCACAGTGCTCCTTGGGATATTTAAAGTTTTGGAAATCATTTTGTATCAAAATCCGGTTTTAACCTTTTCCACAACAGTATCACAGACCTGCCTGTTGTGTTCCTTGGTCTGCATGATGCTCTCTGTGCTTCAAATTGAACCCTGAGACTATCACAGAGCAGGTGCATTTATACGGAGACTTGATTACACACAGGTGGATTATATTTATCATCATTAGGTATTTAGGACAACATTGGATCATTCAGAGATCCACAATGAACTTCTGGAGTGAGTTTGCTGCACTGCAGTAAAGGGGCTGAATAATATTGCACGCCCCACTTTTCAGTTTTTGAGTTTCCACAAAAATTTAAAATAAGCAATAAATTTCATTCCACTTCACAATTGTGTTCCACTTGGCTAGGTTCACATTGCATTAGTGCAATCCGTTTAGCGGATACGCTAATGGATTGCGCTAGCGCAATGTCCAAAAAGGGATTGCATTTGGCAATCCCGCTAGTGCAGATGCCCAATCTGCGCTAGCGAAGAACGGACCCTGAACGCTGCAAGCAGTGTTCGAGGTCTGTCCGAAACTAATGGCACACCGCTGACGCATGCCAAAAAAGGCATACGTTTAGCGATGCGTTACGATCCGTTAGCACATTGCAGTCAATGGGTGCGCTAACGGATCCGTTACATAGCCTTAATTGCACCAATTTCGCCATGTAACGGATTCTGTTAGTGGACACCCACTAACGCAATGTGAACCTAAATGGCATGCCCAATCGGACCATCTTTCCTCCGTTCTGCAGTGTCCTTTTCAGAAGTGTATAAAACTGTGGCGGACCGCATTTTCATGCATGTCTAAAAAGATGGACACCATTTTATCACACGCCAAACTGCATCCAGAGTACCTCGTTCTGCCTCATGATATCTTTATGGCTTTTCTCTGAATTACTTATTTCAGTGATTTGTGTAAAATGTGATCCGAGTTTTATTGCGATCTTTGGGAGACAGAATTAACAAATCAACAGCAGATGGAGAGTTGGTTTTATTTATTTTTTTACACCATTCCAAGTGCGGTATAAGTGATTAGACAACTTTATTTTTTGGGTCCGTGTGTTAGAGCTAGCGGAACGCACCGAGTAAATACTGTAGATGAAGTTATTAGTGCGTTCGCAGCCTGGGGTCCACCGTGCAGGAGGAACCTGCTGCTAGTAAATGGCACTATATGACGGTATACGTGAACTCTGTTACCTCACAGAGGTGCTGATATAGAAAAGGACTATTTCCTGTTAAGCTCACAGGAGCACACAGATAACTGCTGAGCAGATAGCAGTCATAGGTCATGCAGTCAGGAAAGCACACAACCAATTCCTCACTGGTATTCTAGTGGCTTATTTCAGCCGGGCCCTGAATACATGCAACCAAACTCCTGACCAGAGGTGCTGGTATTCTAATGGCTTTTACAGCCGACCCTGACCACAGGCATACATGACCACACTGGCGCAAAGCACATAACAACGATTAATACTAGTGCATGGCCGTGCGGTCATGCAAATTTTTTATAGCTGCAGCAACTACAGGACCTTCCCAGAAGGACCAATGGGAGGCTGCCACAGAACTTGAGCAACTTCAGAACTTTCCTAGAGGACCAATGGGAATTGCTGCAGTACCTGAGCATGTGACCCTTGATCTCCAATGAGAGATCTTACCCTGGGCATGCTCAGAAGGGGAAAAGTAGGACTTAGTCCCTAAGACGTCTGCTCGCCTCTGACCAGTACTGGCTACAATGGCAGAAGCTGGAAAAGCAACAGTAACCCTTTGCACAGTGTCAGACTGAGCGAGATGCTGGGACCAACGCCTCCGCCGAGCAGGCTCCACTGCGGCAGGAGAAGAATGGGTGACCGCAGCGGAGATGGCTCAAGATTCCCCCTGTGCAGAGGCGGGAACTCGATCCCCATCACGGTGTAATTACAGAGATACCAGATTGTTATCGTTTTTTAATGTTTGACTGCTATCACACACTAAAAGACGCATTTTTTTGCAAAAATAGTTTTTGCGTTGTCATATTTTGAAATCTACAATTTTTCCATATTTCTGTCTACAGAGTCATGTGAGGACTTGTTTTTTGCAAGACAAGGTGACAATTTTATTGGTACCATTTTTGCGCACATGTAATTTTTTATCATTTTCTATTCCAATAGGCAGAATGAACAAAAAACACCAATTCAGAAGTTGTTTTTATGTTGTTCCATATCATAAAATTGATAAGTCAGCTTTAATCTTCAGGTCAATACGATTACATCATTACAAAATGTATTTTTTCTATGTTTTGCTACTTTTACACAATAAAAACAATTTTATAGAAAAAATAATTATTTTTGCATCACTGCAATCCGAGAGCTGTAGCTTTTTTATTTCTACTGATGGAGTTATATGACGGCGTTTTTTTTTGCAAGACAAGGTGACTATTCTGGCGGTTCAATTTTTTTTTACTTTTGCCTTTTTGATTGCATTGTATTATCCTTTTTTTCCTTTAGACGATTTTATAGGTTGAAAAAAAAATATGTGTATTTTTTTCTTTTACATAGAAATACTTATTTATGGTTACAATTGGTGCAGGGCTCCAATTTTTGTTTCCGGTGTCCTTCGACAGCTCTTTGGTCTTCACCATAGTGGAGTTTGGAGTGTGACTGTTTGAGGTTGTGGACAGGTGTCTTTTATACTGATAACAAGTTTAAATAGCTGCCATTACTACAGGTAATAAGTGGAGGACAGAGGAGCCTCTTAAAGCAGAAGTTACAAGTCTGTGAGAGACAGAAATCTTGCATGTTTTTAGTTGACCAAACACTTATTTTCCACCATATTTTGCAAAATAAATTTTGCCACATAAGACAAGGTGATTTTCTGGATTTGTTTTCTCATTTTGACTCTCACAGTTGTGATCTACCTATGATGTCAATTACAGGCCTCTCTCATCTTTTTAAGTGGGAGAACTTGCACAATTGGTAGCTGACTAAATACTTTTTTCCCCACTGTATACGTCAAATGTCGCAATGGTTTAAAGCTCCGTCATCATTTAAAGTGTTCCATTTTCAAACCTATTTAATCGAAATGCCTCACAGTAATTTTCTGCACTAACATTATAAACATCTTTCCGTAATAAAATGTTTTAACAGGCACAGTTCCGGTTATTATTATTTATGAACAGATTTGACGCTTTAACAGACTAACAGTTAATACACATTTACATCTGTTACATCGTTAACCTGATAATATAATAGTGGATTTCTGCAGTATTTTTAGCCCAGTGCATTACTTAGAAATGTTGTTAATAATTATAGCAGTACATTTTGTCTAGGAATGCTGTGTGTAAACATTGTTATGCTGGATTTGGAAATACATGTAGACTACTAGTCCAGCATTACAAAGCATGCACACAAGCACAACATAGATCTAAGCAATGTGTAATTACATTAACATTTGTTGCATAGCATTTCAACACATACCTCTCACATAATGATGGTCAGCTTAATCAAGTTTTTGCAGTGGGATACTGTATTATAGTCAGGTACCATGCCTTTCCCATAGACGATAAATAACACAATTATAATCTTGGCAACAAAAATTAAGTTTTCTAGATTATTTTTCTTTTTATTTGAATTATGAAGCTTGATATTTATAGGGAGTCTATAAGCAGATTAAGGTCTGGGCAGCACAAATCAGATACTGTCTGTGTGATTGCATCCATGTATGTTTTACTTTGAAACGTAGAAGCGAGTTAACATTATTTGAAGAGTTGGCTGGGGTCTAAGTCTCAACTGTCTAGTCCAGGACCGGTTTGAGACCACCTTCTCTCCACCCAGCTCCAGTTGACTGATAAGTCTCTCCTTACGTCTGGGTATAGGGAAAGACCTGTCAGTAACAAGGATTGGGACAGGGATAAACCAGGCCGGGGACCTAAGGTTGATTAGTCAACAAAGACACATAATTATCAGCTGGCTTTTTACTTGCTGCAACGTTTTAGAGTAAAGGCAAAGGCAGAGTCTGACTCATGTTGCTCATGGTTCTGCTTGCATGAATCTGATGAAGGTGTCCCTATAAAAGGAACCAATAAGGAGCTTAAGGGTTACCAAACTAATTATATTACTGAAAGACAGTAAAAGACAAGTTCAAACACATTGGTCATCAAATGCATATATATGCACCCCATGATCCTGTTTGCCTTGCCAGCCGCTGCCTGGCACTGGCTGCACCAGGTAAGTTTATCATTAACTAGGATCCCCCAGTTCTTTTCCTTGTCAGATTTACCCAGTGGTTTACGGTTCAGTGTGTAATGGTGATATTGATTCCTTCTTCCCATGTGTGTAACCTTACATTTAAAGTTAAATATATTTTATTGGGAGTTTATGTGATATACCATCACAAAGTAAAAAAGGAAGTACTGAGGGCACAGCCAAATATAATGGGATTATAATGGGATCAACCAAACACATACTTAATATGCTATAGGCAAATATAAAAAAAGAAGTATGCAATACAGCAGGATTACCATATAATATGACCTTTATTAAAAATAAATGTATGCAAGTTAAGACACAAATGTTCAAAAAATATTAAAAAGCCAATAGGCTACATGGATACTTAGTAGATTTGTCTAAATAAGACTAACACCTAACCTCATCAGACTATTGATGACAATGCATAGTATTCCCCAAAAAAGCATAAAAAATGAAAATAATAAAAAGCTATGAAAAATATTCAATATACCTATTGATAGGCAGACCAAATATGAGTTTGGGTAACAGAACGGTACCTGAACTCGAACTTGCACTTGGACCCAAATCAAATGATTATGGGGCCAGAACATCTGGGGTCTCCCATGCTGTCAGAACTGATCATGGTAAGTTTGTTACCGCATTCAGAGGGCTGCAGATCTCTTGCTGTCACACAGATAGCAGCATGAGAGCCAGCAGCTGTGATTGGCCAACATTTTTACTGTCAGTCACAGGCGACAGCGATGAGAGTACTATTCTCATCATCAAATGTCTGGCCTCACTAATAGCGATGAGAATACGATTCTCATCATCAAACACCTGGTCTTGCTGATAAAAGCGAGAGCAGGCGTACGACAATGAGAGCATTCAACAGTCAGCACCTGTGCTTTAAATAAATAAAGATACAAAATGGTGTGGGGTCTCCTCTATTCTTTATAACCAGAGCAGGCAAAGCTGACAGCTGCAGGCTGCAGCCCTCAGCTGTCAGATTTATCTTGGCTGGTTATCAAGAATATATCATTTAAAAAAACCACGTGGGCTCCACCCATTTTTGACAACCCACCAGGCTAAAGCAGACAGCTGGGGGCTGGTATTCTCAGACTGGCAAGGGGCCATTAATATTACCCAAGCAGCCTAAAAATAGCAGCTACCCAACAAAAGGCGCATCTATAAGATGCACCAATTCTGGCGCTTTTCTCAGCTCTTCCCACTTGTCTAGTGGTGGTGGCAAGTGAGGTTCATATTTGTGGGATTGATGACACCTTTGTATTTTCTTCAGGTGACATTAAAGCCAGCAGTAAGCAATGGAGAGGCATCTATAAGATGGCCAACTCTTCCCATTTGCCCTGGTGCAATGGTAAGTAGGGTAATAGTACTGGAGTTTATGTCAGCTTTGTAATGTCAGCTGACATTAAGCCCAGGGGTTAGTAATGGACAGGTGTCAATAAGACACTCCCATTACTAACCCCGTAGAAAAATTAAATAAAGTTACAAATAGAAAAAAAGTCATTTATTAGTTGAAAATACTGTAAATACACAGAAAAAAAAGTCCTCTATTTGAAATACCACTTTTACCCATTTATTACTGTAAAAAAAAAAAAAAAATTACAGTATTCCTCAACTGTTCGCCAATAATCCATATGTCCCACGACACGCTCCAACTCTGTTACATCTGGATGCATTGCTGAATGGTGGTATGATGCGAACTCTCAGCCATGCATCCAGGAGACACTGAGCTGATGGTAAGAACTCTGCTTCATTGCCGAGTGCTGTCATCTGTAAGGTGAATGGAGTTAATCGGCTATGAACTCCGCATACCTTATTGACGTAACTGCTCAGCTCTGAAACTGCATTCTTACACTCAGCTCAGCGTCTCCTGGATACAGGGCTGAGTGGTCGCATCATGCCACAGCTCAGCAATGCATCCAGATAAAGCAGAGTTGGAGCACGTAGTGGGACATGTAAATTGTTGGCAGACACGTGAGGAATACTGTGTTTTTTTATTTTTATTTTTACATTACTACATTGGTAAAAGAGGGTGGTGAGTGTATATTTCAAATAAAGGAGTTTTATCCATGTATTTTGTTCAACTAAAGGACTTTTTTCTGTGTATTTTTTTTAACTTAAACTTATGGGCTCAGTAATGGGGGCGTTTGATAGATACCTCTCCATTACTAACGCCTGGGTTTGACGTCAGCTGACATAACAAAGATGACATCAACCCCAATACTATCACGCCACTTGTCACTGCACCAGGGCAAGTGGGAACAGCAGGGCAAAGAGCCAGAACTGGCGTATATAAAAGATGTGAATTTTCTGGGGTGGCTGCAGGTTTCTATTTTTAGGCTGGGAAAGGTCAATATCCATGGTAATTTTCCAGTCTGAGATTATCAGGCCACAGCACTCTAAAAATTTGTGTCGTTCATCTCTAATCAGCCCACTTTTGTCTGATACCTCCAAATAAAGCGATGCGTCACCAATTACCTCCAGATGTCACATAATTTTTTTTTTAACAAAAAGGATCAATCAGCAACATGGAAACAAATAACATGCAAGATATGTCAGGGATGAAGTTGTGGATGAGCGTAAAGCGGTGTTAGGTTATGAAAAATAGACCAAGCTCTTAATATCTCACAAAGTACTGTTTGATCCATCATTCAAAAATAGGAGTATAGCACAATTGCAAACCAACCAAGATATGGCCATCCATCTTAAAGGGACTCTGTCACCTGAACTTGGAGGGAACAATCTTCAGCCATAGGGGCGGGGTTTTCGGGTGTTTGATTCACCCTTTTCTTACCCGCTAGCTGCATGCTGGCTGCAATATTGGATTGAAGTTCATTCTCTGTCCTCCATAGTACACGCCTGCGCAAAGCAAGATTGCCTTGTGCAGGCATGTACTATGGAGGACAGAGAATGAACTTCAATCCAATATTGCAGCCAGCGGGTAAGGAAAGGGTGAATCAAACACCCGAAAACCCCGCCCTATGGCTGAAGATTGTTCCCTCCAAATTCAGATGACAGAGTCCCTTTAACTGACATCTCATGCAAAGAGAGCACTAATTAGAGAAGCAGCTAAGAGGCACATGGTCTCTCCAAGAGTTGAAGAGATCAACAGCTCAGGTGGGAGAATCTGTCCACAGGACAACTGTCATACAGCTCTGGCAAAAATTAAGAGACCACTGCAAAATATTCAGTATGTCCGATTTCTATCTTTATAGGTATATTTCTGAGTAAAATGTAAATTGTTCATTTATTCTAAAAACTTCTGACAACGTCTCTGAATTTCCAAGCAATACATTTTGAATTTTTTTTCTGTAAAAGAAAAATGGTCAAAATTTAAAAAAAAACAGTGCTTTCAGACCTCAAATAATGCATAGTTCATAATCATTTAGAAACAGCAATACTAATGTTTTAACTCAGGAAGAGTTCAGAAATCAATATTTTGTGGAATAACCATGATTTTTTATCACAGCTTTCTTGCATCTTGGCATGCTTTCCACCAGTCTTTCGCACTGCTTTTGGTACAAAAATGTAAACAGTTCTTCTTTGTTTGATGACTTGTGACTATCCATCATCCCCTGGATTATATTCCAAAGGTTTTCAATGGGGTTCAGGTCTGGAGATTGGGCTGCCCATGACAGGGTTTTGATATGGTGGTCTCTTAATTTTTGTCAGAGCTATATACTGCACAAATCTGGCTTTTATGGAAGAGTGGCAAGATGAAAGTATTTTTTTATTTATGGACATCTATGGTTTGATATTTTTGGCTGTGTGGGTTGGATGGATTACTACATGCATCTGGTGAGAATTCATGTGAATAGCACCTTTAGAAAAATACATACTTAGAAAATTAGTGACGTACGTAAAGGTGATTAGCAATGACTGTCTCCTTTCTACCCCTTATGACACCAAATTGCATCATGTGCAATGTATAATATAAATTATGTTGTGTCTTTTGTTATATGTGTCATGTGATATGTGTATTTGTAAGGTAGAGGTGATGCATAAGTGTAGGACATAGCGTACAGTATAGGATAGCATAGGGTAAAACATAGGTAGGATAAGATAATAACTGTGTAACGAATGGCAGTGTACGTTCGTTTATTGCAATTTTGAGAAACCATGGTACAACAGGCCAGGGGGCTCCGAAGGGGGTGTGACTATGCAAGCCCCAGACACCCATAGTAAGACCCGTCAAACAGGGTCAGATTGGAATTCCCAAGGGACGCAGGTGCTACCTTCAGTTAGACCCTTGACACGTGGAAGCTGACCCAACGGGTCGACCCAGGTGGACTGGCAGGTATTGCGGATAGTGAAGCACTCGACTGACGGCAAGCAGAAGATTCAGGTAGCAGGCTGGAGTGGGTAAAAACTGGTGCAGAGAGTTCTGGCAATGTCCAAGGAGACATAGGAAGACATGGCTGGCACACTGAGAAGATTAATGGAATTAGCAGGATTATGGCGGAATACAAACACACAGGTATGGGGAACCTGGGAATAGTAACAGCAAACACTTGTTGCTCAGTAAATAATTCCTTTGCTTTCACCCCTTCCTGACATTGGACATACTGGTGTTTTTGGGGGGAAGGTGTTCCCACACTTGACCATATAAGAGTATGTCATGGTGACCATGCAGACAAAAGAGCTGTCCCAACTGAACTATAAAACTGCCACATTATTTAACCCATACAGTGACCATTGTAAAAAATCACTGCAGCATATCAATTTTTCAGCAAGTTTGCAGTGGTTTTTCATCCAAAGAAAGTAATGAGTAAGTGCAAAAATGGAGCTGTTAGTATTTTCAGTGTTTTGGCAAAAAAAAAACTTAGGTACAGTGGAACGTGAAACCAATTTATTTTGTGATTTTCCCAAAGTTACATTTTGCCATTATGTCTTGGTATCCTCACATGAGCATGGATGTTAGCATTAGTACAGTTTAATCTCCTAGTACCAGAAGTTGATTTTTTTGCAATGTAATCTTATGAGACCCATATGTTCGATCTCATGGAATTATACTGAGAAAGAGACTTCTATTCCCACATTGGGACTTGATATGTCCGTATTTTTATGATTGTCTGTTGTTAAATGTGTTTTTAAACTGTTTGTGATATTGAACATATTTAATGCAGTGACAGATATTACATCTCCACCTTTAAAAAGGAAGTGGTATCACATCACTGCACCATTTGGACTCTGAAGAAGCTCTTCAACAGCGTGAAACAGCTGTAGTCCTGCACAATCTCCCTGCTCACTCCCTGACTGCCGGCATGTTTGTATTACTAATGGATTAAAGAAACGTTTTTTGGCAAGAATTTGAAGAGTGACATTTTTCTAGTTTTCTACTTGTATGACACCGATTTATCACTAAGGTGTGCACCACCAAATTATTTCTGAATATGGCTGATTTGTTCTATAAGTGAGAAAACAATCTCGCTAGGAAAAAGAGCTAGTGCCAGTAAACTTCCACTCTGTTTGCTAAATTCATACCTGTCCTGTTTATTCTGTCCCTTCTTTAACTTCCCTCAACATGCAGTCCCATGTAAATATATATCACCCCTTCCAACATACAGTCCTATATAAACGTAACATCACTCCACTTCTTTAACCTCTTAGTGACAGAGCCAATTTGGAACTTAATGACCAAGCCAACTTTTACAGTTCTGACCACTGTCACTTTATGAGGTTATAGCTCTGGAATGCTTCAACATATCCCACTGATTCTGTTTTTTCATGACATATTGTACTTCATGTTAGTGGTAAAATTTCTTCACTATAACTTGCTTTCATTTATGAAAAAGAACGGAAATTTGGCAAAAATGTGGAAAATTTTGCAATTTTCAAACTTTTAATTTTTGTGACCTTAAATCAGAGAGACATATCTCACAAAATAGTTAATAAATAACATTTCTACTTTACATCAGCACAATTTTGTAAACATAATTTTTTTTGTCAGGACATTATAAGGGTTCAAAGTTGACCAGCGATTTCTCATTTTTCCAACAAAATTTACAAAACCATTATTTTTACGAACCACCTCACATTTGAAGTGAGTTTGGGGGGTCAATAAAACAGAAAATACCCAAAAGTGACACCATTCTAAAAACTGCACCCCTCAACCCGTCAAGGTGCGCAAAATCACATTCAAGAAGTTCATTAACCCTTCAGGTGCTTCACGAGAACTAAAGCAACATGGAAGGAAAAAATGAAAACAAAGAATTTACTTTGGAACAATTCTTTTTAATTTTCACAAGGGTATCAGGAGAAAATGGACCGCAAAATTTGTTGTGCAATTTCTCCTGAGTATGCCAATACCTCATATGTGGGGGAAAACCACTAGTTGGGCACATGGCAGGGCTAAGGGAGAGAGCACCATTTGACTTTTTGAACGCAAAATTGGCTGAAATCAATGGTGGCGCCATGTTGTGATTGGAGACCCCTGATGTACCTAAACAGTGTGACACCCCCAATTCTAACTCCAACCCTGTCCCCAACACACCCCTAACCCTAATCCCAACCCTAACCAAAACCCTAACCACAAACCTAACCCCAACACACCCCTAACCCTAATCCCAACCCTAGCCATAACCCTAACCACAAACATAACCCTAGCACACCCCTAACTCTAATTCCAAACCTAACCGTAATCCCAACCATAACCACAACCCTAACCCTAGCCAAACCCTAACTTTATCCCAACCCTAACCCTAGACCCAATCCTAACTTTAGCCCACCCTAACTTTAGCCCAACCCTAATTTTAGCCCAACTCTAACCTTAATAGAAATATGGAAATAAATGCATTTTTTATTTTATTATTTTTCCCTAACTAAGGGATTGATATAGGGGGATTTTATTTACTATATACTATTTTTTTATTTTGATCACTGTGATCACTGTGATCACAATTTACTGTTGTTACCGGGTGCCGGCCTGGGGACTTTATGATGAGATGCAGTGACACCAGAGGAACCGGGGTGGGGGATCGATGGACCTCATTGCTCTCTACTCCGATGTGCAATCACATCAGAGAAGAGAAAAATTACATGGGAAATCAGACATTTTTTGCAGTTGCCTTTATTCCTTTAATAATGGCGATCTCAACACTGGGGTCTGTAAAAACTCTGGGGTCTCAGCTAGTCCCAGGCAGAGGTGGTCAGGCTCCAGAGAATGGACACGACCTAGATAGGAACTCAATCTGTATGGTGCAAGCACCGCAGCATCTGACTGGAGCTGGATGGAGCTAGAACCGCATAGTAGGCCGAGCACAGTGTAGAAGACGCTCCGCAAGAACAACAGACTTCATCTTCAGAAGACGAACACAGGTTTATGTTCAAGACACAGATTACAGGAAACTCACAGTCACTGGGTAAATGGTTCAACACACAGAAGGACTTCAGGAACATCACAACCATTATATGCAGCCCCATACTGTACATCATCACTCCTCTGAGCCCCTCTATAAACAGTTTACTCCAGCAGTACATGCCTCCTTTCAACCCCAATATATTCTACCATCCCGCAGAATAACACTCTTCTATGGCCCCCTTTATTCAGTACCACTCTGCAGTACATCACTCCGTTCAACCCCTTAATGTACAACACCATCATGCAGTATACAGTCCTGCTCATCTTTATTGGCACACCTTTTTTAACATAAACTGTACAATATCATCATAAATAAATGGAAATATACCAAAGTTATAGCCTCAGAATTTTTAAATTAGTGGTCAAAAGGGATACAGCATTAAAACGTTGTTTTTCAACTTACATGTTGCAATTTCAAAGAAGAAACAGAATAAAAAACATGTGCAGCAATAAATACACCGCTAATTAATATCAGTGTAACAAAAGAAAATAACACGGCACCACTACCTATACTTCCCCAAAATACCTACTGCTATGTGCCGCTGCAGGGTCCGTGAAACACCAAAAACGGACATTCGGGTGCACCATAAGGATTCAAATACGAACATCCAAGCAGAAAAAATAGAAGTGCACTCACCAGTGCACCGAATTCGGACCCGTAGAAGTGCAGTAGCACGAAACGGCCGTCATCCGTTCCTTCCACGTTCTCCCTTAAAATTACCTGCATGTATTTTCAATAAAGGCTCGTAATTCATAAGGACTGGTGAGTGCACTTCTATTTTCTCTGCTTGGATGCACCGCTAATTAATACTTGGTTGCACACCCTTGAGCATTGATGACAGCCTTTAGCGATAGGTGGACAGCTGGATGTCCGGCGGGTTCAGCTGAACAGTTACAAAAAGTTCAGGTATCAGAACAGTACCTGAACCCGAACCCGGACCCCATTCACTTGAATGGAGGGCCCAAACATCCAGTGTTTGCAGTGCTATCATGTGCATGAAAGTGCGGCAAACACTGCTTCTGATCTGGGGTGAAATCATCCCCTCCCGTCAGAGAGCTGCGGTTCCTACGCTGTCAAAAGAAAAAACAATCAGTGCTAGCGGAGATCTCACTGAGTTCACAGCAGTTTAGCCCACCAGGGAATGCAGCCTCACTGACCGGCAATAACCTCAATGACGTCACGGCCAGTCACTGATGCTGCGCTCGCAGCAGTTCAGCCACCAGTGGTTCTCAGCCTGGATGGTCGCATCTTGGCACCGTCCAGGTTGAAAACTGTTTATCTCCAGACATGGATTACAGCGTGGGACAGAATGATGGGTAAGTTAGGGATATTGTGTTTTTTTTTATTTTTGGTTTATTACAGGAGAACGAGGGCTTTGGTGGAATAGGTGTTAGGTGATTATAACTGTGTTTGTTATTTTTAAATAAAAAAGGAAAAGTGTGTTGTTTTTTTTGTAATAATGGACTTTATTCTGACTGTCTTTATTTACCATACCACGATAGGATTAGTAATGGACTGATGTCTTACAGACGCTTCTCCATTACTAATTCATGAGTTTGATGACACCTGACAATACTAAGGTGACATCAACCCCACAAAAATTAACCCCACTTGCCACCACTACAGGGCAAGTGGGAAGAGCCAGACAAAGCACCAGAATTGGCGCATCTAATAGATGTGCCTTTTCTAGGCAGCTGCAGGCTGCTATTTTTAGGCTGGGGGGCAACATCCATGGCTCCTTATCAGCCTGAGAATACCAGCCCCAGCTGTCTGCTTTAGCAAGAATGGTTGTCAAAAAGGGTGGGATCCCACACCATTTGTTTTATTTATTTATTTATTCAAATAATTTAAAAAAAAACAGCATGGAGAACCCTCTATTCTTGATAAGTAGCCTTGTTTAAGCTAACAGCTGAGGGCTGCAGCCCCCAGCTGTGAGTTTTGCCAGGCTGGTTATCAAAAATACAGGGGAACCTGTTGTGAATTCTGTGGCAGAGCTCCCTCCTGTGGTCACAAGTGGTTCTGCGGCTTCTGAGTTTCCTTCCTCAGGTGATGTGGTGAAGTCGTTAGGTGCTGCTCTATTTAACTCCACCTAGTGCTTTGCTCCTGGCCTCCAGTCAATGTTCTAGTATTGGTCTTGCTTCCTCCTGGATCGTTCTTGTGGCCGTCTGCTCTGCATAAGCTAAGTTTTGCTTGTGTTATTTTTGTTTTGCTATTTTTTCTGTCCAGCTTGCTTAATTGGTTTTTCTTGCTTGCTGGAAGCTCTGGGACGCAGAGGGAGCACCTCCGTACCGTTAGTCGGTGCGGAGGGTCTTTTTGCCCCTCTGCGTGGTTGTTTGTAGGGTTTTGTGTTGACCGCAAAGTTATCTTTCCTATCTTCGGTCTGTTCAGTAAGTTGGGCCTCACTTTGCTAAATCTATTTCATCTCTGCGTTTGTATTTTCATCTCTGCTCACAGTCATTATATGTGGGGGGCTGCCTTTTCCTTTGGGGTATTTCTCTGAGGCAAGGTAGGCTTGTTTTTCTATCTTAGGCCTAGCTAGTTTCTCAGGCTGTGCCGAGTTGCATAGGGAGCATTAGGCACAATCCACGGCTGCCTCTCGTGTGGTTGGATAGGATTAGGGATTGCGGTCAGCAGAGTTCCCACGTCTCAGAGCTCGTCCTATGTCTTTTGGTTATTGTCAGGTCACTTTATGTGCTCTGAACTTCAAGGTCCATTGTGGTTCTGAATTACCTAATCATAACAGGAACCCACACTTTTTTTTAAATTTATTTATTTACAGTGCAGGAGCCGGATAATAAATACACCCATGAGCGGCACCCGATGTTTGGGCAGCAGAACCCGAACAGTAACACAGACTTCCTGATGAAGTCTGTGTTCGGTGTCTGTGCCCGAACAGTAGGTGCTCAGTACGGACACTGAACTTTACTGTTCGGATTTGCCCATCTCTAGTAGTCATCTATACGCTTCTTGCACTTCTCAGCTGGTATTTTCTTCCACTCTTCCTTTGCAGTTTGTTCAAGCTCTTGAATGTTTGCAAGGTTATTTTTCCCAATGGCAGATTTCAGTTTACACCAAAGATTTTCAGTGGGACTGAGGTCAGTATTCATTGCTGGCCATTTTAAAACTGTCCATTTTTTCTTTTTCAGTCATTCCTGTGTAGTTTTGAATGTGTGCTTTTGTCATTGTCTTGCTAGAGGACCCATGATTTTCAACTCAAACCAATTTTTCTTGCACTGGGTAGGACATTTTGCTCTAAAAACTCTTGATAATGCTGTGATTTTCTGATTCCTGTGATACGGTCAGGTCCTTACGTACCAGATGCAGCAAAGCAACCCCATAGCATTATGAATCCTCCACCATGCTTAACTCTGATAAGGTGTTCCTTTTCTTAAAATTTTCATTGCGCCATCTGTAAACAAACTGTTGCTTTGCATTGCCAAAAAGCTCTATTTTTGTTACATCTGTCAACAGAACATTATCCCAGAAGAAATGAGGTTTGTGAAGATACTCTTTTGCAAAGATAAGTAATTCCTTTTTATGTCTTTTCTTCAGCAATGGTTTCTTCCTTGGCCATCACTCATAAAGTTCTGCTTTGTTTAGTGTGCAGTGTATGGTATTTATTAAAATCATGACCCCAGACTGTTCCACTTTGGCATTAAGGTATTTGGATGTTTGATGTGGTGTTTTTTCCACCATTCGCACCAACCTTCAAAGACATCTTTTGTCAATTTTCCTCTTTCACCCACGTCCAGGGAGGTTTTGGAGGTTCCATGGTTGGCAAACTTCTCAATAACATTGCACACTATTGAAACTGGGATACCAAAGTCTATGGAGATGGCCTTATACCCTCTGGAAGTCTTGTGTTTGCTAATAATAGAAGTTATGATGTCCTCAGACAGCTCCTTTGTCTTCACCATCGTCCAACATTCTCCCATAGCCTGGATGAGCTCATTTACATGAAGTGATAAAACATGATTTATCAACAAGGCATCTGATATGAGACACACAAATAGGATTGTTTCCAGTATTCTATAACCTGGGTGCCCATATTAATAGTTTAGATAGGTAAATGTGGTCACAGATTCCCTTTGAACAACCTATTTCTGAGACATAAAAAAAGAAAATATTTAATCTGTTTTTGACTAAAAAAAAGTGTTCTCTTCTTTACACCAGCGTTTTCAACTGATCTGCTTTTTTCCAAACGAAAATGCTTGCACTAAACAGAGGTTGGTGGAAAGCAGTAAAATAGTAGCAGTGGCACATAGTTCCTTTTTCTTGGATGATGCTTGTTTGAAACCAGTCAAGATCGAGTACATTAACAGTGATGACATACCATTTTTAACATTTAATAAAATAAATAACTATACAAATACTATTTAGGGAAATCTTCTTGAATACATCTGTACAGTATCCTTACAATGTGTTCATAAAGTGGAGTAGTCTTACCTGGAAACTGACTCACCACCAATTGGAAATTACAATTGTTTGACTTTACAATTAGGTAATCATGTAAGTACTAATATGTCCAGAAATGCATTCTGTGTGCCAAAGTACTGACAGTGAATAGTTTATACATTAAATTATTTTGTGCTTGTAGCTGTACTTTACATTAGATTTTTTTTGTTTTATCATTGTCATAAAACTTTAATTGAATGCACTTCAGTCCTATTATACAATAAAATATAAAAAGCCAACCTTCCTCACTGTTACTTGTTTGTTAAAAGCTACTGCATCTTTAAGTATCCAACAGTACTGTACAGTATCACAGCTCTGCATTCTTCTCTAAGGAAATGGTAAAGGAAGTGTTTATGACTGTATTGTCCTTACCTTAACCTCATTTTGAAACAACTCCCATTAAACACAAATCAAAAGCCAAAAGTCCGAAAACTCAACACTTGTCATTATGTCATGTTTATATTCTGAATAAAACACAATAAATTGAACCCGGCTTCCAACATAAAACAGGAGACAAGTAGCCTATAAGATAGTAAGTATAAATACACATACTACTTCTAATAATATAAATAAAAAATTTGTATTATCATGCTAAAACACTGATTGCCATGCCAAATCTTGCTATGAACAATTACACAAGGGGATTATACAGTCCTAGGTGGTACTAATATTTCGACATACTAAAACCTTTGAAGATTGCAATTTTACCACTGAAAATGTTGTCATGTTCCACATAATTTTGCTGTTTTTGTACATACACAGTCACTAGAGTTGAGTGAATCTATCCAGGGAGGATCAAGCTTGAGTTGAATTTCCTGAAATTCATGGCTTCGCATAAATTCAAATACTGAAGATTTGATTAACGATTCACAAGAAAAAAAACATGCCGGTTCCATTTACCACCCAGTTGAAGCATCAGAGAGCTAACTAATGTCTTTTTGTGTAGCCACGTGGGCTTCCATATAATGCCTGCAGCTATGACAACTTGCGGATTATCATACTTTGCACAGTGGTGACCAGTAACTTGTCCATCATAGATTGAAGGTTTCAACTGGAGCACAGTTTGTTGAGCACAGTTGTTTTCCATCTCCATAGTACCTGAGTGAGTCTCTCTCTGTTGTAAGCTTTTATGGTCGGAGGGGTCCTCTCTTTCTATTTTCTGTAGTGTATAAGCTCTTCTTCTCTATGTGCGTTCTTCAAGCAAATACAAGATTGCCAGCGTTGATATTTGCACAAATTCATTTTCGACATGTTAAATTTTAGGGGGAAAATTCTGGAAATTCGGCTAATTCAAAGTTAAAAATATCTGCTCATCTCCAGCAGTAAACCTATTATGCAAAACGGCCTGCATTTATTAACCAGCTTCTGCCATTTTTAGGATAAAAAAAAAATTGCACCATGTTTGACAAAGGATGGAAAAGTGAACAAATTTACGGGAAGAGGCATTACAACTTTTAGGTACATTTATTTAATAATCATAAAAACAGTCATTCACAAATGCACAAAATTCTGGTGCAAATTTTCCCCAGCTCACAGCAGTAGGAAATATCTTCTGACTTTAGGACAATTTTAAATTCAGGTGTATTATAAAGCATTTTAGTATTACAATATTTGGTGTCATTTAGTCCAGTTATCAGAGTTGAAACCTCAGCCTTAATACATCTTTTGACAAATTGGCAGAACGTTCATTCTCAGTTATATGATCACAATCAAAAAGATCACGATGATCAACAAAACATTGACCTTCTAGAAATGATTTAAATGAAAATTAAACGAAAAAGTCCCCTTGGAGATTTACAGCATATTTTTACATTGTTTTGTTCAATAATTGCCAGAACATTTCCACAACACTTCTTCCCTAGTTACGGTATATTTAGTTAAGGCAATTATCTAAGGTCGTTTAATATTTCAGTTTTGCAAACATGTTTTTTTAAAGGAAGCAGAGCTAACTAGTTTGTACTTTCTCTTCTTTAATTTGCGTTTAACATTGACTATTCCTTTATTTTTTTAATTCTTTAGAAAAAAAAATACCATTAAGCCTCTTAGGAAATTATGTGGCAATTTATTGCGAATGCAATGTCTCAGACATGAATCTTACACAGTGTTGCTTGAAATATTGGGAAGTGGTTCAATGATCACGCGATAAAAGAAGAATACAAAGAGGAAGTTACATTTCAGTGTTCATGTTATAACCTCATATTAAAAAAAAGCTCTGCTGCTTCTATGTCAAAGTTCTATCTCAAATTTTAGGACTTTAGAATTTAAGGAAAGGTATTTACCCCTTTCCTTAAATAGGACGTAATAATGCGTCCTATGCCGGGAGCTAATGTATGAGTGAGAGAGCTCAGGAGCTGAGCTTTCTCCCCAAAGGGCAAATGCCAGTTGTATTATATATCCAGAATCGGCTGATAACGGCAGCAACCTGAGCAGTCTCTGATTGCTGTTTTTCTATTTCAATGTCATCAATCAATTGATATGTCAATGTTAAGTGACAGTGACATTTAAAAAGCACAATTGTATGCAGCAATCTATCCATCAACCTTCTTCAAGTCAAGGGTTTACAATGGCAGCCAGGAGCCTATTGCAGGACAGTGATTAATAATTTTGTTGTTGATGCAGGTAACAGTACAAATGCTCACACAAAGAGAGTTTCAAGTACAAAAAAAATTAATTAAAGAGATCCAAACATTGTATACACCCCAAAATGGTATGAATAAAAGCTATTGCCCGAAGCAGAAAAAGAAAGTTCTCACAAAAGATCATTGACAGAAAATTGTTTTTTAAAGTTATGGATCTCACCAACCAAATTTTCTTTTACAAAGTTCTGACTTTTGTAACCACTACAACATCTTAGAAGTTTGGTGTCGCTAATTGTACTGACCTTAAGCATCATCTTGTAAGGTCATTTTTACTACACAAGGAATGCTGTTGAAACATGACCCCAAAACAATGATGGAATTGCCTTTTTTTCAACATTTACTGCGCTTTAAATTAAATTCTTTTTCAATTTTTGCTACATTATATAGGAAAATGAATGGTCCATTCAAAACTACAACTTATCCTGCAAAAAATAAGCTCTCATATAGCTTAATGGAGAAAAAAGTTATGGCTCCTGAAAGAGGAGGAGGAGAAAACAGTACAATAAAAATGAAAACTTGCCTGTGAAAAAAGCAAGTTTTCAAATACTAACAGCCAAAAAGTCATGAATTCACTAATCTGAGGACAGCATGAGATACAGGCTGAAACACAGATTTTAGTGTTCTGTCACTTATTAGGCGGTGTTCTGTTGTTTCAATGAAATGTATGTTTTATCACCTGGAGATTATCACTGCCTGGACTGCAGCTCATGTGCGCTCAATTCTGACCACACCCCTCCTCTGATAAGCAGCTTCATGTCAATAGACATGTACACAGAAAGCTGTGGTATGGATAGGGTATGTTTCTGAGCCTTGATGCATGCTACATCTAAAAACTGATAGTATCCCAACTACTGCTCTCTGTAAACAAGGTGATGCATTGCTGGAATAAGAGTCTCTTTTCCTACAATATGCAGCTCTCAGAAGAGGTAGAAAAAACCTGGTGACAGATTCCTTTTAAATGTCCCCAATACGTTTATGATTACTCAAAGACATTGCAATTTACCTTGATCACTTAGCTGCCATCATGTTACATTGAAAATCTACCCTTATATCTAAAATGCAGGACAGCTTGATTTTCTTTGGAACTTCATTGGGACTGCTTATCCACCATCTAGACTATACTCCATTGCAAACTTTCATCAATTTTTCTCTGCCATCTATATCCAGGGACATTAGCTACAGTGCCATGGGTTTTAAACTTCTTGATTATGCTGAGCACCATACACAAGAGAACATCAAAATCTCTGGAGATGGACTTGTAACCGTGAGATTGTTGATATTTTTCAACTATTTTGGTTCTCAAGTCCTCAGACAGTTCTCTTCACTTTCTGTTCTCCATGCTTAGTGTGGCACACACAGACACACAATGCAAAGATTGAGTCTAGTGATGAGCGAATATACTCGTTACTCGAGTGCATACATTTGACTGCTTAAATTTTCCCTCTTTTGTGTCTTATGTAATGTGGAGCGCCCTGCTGTATGTGAAGTTCCTGCTGCCTGAAGCTTTCTGCAGAATCCTCTCTTCCCCCTATCTTGAGACAGGTACCTGCATGACGGGCAGATTGAGCCTTTTTACAGGGACTCTATCATGCCCTGGGCTTCTCAGGTACTGCTGCGTCTCAGGCGTGGTGTGGGCCAATTACATACAGTTCTCGGCCCTCTGGTTCTACTCTGTGTCTTAGAGTCCCACAAAAGCCTCGGGCTCCTGGTTCCCGACTACTGCCCTCAGACTCTGAGGGTGTCCTTCTGCTGTTCCCCTCTGAGCCATTTCTCTCTCCTCTGCTCATTTTCTCTGAAGCTCCACCACATACAACAACCCTACAGGTTCTCTCACTCCTTCCAGAGGCTGCAGCTCACTCGTGGCTGCCAGGCCTCTCTGTCTGCACTCAGGTCCAGACTTCCTTCTTCTATTTCTCCCTCTTGGAGACTAACTGTCTGTCCACTGTCTCTCCAAGATTGGCTAACACCTCCTCCAGGTCAGGATACATATAACTTAGGGAAGCTCCCCTGAATCCGGGTCCTGAGCTCCCCCTTCTGGCCTGGATTTGGAATGTGTTGTGTGTGGGTGCCTTACCTGTTAAAGAGAACCCCATTGCCTGTGAGCATGATATACTCTCCCCGAAGGAAAGGCAACATCACTGTAGCAACCAGTTACCTGGGGTGCTACAAATGCTTCTGCATTACCATCACATTTCTGGCACAGGTAAAGTGACCACTTTCAGATGCTGATACTCGGCTTCAACATGCATGTTTTTATGAAACCCAAATGGTAATTATCATTTGGTAAATATGAAAATATTTAAGGTGCATGCGAGATACATCCTGACCTTGACACTTGAGTTGAGCTGTTCCCATCCCACCAACTGCAGATTATGTTCACATTAGAGATTTTAATATCTTTGTTAACTGTAACCTGTCTCTATTATGTGTCTGTCTTATGTTTTATACAGTATTATTATTTTAGCACTTTATATCTCTATTGCATTTGCATTGTTTACTTTTATCCAGATTGGATAAAGCATGACATTTGGATATACCAACATGCCTTTGAAAACGATTTTATATTTTTGCTTCACTTCATAATGTTTATTCTAGAATTTATATTTTTCTGGTTGATAAAGACGACTAGTCTAAAATTGTTAACTTTCATAACATATTGAACATTTTTCATAATTTTTATATGTAATTTTTACCTTTTTTACTCACCATATATTTTAAGTTTCCTTGTTTTTTTTTATTACCAATATTACAAGACTGTTGCCTTTTTTTTTACACTTACCCTTACCGTTCACTACATTGCCCAGACAATAGACTACTTGTAGTGTGGAGCCATACAAATTTCTAATGAAAAGAATTTTTTATTTCATTGAAAATATTTTTAATTTGTACCTTACAACAATGAAAGTTCATTCTTCAGTTTAAAGAGTTTTCTCCAATTATCTCTTGAGCAGCATTTCTTGTTCTGCTCTCAGCTCTGCAGTCTCTTTAATTCCTGGTTGCCGGTGAGGTGGATTATATTCCTATACTAATAGTTCTTGTCAGTTTCCTTCTGATACTGTCATTGTTTTTAACCCCTTTATGCCTTCGGACAGAATAGTATGTCTGATGGCAGTACCCCTGCTTTGTTGTGGTCTCCGGTAGTGAGCCCGCATCAAAGCCGGGACATAAAAAAGTTATGGCTCTGGGAAGGAAGGGAGCGAAAACCAAAAACTCAAAAACAAAAAAGCTCCTGGAGTTAAGAGATTAAATTTACACTGTTACAGCTATATTTGTATATGTAGATAACAGTGCATTTGAACAAGCACAGGCTCAGGAAACTGAGAGCTGAGAATTGGAAAACTGCTTTGGAAACTGACAATGGGGGTGAGTCCTGGTATTGTGATAATGCAGTACTGATATGAGCAGCTAAGTCAGGAACTGAATGGGAAGCGGAGAGAGTTGAACAGCAACTTTTGTATAGTAAGCAATGGGCTGGAGAAAGCTGACTGTGATCTTAGTAATTATTCCTTCTCTACAATTTAGCTACTGCACATATTTGGACTGGTCGAGTATGTGACATAAATTTATTAATACAGCAGCAGAATGAAAGAATATAGAAAAAGCAAATCAGTTGCAAACTTGCATATTTTCATGTTGTCTAAGTAACTAAACCAATTTAATGACATGAGAATATTGTTTTGAATCTTGAAAATGTTTCTGGAGCAACTTTCAAAAGAGTGATTTAAGAAAAAAAATAATATACATTTTTATTCTCCGTATCAACTAATGTTAAAAAGAAGCAAAATTATTTTAATTTGAAAATAGTTATAAACCCTGTACTGCTGCTCAATGATAAAATGCAGTGTATTTAAAACTAATCAATTTATTATTAAAAATAGCTTCCATTAGCCAATATTTATATAAAAGGCATAATGTTAGTTCAGCCTCCCACAGCTATATCATTTACCAATCGACTGTGACAGCAAACTGAAGATCCAACAGACAGCAAACGCATTGGCGCAGTCTCCGTAGTACATTGCCTATAAAGGAGCATACTTAACATTGCTGTCTCTTGAGAAAGATCCAGCTTTCCATATGTGACAAGTTTAGCACTGACATGCCACCTAGAGGAACATTTATCTTCTAATTCAAGACTGGAATGCATAATGTTCCGTCACGGAAAACAAACTCATCCTGTGGCTTGCAGGCTTTACCCTTGAATTATAGAACAACCGCATGTTAATTCATCTCTAAACATGTATGAGAATTTGCCTCTGGGTGCTATTTCAAGGAATTAAAAAAGAAAGAAAGGGAGGATATGTAAATTGCACTGCGTTAAATCAACCAATTTCTGTATTGGTAAGTTAAAAATAGCAAAATAAAGAATAACTGAAATATACATACTTTACAAATGCTGATATTTTTATTAAAATGTCACAATATTTTATGTAATGTAGTGTTAAATGGCATTAGAAGCATTCTCTACTGATATATAGAAATATGGAGTGGAGAGAATTTTTATTTGTACATTTTTGTTGAAGGGAACCTGTCACCAGAAATAAGATTGTTAAGTTCACACAGGGCGTTTTTGCTGCATTTTTTTTCTGCAGCAAAACCTGATCATCTTGGCAGGAAAGAAGCTGCGCCAAAAACGCAGGTTTAGGTGCGTTTTTGGTGCGTTTTTTTCATGCTTTTTCTTTTTCTTTTTGTGCATGCCAATAAATTTGAGTGCACAAAGAGGAAAAAAACAGCTTCCTGTAGATAAATAGAATGAATAGATAGCATAGATGGATTGATAGAATAGATAGAATGAATAGATGCATTGATAGAATAGATAAATGGATAGATAGATAGATAGATAGATAGATAGATAGATAGATAGATAGATAGATAGATAGATAGATAGATAGATAGACAGACTACGGTTCAAAAATTTAGGGTCACCCAGACAATTTTGTGTTTTCCATGCAAACTCATACTTTTATTAATCAAATGAGTTGCCAAATGAATTGAAAATCTAGTCCAGACATTGACAAGGTTTTAAAAAAAGATTTTTATTTGAAATAATAATTTTCTCCTTAAAACTTTGCGTTTGTCAAACAATGCTCCCTTTGCAGCAATTACAGCAGCATTGCAGACCTTTGGCAACCTAGCAGTTAATTTGCTGAGGTAATCTGGAGAAATTTCACCCCATACTTCCAGAACTCCCTCCCACAAGTTGGTTTGGCTTGATGGGCACTTTTTGTGTACCATACGGTCAAGCTGCTCCCACAACAGGTCAATGGGGCTGAGATCTGGTGACTGCGCTGACCACTCCATTACAGATAGAATACCAGCTGCCTGCTTCTTCCCTAAATAGTTCTTGCATAATTTGGAGGTGTGCTTTGGGTCATTGACCTGTTATAGGATGAAATTGACTCCAATCAAGCGCTGTCCACAGCAAAATGGAGTGATAGCCTTCCTTACTCAAAATCCCTTTTACTTTGTACAACTCTCCAACTTTACCAGCACCAAAGCAACCCCAGACAATCACATTACCTCCACCATGATTGACAGATGGCATCAGACACTCTTCCAGCATCTTTTCAGTTGTTCTGCGTCTCAAAAATGTTCTTTTGTGTGATCAAAACACTTCAAACTTGGAATCGTCGGTCCATAACACTTTTTTCCAATCTTCCTCTGTCCAATGTCTGTGGTCTTTTGCCCATATTAATCTTTTCCTGTTATTAGCCAGTCTCAGATATGGCTTTTTCTTTGCTACTCTGTCCTGAAGGCCAGCATCCCAGAGTCGCCTGTTTACTGTAGACGTTGACACTGGTGTTTTGCATGTACTATTTAATGAAGCTGCCAGTTGAGGAGCTGTGAGTCATTGATTTCTCAAACTACAGACTCTAATGTACTTGTCTTGTTGCTCAGTTGTGCAGCGGGGTCTCCTACTTCTCTTTCTACTTTGGTTAGAGTCTGTTTGTACTCTCCTCTGGAGGGAGTAGTACACACCATTGTAGGAAATCTTCAGTTTCTTGGCAATTTCTCGCATGGAATAGCCTTCATTTCTAAGAACAAGAATAGACTGTCGAGTTTCACATGAAAGTTCTTATTTTTTTGGGCCATTTTGAAAGTTTAATGGAACCAACAAATGTAATGCTCCAGATTCTCAACTAGCTCAAAGGAAGGTCAGGTTTATAGGTTCTCTAATCAGCCAAACTGTTTTCAGCTGTGCTAACATACTTGCACAAGGGTTTTCAATGCTATTCTAACCATCTATTAGCCTTTTTACAGTTAGCAAACACAAAGTACCATAAGAACACTGGAGTGATGGTTGTTGGAAATGGGCCTCTATACACCTATGAAGATATTGAATTACAAACCAGACGTTTGCAGCTAGAATAGTCATTTACCACATTAACAATGTATAGAGTGTATTTCTGAATCATTTAATGTTAGCTTCATTGAAAAAAAAACTGTGCTTTTCTTTCAAAAATAAGGACATTTCTAAGTGACCCTAAAATTTTGAATGGTAGTGTAGATTGATAGAATATATAGAATAGACTGATAGAATAGATAGAATAGATAGATTGATAGAATAGATTGATAGATAGAATAGATCGATTACCTACGGCATCCTTTTCACTGGCATTTTCCCATGGAGCAGAGGTTACCTCAGGTCAGGCTGTGAGGGAGCGCAGGCTCAGTGACGTCACCGCTAGTTACTGAGCCCGCACCTGCTCCATCTCATTCATTCCCCAGTAGCTTACGGCCAGGAGCGATCGCATTAGCAGCGCTCCCGGTTGTAAGCTTTAACTCCCCCAGATACTGCATGGAACACTCGTTATATTGGACTACGATGGATCAGGGAGTATACTTTTGCTTTATTATTTTTATTACAGAAGATTGATGGCTTTGCTTTGGAATGGCGAACAGTAAAAAGATTGTCAGAACTGTGTGGAGTTTTACGTCATTAAAAGACTTCTTTCTTACTGTGTATTTGTTTATTTAACCCTTTAACTAACTATAGGATTAGTAATGGATAGGTGTCTTATTGACGCTTCTCCATTACTAAACCGTCTTAATGTCTTCTTACAATAGCAAGGTGACATTAACCCCTTATTACCCCGCTTGCCACCACTACAGGACAAGTAGGAAGAGTCTGGCAAAGCGTCAGAATTGGCACATCTAATAGATGCACCTTTTCAGGGCAGCTGTGGGCTGCTATTTTTAGGCTGGGGCCTATATCAATAGCCCCTTACCAGCCTGAGAATACCAGCCTCCAGCTGTGAGCTTTAGCCAGGCTGGTTGTCAAAAATGAGGGGGCAGGCAGTTTTTTTAGTTATTTATTTAAATAATTTAAAAAAAGTGTGAGGACCCCTCTATTCTTGATAACTAGCCTTGCTGAAGCTGACAGCTGGGAGTTGCAGCTCCCAGCTGTGAGTTTTGTCTGGCTGGTTATCAAAAATAGAGGGGAACCCATGTCATTTTTTTTTGTTTATTTATTTATAGCGCTGGAGCGGCAGAAGAAAAGTCCCATCCACCGTTCCTGCTCTCACTGTAATTAGCGGCTGTAGGTGTAAGATGATGGAAGCAGTTGTCCCATCAGCTGGCACCAGTGATCGGAGGTAAAGTATACACCTCCGATCACAGCTGAGCACTCCTGCTGTTTTCTGACAGCGTGGGAACTGCGGCTCTCTGACCGGTGGAGAGTATTTTCCCACCGATCATAAGCAGTGTTTGCTACGCTGTCATGCGTATGACATCATGTCATACACGATAATGTCAAACCTCCTATTCAAGTGATTGGGGTCCGGGTCCGCTCTGTTGGAAGAGACAGGCTGCATGGACGCATCATGCAGCCTACAATCTAGATGTAGCAGAGCCAAGTGTGATGTCACATCCGGCTCTCCTTGACTTTTCTGCTGCAAATACGCTGCAAGAAAAGTCAACTTTGCGTATTTGCAGAATTGTTTCAGCATACATTCAAGTCAATGGGTGAAAAAATGTTGGAAAAAACACTGAAAGAAGCGACATGCCTTATGTAAAAAAAACACTGCAAAGCACAAAATACTGATCACACAAAAACCCATTGTGTGTGCATGAGATTTCTGAAATCTCATAGGCTTTGCTGGTACTGTAAAAAGCAGCTGAAAATTAGCATTAAAAAAATGCAGTAAAAACCGCAGCAAAAGCGCCCTGTGTGAATTTACCCTTAACTGGCAGATATGTGGTTAATCTGCAGGTTAACAGCAGGTTAATAGCAATAGCATTATCAAGCTGCATGGTGCCTGAATGCAGCCAAATGCAGCGGTGAGAAAATGCACTTTATTCTCCCTGCCAGCACGCGGTTTCAGTCATTTTGGCAGGGACTGTGCCAGTTCAGTCACCGCTCTGAGTATACATACTGACAGCCAGCCTTCCCCCCTTCACCTTGGAGCCTGTTTTCACCTTCCTGACCCGGCCAATTTTTACAATTCTGACCACTGTCAACTTATGAGGTCATAACTCTGGAATGATTCAATGGATCGTGCTGATTCTGAGATAGTTTTCTGGTGACATATTGTACTTTATGGTAAAAGTGGTGACATTTCTTTGATATGACTTGCGTTTATTTGTGAAAAATTGGAAATTTGGCGAAAATTTTGAACATTTCTAATTTTTATTTTTATGCTCTTAAATCAGAGAGTCATATTACGCAATATAGTTAATAAATTACATTTCCCACTTGTCAACTTTGCATTAGCACAATTTTGGAAACATAATTTATTTTGTTAGGAAATTATAAGGGTTAAAATTGACCAACGTTTTCTCATTTTTACAACAAAATTAGCAAAACCATTTTTTTTATTGGACCACCTCACATTTGAAGTGACTTTGAGGGGCCCATATGATAGAAAATACCCCCAAATGACACCATTCTAAAAGCTGCACCCCTCAAGGTACTCAAAACCACATTCAAGAAGTTTATTAACCCTTCAGATGCTTCACAGGAAGATTCGGAATGTGGAAGGAAAAAACATTCACTTTTAGTTAACAAAAATTTACCTTTAGACCTATTTTTTTTACTTTTTCAACGGTAACATGAGAAAATGGAACATACATTTTGTTGTGCAATTTCTCCTGAGCATGTCAATACCCCACATGTGGGGGAAATCTACTGTTTGGGCACACGGCAGGCCTTGGAAGGGAGGAGTGCCATTTCACTTTTTGAATGTAAAATTTGCTGGCATAATTAGCGGACGCCATGTCATGTTTGGAGAGCCCCTGATGTGCCTAAACAGTGGAAACCTCCAAGATGTGACATGATTTTGGAAACTAGACCAATTAGGGAACTTATCTAGATGTGTGCTGAGCACCTTGAACCAACAGGTGCTTCTCAGAAGTTTATAATGTTAAGCCGCAAAAATAAAAAAAAAATCAAATTTTTCCCAAATAAATCTTTTTTTAGCTCCAAATTTTAATTTTCACAAGGATAGCAAGAGACATTATTCCATACAGTTTGTTGTGCATTTTCTCCTGAGTGCGCATGGAAGGAAAGGAGTGCCATTTGACTTTTTGAATGTAAAATATGATGGAATAATTAGCGGCTGCCATGTCGCGTTTGGAGAGCTCCTGATGTGCCTAAACAGTGGAAGCTCCCAACAAGAGACACCATTTTGGAAACTAGACCCCTTATGGAACTTATCTAGCTGTGTATTGAACACCTTGAACCCATCTATAAGAGACCTGGCGCCGTATTGCTTGCTGCATTCTGCTCTGGACTTAGCGAGTGAAGGGAGAGCTGCTGCTGAAATAGGGTCAGAATAATTCTTTTAATAGTTAGTGTGGGTCTGGTAGTGTTCAGTCCACAACTCTTGAGAAACCAACAGTCCTTTATAGGGCTAATTCGAGGGTCCAGAGATTGCAGCGCTAGGTTGGCAGGGGAGACTATGTGCACATATTTACATCAGTGCAAGGCCTGCAGGCACTGTATGTGAGTACATAGCTCTCACTGCATACCTCCAAAAGCTCCATTACTGTCTGCTGCTTAATATATACCTAGCTGCAGTTATCTGTGGCAATTTTTTTTCTTCACCTTATGCCTGCTTCTTTTATTCTAAAGCAATCCATAGCCCCCTTATTTCTACATTTATTTGCTTGGTCACTGTCATGATCCAGTCCTGAGTTTCTTTTCCGCTGCCTTGTCTCTGGACTTGTCATGCGGGAGTTAATCCCCTCTGGCTTTGACTCTGACTTGTACCCGGACTTCGTCATACGTCTCACGTTTTGGTTACCATGTTCCCGATAGGCTCTGATTTCTTGCTTGTCCCTGACTATTCTTCTGACTGCCCCTGTGTACTGCGCTGACCTCTCTGTGTATGACCTTGGCTTGTCTGACTTTTCTTTAATTACCTGTGGCACCTGTGCTGCTGTTCAGTGTTGCTACACTGTGTATACAACCTCTCTTCCCTCACCAGTACCCCCTGGTGGAGGTTGCACTATACTGCACTGCAGCAGCACATTACAGTCACGCTGTAGACTACAGCCAGGTCATTCTAATCGAACAGTGTGCAAATCTAATAATTTTTTTTGCCCCAGACATTAGATGTGAGTGCGCCAATTTTTTTTTTGTGAAAGTAAGTACTGGACGGTTTGTTTCGGATCACTGAATGAGTAGCCCCAAGGTAGGGAAAAAGATGCAGAGTCCCCGCAGCTCCAGCCGAACGCCTCTGATGGAGGATACAATAAAGGATAATATAAAGCTCAGTCCCAAAAAGAAGACTCTAACACCAGATGGGGTTTAAGCCATGGAAGCCAGGACCCAGTCGGACCTTGGGACGGACCACATCCTCCCCACACTGAGGATTGCAGGCCCTACGTCAATCAGGGTTGCCCCCACAGTCTACTGCTCCTGCATCTCCTCCTCCTCTTTCTCCTCCTCCTCTTCAGCCTCCGTCTGTGAGATGAACACATCAGTCAGGAGCTGGAAGCACTGCAGCACTGCCTCAGCCAAGTCGCAACTGACTGGCTGATGATGAAGAAGTCACACCATTCAGGTCTGGTGACTTCACTATCAACTATTGTTCCCGTTGGTGGATTCTGGAGCCGGCTGCCCATATTGGCAAAGAATCTGGCATTTATTCTTTTCTTCACCACTACCACGGTTAGTCTTGGGCTGTAATCCAGATTAGCTGGCTTGATGCAGTCCATGAATTGTGGGATCTCGTAGTTCACTAAGGTTCCGAGCTGCCCGTTGCCTACTCTGTCTCTGTAGATAATGATGCAGTGCGGCAGGCCTATGTTAGTCTTGCTCCACGCGTGCAGCGCAGCTTGCATACAAACTTTCAGGCCTTCGACAATCTCTTGTCTCTGATCCTGGATGACACATCGGGAAAACCAGTGAGTTATTTGGTTATTCGTGCTCATGACAAAGCCAGCAATAGATTTCTTCCCTGCAGGGTGTCATAGTAGCAATCAATCCCAATGATTATATTTTTTCCAATGGCATCTCCACGGTCCACAGCTCTCCTCCTAACTTGCAGTTCATCTGTAAGGCGATTTTGCTGCAGATGGAGAGGACAGTCTGGGGTTTTCTCAAGGTCCTGGCGACGACGCACTGACTGGGGTGTGATCTTGAACATGTTCGGCAGAAGAGCGTTTGCCGCGTCCTAATTTCTCCGGATGTAAAAGAGCAGTCAATTATTCATATCTCTGGTGCTGATGAGGATGAGACCCCTCAGCTCTTGCAACCAATCAGCAAACTGATTTGTCTTTGGATTTTTGCAGGATTTTTTCCGGAGGTACGATTCTCCCTTCGAACTGTAGGAGTTCGGTATCGAAATTCAGCCCCAGTCACGTAGCTCTTTCTGAACGCTCTCATCCTTGTGCATGTAGTTCATGAACTTCCCAACTTGACACTCCCTCTGTTCTGGTGGTAAGCTGGTGTGAACGGCCAGGTTTTTCATGACGTTTAAGTAATTTTTCATTCTGTTGGTCAGACCTGTTAGGTTACATAACTCTGGCACCAGTACGATGGCTCCATCTGTGGCTCCCGGCTTGGGCCTCCGGGGGATGGCTCATGTCTTTCACTTGTTCATTGTATTGGTTCTTATAGTAGTCCACAAAGCTGATCTCGCTTCAGTCTGCCTTCTTGAAGGTGGACCCTGTAGTCATCTTCCAGGCGATCTCTATATGGTAGGTTTTTGTGTTGTACTTGGTGAGGACAATCTGTCCAATCAGCTCCTTGCAGCAGGTGTCCTGGAATCTCTGAGGGCCACACGAGGATTAGAGGCTGCTCATGATGTTATGCACAGTCTCAGTCCTGAGGACTTTATGGCTGACATCAATGCTCAACATGATGCTGGACTTGTACTGGACGATGGAGGTGGAAAACTCCAGGCACATGGCAAGTGGGTGGGCTATGACTTCAGTGGAATTGCTCGGGTTGTAATAGTTGCTTCATATCCATTATCTTCAGGAGTCTTCGGAAAATGATGTTATAGAAATGGAAGCAGGTGGGTGAGGTCGGTGGAAGCTCGTTGGTCAGGGTGATTGTTATCCGCAAGTTCTCTCCATTTCGAGTTTGGCTGAACACCTCGTAACCTTATCCAGTCTTTTTGGTAAAAACAACACGGTTCCATCAAACGCCCGTGCCTTCCCTATGGTTTCTTCATAATGGTACAGGAGGCCATACTGCAAGCACTTGGACTCCATGGTGGGGTTGAAGTCAACGTGATACTGGTACATGGCCCACTGTGGTTGGGACACCAGCTTGATGTGGTTGGTCACAAGAGCAATCTTGGTTCCAGAAGTACCAGCTTTCGATTTTTGGACATGTTCGATAATCTGTCGGGTGTTCACCCCGATGTCATGGAAGTCACACCTGTGGCCACCCCATTCCCCGATAGACACTTCTGCAAGTCCGGCTGACACCTGCAGAACCTCAGGCAATGGTCTCTCTGCTGCCATTGCCAGCAGACCTCTCATTATTTATGGATTTAAAAATAAATATTTTTTCACTTTGTAATATTTTTTCTCTTTTTTTACATTATCCCAGTATGGGACATTACTGTATAATATCAGATCGCTGATCTGACACTCTGCACTGCAGAGTATCAGATCAGCAATCTGACAGGCAGGGAAGGAGGGAGGCATGTCAGCACTTGCTCTCATCAGGCGCTCACAAGCCACCTTCTCTGCAGGACCCGAAAGGACCCCTCGGCCATCTTGTGGCCAGAGGTCTCAATGAGACCATCAGACAACGTGATCACATCACGTTGTCCTATTGGAAGCGATGCTCCTCTGTGCCGTTGTCACTACAGACAGCTGCCTCAGAGGGGTTAAATGCCCATGATCGGTGCTAGCATACTAATATTAGCACTGCTGTTTGCGGGCAGCGACTGCTTTGTATACTCAAAGCAGTGATTAAACTGACACTGCCTCCGTGACTGAAACCGAATGCTGGCAGAGAAAATAAAGTTCATTTTGGCAACTCAATTAGCCCATGCCATTACTATGCCCGGCGCATTGAAGGATCAGTGCAAATTGTTTGACAGTATAAAATGGCACCTCAGTTAGAGGATGCCGTAACTATGCCCTTCATGAAAATGGAAGACACTCTCGCGCGCGCTCTGTCTTTCTCCCCCACTCTCAATCTGTCTCACGTGTTCTCTCACATGCTCTCACATGTTCCCTCATGCTCTCTCTCGTGCGCTCTCTTGTACACTTGCGTGCTATCTCTTGTGAACTCTCTCTGGTGCTCCTTTTTTTCTCTTTCTCTCTTGCTAACTATCTCTCGCGCATGCGTGCTCTCTTTTCCCTCTATGTCTCTTACCCTCTCTCTTTCACTCTCGCGCTCTCTCTCTCTCACGCTCTCTCATCACTGCCGGTGAAGAAGCTGCTACAACTGACATCCGGGAGATAATGAGTTAGTGCGGCATGCGCTGACTACTGTGCAGGTTCCGTAGTATTCATCAGCCAGTGCCTGCACTCTACAAATATATATACATTTAAATGGCATGGGTTCCCCTGTATTTTTGATAACCAGCAAGGCAAAACTGACAACTGAGGGCTGCAACCCTGAACTATCAGCATTCGAAAGGCTGGTTTCAAGAATAGAGGGGTCCCTACACTGTTTTTTAAAAATCATTTCGACAACCAGTCAAGCTTAGACTGACAGTTTGGGGCTGGTATTCTCAGGCTGGTAAGAGGCCATGGATATTGATCGTCCCCGCCTAAAAATAGCAGCCCACAGCCACCCCAGAAATGTGGGGTTCATATTTGTGGGTTTGATGTCATCATTGTATTGTCTGGGGACATCAAGCCCATGGCTAAGTAATGGAGAGGCGTCTATAAGTTGCCTATCCATTAATAATCCTATAGTTATATTTTAAATAAACAAACAGCCAGGATAAGCTTATTCCTCAGTGGTTCTCAGCCTCGACGGTCACATCTTGACACTATCCAGGTTGAAAATTGTTTATCCCCAAACATGGATTACAGTGTGGTATAGAACTATGGACAGGTGAAGGATATGCTTGATTTTTATTTTTGTTTTATTACAGGAGACCATGGCTTCAGTGGAATGGATGATGACGTAAGTATGGTTTAATTTAGATTCATTAAAGGAGTCTGCATCATTAGTATCATGTAATGTACTTTATTCTGGCTGTGTGGTAAAATTAATAGTGTCATTCAAAAGTACAACTCATTCAGCAAAAAATCAAGTCCTCATATGTCTATGTAGACAGAAAAATACGAAAAATAAAAGAGTTATTGCTCAGGGAAGAAGCGGAGGAAAAAACTAGAATTGGCTGCGGCAATACTTTACTATTCAGGAATCCAAAATAACTTTTGACAGTTTTCACTCTTTCCTCAGTTCTAAAGTGCAAGCCCCTATCACTAATCTAAGTGTTAATAATCTGGCCAATTATTTCAAAGAAAAAACTGACCATATCCAACAGGAAACTGTCTCCCCCAACACCCTGATATAATGCATCCTCATCCTTCCTGAAAGTTATCATGTTCACGCTCTGTCTTTCAAGATATGAGCACACGTTGCGGAAAGGTGTGCGAATTTTTCCTCAATGATTTTGGTAAATCCGCAGGAAATCTGCACTGTGGAATTACCACGGATTTACCCCGGTTTTTCCATGGTTTTTGTGCGGATTCCACCTGCGGTTTTACACCTGCGGATTCCTATTATGGAGCAGGTGTAAACTGCTGCGGAATCCGCACAAAGAATTGACATGCTGCGGAATAAACAACACAGGGTTTCCGCGCATTTTTTTCCGCAGCATGTGCACTGCGGATTTTGTTTTCCATAGGTTTACATGGTACTGTAAACTCAGGGAAAACTGCTGCGAATCTGCAGCGGATCTGCAGCAAAATCCGCGCGTGTGCACATAGTCTCACACGTCAAATTTCTTGCCCTACCTTCTGCGTCAATGACCATATTCCCTCTCACCTCCTCCAGACCCTCTCCCCAGATAACATTACCCACCTGATTAAAGTATTTAACATCTCTCTTTTGGCCAGAATCTTTCCCTCATCTTTCAAACATGAAATAAACCCTTTTCTTAAAAAAAATTCCTTGACTTGAACTGCTCTGCACACTACAGACCTTTTTCTAAAGGCCCCTTCACATTAAGCGACGCTGCAGCGATACCGAAAACGATCCGGATCGCTGCAGCGTCGCTGTTTGGTCGCTGGAGAGCAGTCACACAGACCGCTCTCCAGCGACCAACGATGCCGGTAACCAGGGTAAACATCGGGTAACTAAGCGCAGGGCCGCGCTTAGTAACCCGATGTTTACCCTGGTTACCATCCTAAAAGTAAAAAAACAAACAGTACATACTTACCTAACGCTGTCTGTCCCCGGCGCTCTGCTTCTCTGCACTCCTCCTGTACTGTCTGTGTGAGCACAGCGGCCGGAAAGCAGAGCCGTGACGTCACCGCTCTGCTTTCCGGCTGACCGACGCTCACAGCCAGTGCAGGAGGAGTGCAGAGCACAGCGCCGGGGGACAGACAGCGGTAGGTAAGTATGTACTGTTTGTTTTTTTACTTTTAGGATGGTAACCAGGGAAAACATCGGGTTACTAAGCGCGGCCCTGCGCTTAGTTACCCGATGTTTACCCTGGTTACCAGTGAAGACATCGCTGGATCGGTGTCACACACGCCGATCCAGCGATATCCGTGGGAGATCCAGCGACGAAATAAAGTTCTGGACTTTGTTCAGCGACCATCGATCTCCCAGCAGGGGCCTGATCGTTGGTCGCTGTCACACATAATGATTTCATTAACGATATCGTTGCTACGTCACAAAATGCAACGATATCGTTAACAATATCGTTATGTGTGAAGGTACCTTAACTTCTACTTTGCCTCTAATCTACCTGGAATATTTGGTTTACTTTCATCTAATTTGCTATTGTTCATATACTGTAACTCTCTTCTTGACCCTTTACATATTCTGTTCTTTACTTATTACACAAAGTTACTAAAGTTTCTAATCATCTACTAACAGCTAAATCTAATGATTTCTTCTCTCTTCTGGTACTCCTGGATCTTTCTGCACCATTTATCACTTTGGATCACCAGAAATTCCTCATTATGCTCTCCTCTATTGGTATAAAGCATTTTGCTCTCTCTTGGTTCTCCTGCCTATGTGACTGCTCCTTCACTGTATCATTTGCTAGCTCTTCTTTCCCTTACTGTTGAAGTTCTTCAGAGTTCACTCCTATATACCATTCTCTTTTCTCCATACACTGCCACTAAAGGACAAATCATAAGTATATTAGGTTTTAAGTACCATCTCTATGCTGATGGCACCTAATTATAAACATCTTCTCTCGACATCACCTGTTCATTACCACAAAATACCAGTGATTGTCCTCTGTGTCTAATAGCATCTCCTCTCAATAACTAAAATTGGATCTGTCCAAAACCGACCTCCTTGTGTTTCATCCCTCTATTAACCTACCTAAACCCAATATTGCCATTTCCGTGTGTTGATTCTTCCATAAATCCCAAGTAGCATGCTCGTTGTCTTGCGATTATATTTGACAACCTTGACAAGCCAGAGCTGTAATATCGCTCTCCACAAGTAGAAACCTTACCTCTTAGACCTCAGTCCAGATCCTCTCACCTAACCAAATCAGTTCTCATGCTTCTCACTGACGAGGGCCAACAGCCCAAAACACCGTGTCTGCGAATTGAGATACTGATTTGTCTCTTATCCTAAGTTATATTGCAAGACTCGTTAAAGGGTTGATTGTGACTTGTAAGATCGCTACTTCCAATTGGTGGCACTATAGAGTTCAAGTCCTCTTTTTCTCTGAAGAGCAATTTGCATAACCAGAGTACACCTCATTCTACTTAATGTGCTTCTGATTAGCTGATCAACTAAACCAAATCTTATTTAACAAAGGAAAGTATAAAAAACCCTGCTATGGTGTTCACAATCCTCTTGCAATAGGAAAAGCTGGATGGCAAAGCAAGTGCTAGTAATATCCCAAAAGTTATAGGTATGAAAAAATTACTTTTAACCATGCTAAAGGAGTTGAAAAGGAAAGTCTTGAGTGAGGAAAAGAAGGGCTCAATTCTGGTCTACTAGCAGAGGGACACAGTGAGCGTCATGTTGCCTCCATCCTTAAAATTTTTAAGATGGCAGTCCATTACAACAAGGTCAAGCAGTAGACATTGGAGACAACAAAGCTACAGACCGGCAGAGGGAGAAAACGACTCTCCACTGACCTGGATGACCATCCTTTTATTTGAATGTCACTCAGCAACCGCAGGATAACATCAAGTGACCTACAAAAGGAATGGCAAATGACAGCTGGGGTAAAGTGTACGGCAAGAACAGTTCGTAACAGGCTCCACGAGGTAGGGCTCAAGTCATGTAAAGCTAGAAAAAAGCCTTTCATCAATGAGAAGCAAAGGAGAGCCAGGCTGAATTTTGCCAAAGACCACAAGGATTGGACCATAGAGGACTGGAGTACAGTAATCTTCTCTGATGAGTCTAATTTTCAGCTTTGCCAACACCTGGTCGTCTAATGGTTAGACGGAGACCTAGAGAGGCGTACAAGCAACAAAGTCTTGCCCCCACATCGGTGATGATCTGGGGATGCTTCAGCAAGGCTGGAATTATGCAAGTTAATCTTTGCGAAGGACGTATGAATCAAGCCGCATACAAGGTTATCCTGGAAAAACAGTTGATTCCTTCTGCTCATGCAATGTCCCCCAACTCTGAGGACTGGTTTTTCCAGCAGGACAATGCGCCATGGCACACAGCTAGGCCAATCAATGTGTTGACGAAGGACCACCACATCAAATCTATGTTATGGCCAGCCCAATCTCCAGACCTGAACCCCATTGAAAACCTCTGGAATGTAATCAAGAGGAAGATGTAAAGTAACAAACCATCAAACAAAGAAGACCTGCTTGATTTTTTTGTACCAGGAGTGGCATAATGTCACCCAAAAGCAGTGTTAAAGACTGGTGGAAAGCATGCCAAGACGCACGAAAGCTGTGATTAAAAATCAAGGTTATTCCACAAAATATTGATTTCTGAACTCTTCCTGAGTTAAAACATTAGTATTGTTGTTTCTAAATGAATATGAACTTGTTTTTTTTTCATTATTTGAGGTTTGCAAGCACTGCATTTTTTTGTTATTTTGACCATTTCTCATTTTCTGAAAATAAATACAAAATTTAGTGCTTGGAAATTAGAAAACGTGTTGTCAGTAGTTTATAGAATAAAAGAGCAATTTACATTTTACTCAAAAATATACCTATAAAGAGAAAAATCAGACAAACTGAAAATTTTGCAGTGGTCTCTTAATTTTTGCCAGAGCTGTATATTTATACATACTTCGAGAATAAGCCGACCCGAGTATAAGCCGAGGCACCTACTTTTGCCACGCAATACAGGGTAAGCTTATTTACTCGAATATAAGCCGGATATGCATTGTCCCCTCATCCCTGTCCTGCTATGCATGGCTCCCCCTTCGCCGTCCTGGTATGAGTGCCTCCCCTCCCTGTATGCATGCCTCCCCTGTCCATGTCATTGTATGCATGGATCCCCCTTCCCTGTCCTGTTATGAATGCCTCCCCATCCCTGTCTGCATTCCTCCACTGTTCCTGTCATTGTATGCATTCCTTCCTCTTCCCTGTCCAGATATGAATGCCTCCCTGTCCCTGCCCCTGTCTGCATGCCTCCCCTTTTCCTTCCCTGTATGCATGCCTCCCCCATTCAGTCCTTGTATGCATGCCTCTTCTGTTCAGTCCCTGTATGCATGCATCCCCCTTCCCTGTCCTGGTAAGAATGCCTCCCCATTATGTCCCTGTATGCATGCCTCCTTATTCCCTATTCCTGTGTGCATGTTTCCTATTGAAAAAAAAAATTAAAACATCATACTCACATACCTGCCAGCCCTGGGTGCTGGCACTGCATCTCGCTCTAGCCGCCAGCACCAGCACTTGCCTGCAGCTCTTCCGCTGCTCAGTGGTCATGTGGCTCCGCTCATTAAGGTGATGAATATGCGATTCACCCCTATGGAAGTGGAGAAGAGTCCATATTCATCACCTTAGTGAGCAGTACTATGTGACCGCTGAGCACAGGAGGAGCTGCAGGCGATGGGCCACTGGTGGCCGGAACAAGATGCAGCTAAAGCACCGAGGGCCCGCTGGTAGGTGAGTATGATGTGTGCACCGGCTCCTGGCACCCGCTGCTCCACCGCTCCCCCTCCTCCTTCACAAAAAAATGTGCTGAAAAACTCGGCTTATACACGAGTATATATGGTAATATAGCTATAAGGCTATAAATTATAATTATGTATAAGTGGTAACTGATCTATATATATTCTGCATCTTTAAACTTCAGCACTACTATTATCAATTTACAATCAGACATACTGTAAATAATTCTTCCTGCTCCAACACAACACTTTGCAATTCCATGTATGCCAAAGGACTTCAAGATACTAGCACTGCTACTGACGTCAGTGGAAATTGCTAGAAGAATGTTTAGCAGAGTGAAAGGATACTGGTCTGGAGTACAGACCCCATGAATGGACATGTTAATTTGTAACCATATGGAAGCTTATTCTGTTGACCTTCTATGTCAGGTAAATGATCTCAAAAAGGCACATGAGAGTTTCTTATTAATTGTTTATGGTTACTAAATGACTTTATGACCAGCATTTCCTGGTGCATATTCTGTAACCTCTGTGCAAATAAATAAATTGTAAAAATTCACTAATACATAAATTGAGGTCACTAAAGCCCAACATGAGGGCAAAAAAACTCTTCCTAAGTAAACCTTCATAATCATGTTGGTGCACTAAAATTTTAATAAAGCCTGATCCTATAGTATCAGGAGTCAGTTCCCCAAAGACCTATTATGGTAAGTAAAACAATCTGGTGGAGATGTACTGAATCATCAAAAGCCCCGCTATCAGAATATCTGTCACTGTTAGAATCTATTTCAGTTCTTGAGAGAATTTAATTAAAAAATGTCCTTTACATTTTATTGTCTGATTGCATCACAGATTACAAATTTTAATCAAATAATTGTTGAACTATTCCTTAGCCATGCTTGTAATGTGTTGGTGAATGCAATAGGTAGGGGTAAATATACTGGAAGAATATTTGAAGTATTCCTACATAAAAAGAACCTGAAGACTCACCTCATTCTTTATTTCTGTAATTATGCAATTATACAATGCTACTATATTCATCAGAATTGACCCATAAAGGGAAGCTGTCATCAGGTTTTTCCAATATAACCTACGACCACCACTTTTCAGCCCTATGTGACAGCATTGCATAATGATGTTAAATAACCTAAATTCCCCATGCAAGGCAAAAAAAAGACCTTTTATAATACTCACTTGCAGCATGGTCCAGTCCAATGAGCGTTGCTATGCCTCATCCAATGTCTCCTCTCTTCTTATGATGCCGTCCTTCTTCTCTGCTTCATGGGAATGACGTATTCTACGTCAAATACATAGTGTCCCCCTTTGTGCTTCTGTGCAGGCACAGTCTTTTCTGCCCTGCCGAGGAAAGAGCAAAGTACTGCAATGTGCATGTGCCATGAAAGGCAAAAGAGTGCATGTCCATTATAATGCTTTGCAAAGGCGCGATGGAGGACACCATGTGGATGACATAGAACACGTCAACCACATGAAGCAAAAAGGAGGAAGGCATCATAAGAATAGAGGAGGTGTCAGATGAAGAACAGCGACGCCCATCAGACCGGATCACCCGTAGGTGAGTACAATGAAAGGTCTTGTTTTTTCCTTTCAGAGTGAATTGGAGTCATATGTACGGCATTATAGAATTCTGTCAAATGTGGTTGAAAATTGATGGCCGTAGGTTCTAGGGGAAAAACCTGGTGACAGGTTCTCTTTAATCAACTAATAAACTAATGCGCCATGAAGATCTTATCTAATATTATCTCACACATACACAAGGGGTAATTTTGCAGTAGGCCAATCAGCCTATTAGTATGCTTTTATAGTGTAATAGGAAACCATAGGAAAACCTACAAACATAAAAATAATTTGATATACATCTACAATTTTTTATGTGCACAAATGTAGACTAAAAGTTAAGCATAAATTTCAGCAAGGGTTAATTAGACAACTTTTACTCATGTCAGAATAATATTAGCAAAATAAATATCTAAGGCCCTGATTTATCTTTTCTGTTGTGCATGTGTCTTCTCTAGTTTTCTGCCTTTTTAAGTTTGTACCAAATTCATTATTGTATTTGTGTGTTTTTTTAAAGTCCATTTTATATGTGCTCACCTGTTTTTTGTTTTTATTATTTTCTGGTTTTGGGTGTTTTGTGATTCCAAATGTTTTTGTCTGATAAATCAAGTTGCGGAATTTGGTGTAATTTCTCTCCAGTGCCTCCCTGGTGTATTTTTAAGTACACCAAAATTTTGCTGCAATTTTTGGGGTCCAAAGTCTCAAGACAGTTCAAAAGACCATTTTTTTAACTTTTCGCGAAATTCACAAATTTGATGCAACATTTTGATGAATCGGCGTCAAAAACGGAAACTAATGTGACAAGAAAAGAAAAGAAAGTGTGACATCCCAGTGGTTGTCTATCTCATATAATCCTTCTTCACTCATCGAGTTACTGTTCATTAGCCCTATTTTTCCTTGGATTTGTGTCTCTCGCTAGTCCAGAAGCTATGGGACTAATCTTTCTAGTTTGGGTTTCTTCATACTGTCAGCACTATGTAGGGTTGCCCACTATATAAACCTGTGACTATCAGTTCCTATTATCAGTCAAAGTTTCTGCTATCTGGCTTTACCTGTGTTTTTTGCATTTGTTGTTTCCTGATTTATTCTGTTCTCTGCCTAATGATTTTGAACCTCCTAGTTCTGTCCCAGCTACCTGACTATCCTTCTTGCCAGCTTGTGCCACCAACCATGCGTTGACTCCATGGGCCTAGCCCAGAGACCATTTACAAGCACTCCCTGTACAAGGGTTAAAAGATGGAGGCCAGAGCAACCCCTGGGTTCTGAAAAATGGAGAAGCCTGAGCCAACCCTGCTTGTGGTAGCCATTTTGGAGCTGCCAGGTGACCACAAACAGTGTCCTCGTGACAGAGAAATTGACTTGCAAATGCAAATGAGGAATCAAAGCCTAAATTATTTTAGTATAATAAACGAAGGTATTTGGGAGAGGTTCTGTAGCCTCTCACTTTTTATTTCAGTCCATAGCTAATACAGAATTGCCTTAATTTAACAGAGCGTATTATAAAGAAAATACATTAGCAATATCAGAAATAATCAGAAATAACTTATATTGTAATCAAAACTATGAAAAACAAATAAAAAAGTTTTCTCTATTTTTCTCTTTCTCACCCTTCTCACATCCCTGTATCTGGCTTCAGCATAATGGGCTGCAGTAGGAGCTTCCCATTACAGCATATACTAGAATGTGAGAGAAGGAACATTAAAGCTTCCTTACTAGATAAGACATATCTTTACTTGTCCTGCTGCAAAAAAATGAAAAAGATAAACAAAAAAAAGAATGATTCCTTTGTTCTCTGCAAGATTTCACAAGGTCCTGTTTCAGAAATACTCATTAAATACTAAAGACTGGAAGACAGTGCAGACGTCTCTATCTTCTCTTTTGCTTTAACATTCATTTTTAGGCTTAATGTTGTAAGAAAATTATATATATATATATATATATATATATATATATGTAGTATTATGCTCTGCACTTCACCTCTTCAAATAAACCTACGTAAACATCTTCATCAACTCGCTATCCAACAATCCTAAGCGACTCTTTGACATTTTTCATTCTCTCCTCAATCCAAGAGTACAGGCCCCACCACAGGCCTCAGCGATGACGATCTAGCCAATCATTTCAAAGAAAAAATTGACCATATCAGATAGGAAATTTTCTCCCAGTCACTTATAGTACAGTACATTGTCCTCCCTCCTGCACTGCATCTAACCCACTTTCGGTCTTTGAACCAGTCACGGAAGAAGTGACCAGGCTCTATGCATATTTTTGCCCTACTGTGAAGTCAGCAAGAAAATAAAGCCAGCTCACCACCTTCCAGGTGCACTATCATAAAGTACAATGGGTCATGAAAAAAAACAATCTCAAAATCAATGGGATATATTGAAGCATTCCAGAGTTATTACTAAATAAAGTGACAATTGTCAGATTTTTTAAAAATGGCCCCGTCACTAAGGGGGTGAAAACCAAAACACATGAAAAAAAAAGTAAAAAAAGCAGAGTGCCTCACAGGAGAGATGCCATGAGCTCCAAAGACTTAAGATATTTAGTTATAAGTGTTTATATCACAAAGAGGAATAATGTACCATTCATATGATAATAGCTAGATCAGTGGAAAAGATCTAAGGCTAGTTAGAGGAATTATGCTGTTTATGAGGGTAAATAAAGTGCATAACTGTATAAATTCCTGACACTTGGAACAACTGGGGCAGCACAGTGGCTGAGTGGATAGCACTGCTGCCTTGCAGCACTGAAGTCCTGTGTTCAATCCCCACCATGGACAACATCTGCAGAGAGTTTGTATGTTCTCTGTGTGTGTGCGTGCAAACTGTAAAAAATAAAGATTATTATTTTTATAAACATCACACTCCCTATCAATGTCAAATTTGAACAGAAGGTAGCTATTGCAAACAAATCTGAATCCCATAATAAAGGTAGAGATAAACATAAGTATATGTATCCCTATAGCGTTTATCTAATGCCTGACAGTGAGGAGAGAACACACACATATATATATACTAGCCATTGAACCCGTTCTACGCCCGGGTGGCGAGCATTTATATTGGTATATGGTCTCCATCATGTGCTGCTGCCATCCTGCGCCTGTTCTGTCATGTGCTGCTGCCATCCTGCGCCTGTTCTGTCATGTGCTGCTGCCATCCTGCACCCGTTCTGTCATGTGCTGCTGCCATCCTGCGCCCATTCTGTCATGTGCTGCTGCCATCCTGCGCCTGTTCTGTCATGCGCTGCTGCCATCCTGCGCCCGTTCTGTCATGCGCTGCTGCCATCCTGCGCCCGTTCTGTCATGTGCTGCTCCCATCCTGCGCCCGTTCTGTCATGTGCTGCTCCCATCCTGCGCCCCCGTTCTGTCATGCGCTGCTGCCATCCTGCACCCATTCTGTCATGTGCTGCTCCCATCCTGCTGCCATCCTGCGCCCGTTATGTCATGCGCTGCTGCCATCCTGCGCCCGTTCTGTCATGTGCTGCTGCCATCCTGCGCCCGTTCTGTCATGTGCTGCTGCCATCCTGCGCCCGTTCTGTCATGTGCTGCTGCCATCCTGCGCCCGTTCTGTCATGTGCTGCTGCCATCCTGCGCCTGTTCTGTCATGTGCTGCTCCCATCCTGCGCCACTATTGTATTATATAGTTATAGTCTAACCTCTATTGTTGGTAAAATATTTGAAGGGTTTCTGAGGGATGTTATTCTGGATTATTTCAATGAGAATAACTGTTTAACTGCATATCAGCATGGGTTTATGAGAAATCGCTCCTGTCAAACCAATCTAATCAGTTTTTATGAAGAGGTAAGCTATAGGCTGGACCACGGTGAGTCATTGGACGTGGTATATCTCGATTTTTCCAAAGCGTTTGATACCGTGCCGCACAAGAGGTTGGTACACAAAATGAGAATGCTTGGTCTGGGGGAAAATGTGTGTAAATGGGTTAGTAACTGGCTTAGTGATAGAAAGCAGAGGGTGGTTATAAATGGTATAGTCTCTAACTGGGTCGCTGTGACCAGTGGGGTACCGCAGGGGTCAGTATTGGGACCTGTTCTCTTCAACATATTCATTAATGATCTGGTAGAAGGTTTACACAGTAAAATATCGATATTTGCAGATGATACAAAACTATGTAAAGCAGTTAATACAAGAGAAGATAGTATTCTGCTACAGATGGATCTGGATAAGTTGGAAACTTGGGCTGAAAGGTGGCAGATAAGGTTTAACAATGATAAATGTAAGGTTATACACATGGGAAGAAGGAATCAATATCACCATTACACACTGAACGGGAAACCACTGGGTAAATCTGACAGGGAGAAGGACTTGGGGATCCTAGTTAATGATAAACTTACCTGGAGCAGCCAGTGCCAGGCAGCAGCTGCCAAGGCAAACAGGATCATGGGGTGCATTAAAAGAGGTCTGGATACACATGATGAGAGCATTATACTGCCTCTGTACAAATCCCTAGTTAGACCGCACATGGAGTACTGTGTCCAGTTTTGGGCACCGGTGCTCAGGAAGGATATAATGGAACTAGAGAGAGTACAAAGGAGGGCAACAAAATTAATAAAGGGGATGGGAGAACTACAATACCCAGATAGATTAGCGAAATTAGGATTATTTAGTCTAGAAAAAAGACGACTGAGGGGCGATCTAATAACCATGTATAAGTATATAAGGGGACAATACAAATATCTCGCTGAGGATCTGTTTATACCAAGGAAGGTGACGGGCACAAGGGGGCATTCTTTGCGTCTGGAGGAGAGAAGGTTTTTCCACCAACATAGAAGAGGATTCTTTACTGTTAGGGCAGTGAGAATCTGGAATTGCTTGCCTGAGGAGGTGGTGATGGCGAACTCAGTCGAGGGGTTCAAGAGAGGCCTGGATGTCTTCCTGGAGCAGAACAATATTGTATCATACAATTATTAGGTTCTGTAGAAGGACGTAGATCTGGGGATTTATTATGATGGAATATAGGCTGAACTGGATGGACAAATGTCTTTTTTCGGCCTTACTAACTATGTTACTATGTTACTATGTATATGCCCCCCCATAAGACGCTCCAGTGTGTATGCCCCCGTATGCTGCTGCCATATAAAAAAAAAAAACACCATACTCACCTATCGTCCGGCTCCACTGCAGGTGTGTCTTCAAGAAAATGGCGCCGGAAAGCGCGGACTGCGCAGGCGCCGATTCCGGCAGCAGGAATCGGCGCCTGCGCAGTCCGCGCTCTCCGGCGCCATTTTCTTGAAGACACACCTGCAGTGGAGCCAGAGTGTGTGTTCAAGAAAATGGCGCCAGAAAGCGCGGACTGCGCAGGCGCCGATTCCGGCAGCAGGAATCGGCGCCTGTGCAGTCCGCGCTTTCCGGCGCCATTTTCTTGAACACACACTCCGGCTCCTCTGCCTGTGACTGGACTCTGTCACAGCAGAGGAGCCGGGAGACGGAGCCGCATGCAGCGCTGGAACGGAGGACAGGTGAATATACTTACCCTTCCTCCTGGCGCGTCCACGGTCCCTGACTCTCCGGTGGAGATCGCGGTATGCGTTCAGTGCTTACGCATACCGCGATCTCCTGGGAGCGTCACTCTGTGGGGGCCAGACTGCGCCGGCGCTTGCGCCTGCGCAGTCTATAAAGGCTTCGGACAGAGTGACGCTCCCAGCGTTATATTATAGATAGATATATATATATATATATATATATATATATATAAATGGTTTGTGCATTAAAGGGAACTTGTCACCCCCAAAATCGAAGATGAGCTAAGCCCACTGGCATCAGGGGCTTATCTACAGCTTTCTGTGCACCAGTGCACTTTGTTCCAGAAGTATTTAGCCCATGTTCCGGCACATAGTGCGGCGGCGCATGCGCACTAATACTTTTCGGCTTTGCCTGCAGTTGGGCAAAGCATACTGCGCATGCACAAGGCAAGATTGCATTGCGCACGCGTGAACTACGGAGGAAACCTACTGACATTCAAGAAAATTTTGCAGCCAGCAGAAAAGGAAGGGGTGAATGAAAGAAGAGGAAACATTGCCCATCGGACAGGACACAGGGCATTTACATAGCCCGCCAAATTCAGGTGACAGAGTCCCTTTAACATTATTTTTACAAACATTTAACCTCAGAACCATTTTTTTTTTCACAAGTGTAAAAAGAGAAAATGAACCACAAAATTTGTTTTGCAATTTCTTCTGAATAGGCTGATCCCCCATATGTGGAGGTAAACCACTGTTTGGGCGCACCGCAGAGCTTGGAAGAGAAGGAGTGCAGATTGACTTTTTCAATGCAGAGTTGGCTGGAATTGAGATCGGATGCCATGTCACATTTGGGGAGCCCACGATGTGTCTAAACAGTGGAAATCCCGCCACCAGGGACACCATTTTGTAAACTAGACCCATTAACCCCTTAAAAGGGTGGTTTGCACGTTAATGACCGGGCCAATTTTTACAATTCTGACCACTGTCTATTTATGAGGTTATAACTCTGGAATGCTTCAACTGATCCTGATGATTCTGACATTGTTTTCTCGTGACATATTGTACTTCATGATAGTGGTAAAATTTATTTAATATTACTTGCGTTTATTTGTGAAAAAAATGGAAATTTTGAAAATTTTGAAAATTCTGCAATTTTCCAACTTTGAATTTTTATGCCCTTAAATCACAGAGATATGTCACACAAAATACTTAATAAGTAACATTTTCCACATGTTTACTTTACATCAGCACAATTTTGGAACCAAATTTTTTTGTTAGGGAGTTATAAGGGTTAAATTTGACCAGCAATTTCTCATTTTTACAACACCATTTTTTAGGGACCACATCACATTTTAAGTCACTTTGAGGGGTCTATATGATAGAAAATAACCAAGTCTGACACCATTCTAAAAACTTCACCCCTCAAGGTGCTCAAAACCACATAAAAGAAGTTTATTAACCCTTCAGGTGTTTCACAGGAATTTTTGGAATGTTTAAAAAAAGTGAACATTTAACTTTTTTTCACATTGAAACCCACACAAGTGACACCATTTTGGAAATTAGACCCCCTAAGGAACATATCTAGATGTGTGGTGAGCAAATTGACCCACCAAGTGCTTCACAAAAGTTTATAATGTAGAGCCGTAAAAATAAAAAATCATATTTTTTCACAAAAATGAATTTTCTCCCCCAATTATTTAATTTCCCAAGTGTACCAGAAGAAATTGTAACCCAAAAGTTGTTGTGCAAGTTCTCCTGAGTACGCTTATACCTGATATGTGGGGATAAACGACTGTTTGGGCGCATGGCAGAGCTCAGAAGGGAAGGAGCGCCATTTGACTTTTCAATGCAAAATTGACTGGAATTGAGATGGGATGCCATGTTGCGTTTGGAGAACCCCTGATGTGCATAAACATTGAAACCTCCCACAAATGACAGCATTTTTGAAAGTAGACCCCCTAAGGAACTTATCTAGATGTGTGGTGAGCACTTTGGCCCACCAAGTGCTTCACAGAAGTTTATAATGTAGAGCCGTAGAAATAAAAAATCATATTTTTTCACAAAAATGAACTTTTCACCCCCAATTTTTTATTTTACCAATGGCACCAGAAGAAATTGGACCACAAAAGTTGTTGAGCAATTTGTCCTGAGTGTGCTGATACCCCATATGTGGGGGTAAACCACTGTTTGAGCGCATGGCAGAGCTCGGAAGGGAAGGAGCGCCATTTCACTTTTCAATGCAAAATTGAGTGGAATTGAGATGGGACGCCATGTCGCGTTTGGAGAGCCCCTGATGTGCCTAAACATTGAAACCCCCCACAAGTGACACCATTTTGGAAAGTAGACCCCCCTAAGAAACTTATCTCGATGTTTTTTGAGAACTGTGAACCCCAAATGTTTCACTACAGTTTATAAAGCAGAGATTTGAAAATAAAAAATCTTTTTTTTCCACAAAAATTATTTTTTAGCCCCCAGTTTTGTATTTTCCCAAGGGTAACAGGAGGAATTGGACCAAAAAGGTTGTTGTCCAATTTGTCCTGAGTACGCTGATACTCCATATGTTCGGGAGAAACCACCGTATGGGCACATGGCAGAGCTCGTAAGGGAAGGAGCGCCGTTTGTAATGCAGACTTAGATGGATTGGTCTGCAGGCATCACATTGCATTTGCAAAGCCCCTGATGTACCTAAACAGTAGAAACCCCCCACAAGTGACCCCATATTGGAAAGTAGACTCCCCAAGAAACTTATCTAGATGTGTTGTGAGAACTTTGAACCCCCAAATGTTTCACTACAGTTTATAACGCAGAGTCATACAAATAAAAAATCCTTTTGTTCCACAAAAATTATTTTTTAGCCTCCAGTTTTGTATTTTCCCATGGGTAACAGAAGAAATTGGACCCCAAAAGTTGTTGTCCAATTTGTACTGAGTACGCTGATACCCCGTATGTGGGGGGAACCACCATTTGGACGCATGGCAGAACTCGGAAGGGAAGAAGCGCCGTTTGAAATGCAGACATAGATGGATTGGTCTGCAGGCATCACATTGCATTTGCAGAGCCCCTGATGTACCTAAACAGTAGAAACCCCCCACAAGTGACCCCATATTGGAAAATAGAAACCCCAAGGAACATATCAGGATTTATTATGAGAACTTTGAACCTCCAGTGTTTCACTGCAGTTTATAATGCAGAGCCGTGAAAATAAAAAAATCCTTTTTTTTCCACAAAAATTATTTTTTAGCCCCCGGTTTTGTATTTTCCCAAGGCTAAAAGGAGAAATTAAAAACCAAACATTGTTTTCCAATTTGTCCTGAGTACGCTGATACCCCATATGTTGGGGTAAACCCTTGTTTGGGCGCACGGGAGAGCTCAGAAGGGAAGGAGCACTGTTTTACTTTTTCAACGCAGAATTGGCTGGAATTGAGATCGGACGCCATGTCGTGTTTGGAGAGCCCCTGATGTGCCTAAACTCTAACTGAAACCCTAACCTAAACACACCCCTAACCCTAATCCCAACCCTAACCATAACCCTGACGACAACACTAACCCAGACATGCCTCTAGCCCTAATCCCAACCACACCCCTAACCCCAACACACCCCTAACCCTAATCCCAACTATAACCCTAAACCTAATCCCAACCCTAATTCCAACCGTAAATGTAATCCAAACCCTAACTTTAGCCGCAACCCTAACCCTAACTTTAGCCCAACCCTAACCCTAACTTTAGCCCCAACCCTAACCCTAACTTTAGCCCAACCCTAACCCTAAGTTTAGCCCCAACCCTATCCCTAATTTTAGCACCAACCCTAACCCTAACTGTAGCCCCAACCCTAACCCTAACTGTAGACGTAACCCCAACTTTAGCCCCAACCCTAACTTTAGCCCCAACCCTAACTTTAGCCCCAACCCTAACCCTAACTTTAGCCCCAACCCTAACCCTAACCTTAATGGAAAAATGGAAATAAAAACATTTTTTAAAAGTTTATTTTTCCCTAACTAAGGGGTTGATGAAGGGGGGTTTGATTTACTTTTATAGTGGGTTTTATAGCGGATTTTTATGATTGGCAGCCGTCACACGCTAAAAGACGCTTTTTATGGCAAAAAATGGTTTTCGCATCTCCACATTTTGAGAGCTATAATTTTTCCATATTTAGGTCCTAAGAGTCAAGTGAGGTCTTGCTTTTTGCAGGACGAGTTGACGTTTTTATTGGAACAATTTTCGGGCACGTGACATTTTTGATCACTTTTTGTTCCGATTTTTGTGAGGCAGAATGACCAAAACCAGCTATTCATGAATTTCTTTTGCTCGGGTGGTCTCCGAGTATTTGTAAGAGCTCCGAGATTTAGTTTTTGTTGACACAGCTGCATGATTTACAGCTGTTAAGGTACCTTCACACATAACGATATTGTTAACGATATCATTGCTTTTTGTGACGTAGCAATGATATCGTTAATGAAATCGTTCTGTGTGACAGCGACCAATGATCAGGCCCCTGCTGGGAGATCGTTGGTCGCTGAATAAAGTCCAGAACTTTATTTCGTCGCTGGACTCCTCCTGACATCGCTGGATCGGCGTGTGTGACACCGATCCAGCGATGTCTTCACTGGTAACCAGGGTAAACATCGGGTAACTAAGCGCAGGGCCGCGCTTAGTAACCCGCTGTTTACCCTGGTTACCATCCTAAAAGTAAAAAAAAACAAACGCTACATACTTACCTACCGCTGTCTGTCCCCGTCGCTGTGCTCTGCTCTCCTCCTGTACTGGCTGTGAGCGTCGGTCAGCCGGAAAGCAGAGCGGTGACGTCACGCGTCCCTGCGCTTAGTTACCCGATGTTTACCCTGGTTACCGGCATCGTTGGTCGCTGGAGAGCTGTCTGTGTGACAGCTCTCCAGCGACCAAACAGCGACGCTGCAGCGATCCGGATCGTTGTCGGTATCGCTGCAGCATCGCTTAATGTGAAGGGGCCTTTAGCCAGCATAAGTACATATGGGGGTTGCCTGATTGCTATGGAATCCCCACATGTAATCAAGCTGGCTAACAGATGTAAATCATTCAGCTGCGGCGATGAAAACTAAATCTCCGAGCACTAAAAAATACTTGGAAGACGCCCGAGCGTGCTCGGGAAATCTCGAGTAACGAGTATACTCTTTCATCACTAGTGGTGAGCACTTTGAACCCCCAGTGCTTCACAGAAGTTTATAACATAGAGCCGTGAAAATAAAACATTTTATTTTTTCCACAAAAATGATATTTTCTCCCCAAAATTTTTATTTTCCCAAGGGTTACAGGAGAAATTAGACCACCAAAGTTGTTGAGCAATTTGTTCTCAGTACGCCGATATCCCATATGTGGAGGGAAACCACTGTTTGGGCACACGGCAGAGCTCGGAAGGGAAGGAACGCCGTTTGACTTTTTCAATGCAGAATTTGCTGTAATTGAGATCGGACTCCATGTCACCTTTGCAGAGCCCCTGATGTTCCTAAACAGTAGAAACCCCAGACAAGTGACTCCATTTTGGAAACAAGACCCCCCAAGGAACTTATCTAGATGTGTTGTGTGAACGTAGAACAACCAAGTGTTTCACTAAAGTTTATAACGAAGAGCGGTGAAAATATTTTTTTTTCCCAAAAAATGATTTTTTTAGCACTCAATTTGTTATTTTCCCAAGGGTAACAGGAGAAATTGCACCCAAATAGTTGTTGTACAGTTTGTCCTGAGTACGCTGACATCCCTTATGGGGGGACCACTGTTTGGGCTCATGGCAGAGCTCAGAAGGGAAGGAGCGCCATTTCGGAATGCAGACTTTGATAGAATGGTCTGCGGGTCAGAGCGTTTGCAGAGCCCCTGATGTGCCTAAACAGTAGAAACCCCCACAAATGACCCCATTTTGGAAACTAGACCCCCCAAGGAACTTATCCAGATTTGTGATGAGCACTATGAATCCCCAAGTGCTTCACATAAGTTTATAACGTAGAGCCGTGAAAATAAAAAAAACATTTTTTCCACAAAAATGATTTTTTCATCCTCAAATTTTTACTTTCACAAGGGTAGCAGGAGAAATTGGACCACCAAAGTTGTTGTGCAATTTATTCTGAGTACTCTGATACCCCATATGTGGTGTAGACCGCTGTTTGGAGGCATGGCAGAGCTCGGAAGGGAAGGAGCACCGTTTTAGAATGCAGACTTTGATAGAATGGTCTGAGGGCATCATGTTGCATTTGCAGAGCCCCAGATGTGCCTAAACAGTAGAAACCCCACACAAGTGACTCCGTTTTAGAAACTAGACCCCCCAAGGAACTTATCTAGATGTGTTGTGTGAACTTAGAACCCCCAAGTGTTTCACTAAAGTTTATAATGCAGAGCCGTGAAAATATATGTTTTTTCCACAAAATTGATTTTTTAGTCCGCAATTTATTATTTTCCCAAGGGTAACAGGAGAAATTGGACCCCAAAGTTGTCCAATTTTTCCTGAGTACGCTGATGCCCCATATCTGGGGGTAAACCACTGTTTGTGCGCACAGCAGAGCTCAGAAGGGAGGGAGCACCATTTGACCTTTTGAAAGCAAAATTGGCTGGAATCAATGGTGGCACCATGTCACGTTTGGAGACCCCCTGATGTATCTAAACAGTAGAAATTCTAACTTCAACCCTAACCCCAACACACCCCTAACCCTAATCCCAACCATAACCATAACCCTAATCACAACCCTAACCTCAACACACCTCTAACCCTAATCCCAAGACTAACCATAACCTTTACCCCAACGCACCCCTACCCCTAATTCCAACACACCCTTAACCCTAATCCCAACCCTAACCCTAATCCCAATGAACCCCTAACCTTAATCCCAACCCCAACTCTAATCTCACTAATCCCATCCCTAACCCTAATCTCAACCCTAATCCCAATGCACCTTTAACCCTAATTCCAACCCTAACTCTAATCCCACTAATCCCATCCCTAACCATAATCTGAACTCTAACCCTAATCCCGACCATAACTCTAATCTCACTAACCCCATCCCTAACCCTAATCTCAACCCTAACCCTAAACCCAACCCTACCCCTAATCCCAACTCTAACCCTAACTTTAGCCCCAACCCTTAAGGTATGTTTCCACAGGGCGTAATCTCTGCGCTTTGGACGCAGTGGATACACCGCCCAATGTGCCGCCCCCTGTTGTTGGCGCTGTGATTTCTGATGTGTTCATTGAACACATGCGGAATCACCGCATCGTATTCACAGACAGTCTCTGCTATTTCCTCATAGATTGGAAGCTTGAGAGTAGGACCCTCACTCCAGTGTCATTCTGTTATGTCTTTATTGTCTGTACAAATCCTCTATAAAATGTAAAGTGCTGTGAAATATATTGGCGCTATAGAAATAAAAAATAATAATATTGTTATTAATATTACTATTAATTGTGACTGTGAGAGATTTTGCTTCCACGTTAAGCCTTTTGTTCTCCTGCGGCTTATTGCCATCTGGCATACTATCATCTTGCAGAGCTCTATCTATATCGGAAGCTGGAGCACGTAACCATCCACATTCATGCCTTGCCTTTTCCCAATGAATTGCGTTTTATTCATGTCTAGGGTAGCACTCGGAATATTGCCAGATCCCACCACCATCTCAATCCTGTGTACCTTACACGCTCACACGTCTGCCTGTCAGAAGCATGGGAACTATGAGTTCTTGGCTTGTTTTCCCTGCAGGGTTTTCATCTGTCCACTTCCCAATAAGAGCAAAGTGATATGTTCTTTAAAGGGAGGGGGAACAGATCCCTGAAACCACATCTTCACAACAATCCTGAGCAGCTGACACAGACAGTCTGTCCTGTAGATTATTTCAGTAAAAGAAACTTATTTTTGTAGATTTTTCCATTAAATCTTTGCAGACAAAATAACAGAAAACAATTTGACCGATAATATGTTTAACCAGTTTCTTGCTTTGTTTTTTCATTAAGTTAGAATAATGATAAACCAAGCTTAATCACAATTTAATTACATTTACTAGTGGAAAATAAAGATAAACTATTCAAGGATTTAATTACATATACTTTTGATTTTTCTATGCTTCTAAAAAATACAATGATTTTCCTATGGCTTTTATGAGTGTTTTTCTATTCAGCTATTTTTTCATGTGACTTTTAAGACCTACAGAAAAGCCGTGCGGAAAGCAAATTACAAAAAAAACACTCTTGCATGTACATTTAAAAAAAGAAAAGCCAAAAGAGCACCAAAGTGGGAGTATAAGCCTCGAAAAAAATACATATTTTGTAATGCATTTTATATTTATCTATTAATTGACTTTGCCTGTGTTAGGGTTGGCGGAACGCACCGAATATATATTTATTAGAAGAAGTTGGTGCGTTCGCAACCCGGGATCCACAGTGCAGGAAAGCACCTGCTGCTAGATATGGCAGTACAATAAATTAGTATAAACAGACTGTTACTTCACAGAGTTTGTTAGCAAAGATAACGCTGTGCCCTGTTTGGCTCACAGAGGAACACAGCTACTTAGTAGAGCAGATGGTGGTCATGCAGTCAAATGCAAACATGAAACTCCTCGCCGGAGGTGCCAGCATTCTAGGGGCTTATTTCAGCCGGGTCCCTGAATACACACACACACGAAACTCCTCGCTGGAGGTGCCAGTATTCTAGGGGCTTATTTCAGCCGGGTCCCTGACTGCATACAAACATGACCACACTGGCGCTGAGCTCATACATAAATTGATACTAGCGCATGGCCGTGCGGTCATGCGCACCTCTTATAGCTGCAGCAAGTACACGACCTTCCTAGAAGGACAAATGAGAAGCTGCCACAGACGTTGAACACCTTCAGGACCTTCCTAGAAGACCAATAGGATTTGCTGCAGTACATGAGCATGTGACCCTTGATCTCCAATGAGAGATCTTACCCTGGGCATGCTCAGAAGGGGAAAAGTAGGACTTAGTCCCAAAGACTATTAGGTATACACTCACCCTCGGACGCGCCCTGCTTCTTTCCGGCAGCCTTCCTTCCTAAGAATGAGCGCGTGAAGGACCTTAGATGACGTCACGGCTTGTGATTGGTCACGTGACCGCCCATGTGACCGCTCACGCGACCAATCACAAGCCACGACGTCACCGCAGGTCCTTCACGCGCTCATTCTTAGGAAGGAAGGCTGCCGGTTAGTACCAGGGCGCGTCCGAGGGTGAGTATATCAATATTTTTTATTTTGATTCTTTATTTTACACTTAAATATGGATCCCAGGGCCTGAAGGAGAGTTTCCTCTCCTTCAGACCCTGGGAACCATAGTATCCCATTGCACTGCATTGGGCTTCGTGTTTCGGCCGACCCCGACTTTTTTATAGGATCAGCCGATTTCACTCGACCCGACTTTTGAGAAAGTCGGGTTTCGTGAAACCCGACCCCATCCTATAAAAATAAAAGTCGCTCAACCCTAGTCTCATATTCTAGGTTCTTCAAAGTAGCCACCTTTTGCTTTAATGACTGCTTTGCACACTCTTGGCATTCTCTTGATGAGTTTCAAGAGGTACTCACCAGGAATGGTTTTCAATTCACAGGTGTGCCCTGTCAGGTTTAATAAGTGGGATTTATTGCCTTATAAATGAGGTTGGGACCATCAGTTGTGTTGTGCAGAAGTCTGGTGGATACACAGCTGATAGTCTTACTGAATAGACTGTTAGAATTATTAATGTATTATGGCAAGAAAAAAGCAGCTAAGTAAAGAAAAACGAGTGGCCATCATTACTTTAAGAAATGAAGGTCAGTCAGTCTGAAAAATTGGGAAAACTTTGAAAGTGTCCCCAAGTGCAGTGGCAAAAACCATCAAGCGCTCCAAAGAAACTGGCTCACATGAGGACCGCCCCAGGAAAGGAAAACCAAGAGCCACCTCTGCTTCTGAGGAAAAGTTTATCTGAGTCACCAGCCTGAGAAATCGAAGGTTAATAGCAGCTCAGATTAGAGACCAGGTCAATGCCACATAGAGTTCTAGCAGCAGACACATCTCTACAACATCTGTTAAGAGGAGACTGTGCAGCAGGCCTTCATGGTAAAATAGCTGCTTGGAAACCACTGCTAAGGACAGGCAACAAGCAGAAGAGACTTGTTTGGGCTAAAGAACACAAGGAATGGACATTTGACCAGTGTGAAATCTGTGCTTTTGTCTGATGAGTCTAAATTTCAGATCTTTGGTTCCAACTACCGTGTATTTGTGCGACGCAGAAAAGGTGAACGGATGGACTCTACATAACTGGTTCCCACCGTGAAGCATGGAGGAGGAGGTGTGATGGTGTGGGGGTTCTTTGCTGGTGACACTGTTGGGGATTAATTCAAAATTGAAGGCATACTGAACCAGCATCTCTACCACAGTATCTTGCAGCGACATGCTATTCCATCCGGTTTGCGTTTAGTTGGACCATCATTTATTTTTCAACAGGGCAATGACCCCAAACACACCTCCAGGCTGTGTAAGGGCTATTTGACCAAGAAGGAGAGTGATGGGGTGCTATGCCAGATGATCTGGCCTCCACAGTCACCAGACATAAACCCAATCGAGATGGTTTGGGGTGAGCTGGACCGCAGAGTGAAGGCAGAAGGGCCATCAAGTGCTAAGCATCCCTGGGAACTCCTTCAAGATTACTGGTAGACCATTCCCGGTGACTACCTCTTGAAAATCATCAAGAGAATGCCAAGAGAGTGCAAAGTAGTCATCAAAGCAAAAGGTGGCTACTTTGAAGAACTTAGAATATAAGACATAATTTCAGTTGTTTCACACTTTTTTCTTAAGCATAAAATTCCACGTGTTAATTCATAGTTTTGATGCCTTCAAGGCGAATGTACAATTTTCATAGTCATGAAAATACAGAAAAATCTTTAAATGAGAAGGTGTGTCCAAACTTTTGGTCTGTACTGTATATATTGTTATGCAGTGACCCCTGTAACAGGTAGGGGGCGCTGCATGGTCTCCCCAGTATACGCACGGAGGCGTATTGAGGCTGTGAGAGTGCATGGCAGTTGCATGCATGGATGTGATTATGTGACAAAGTCCGGCATTGTGGTGAATGGCCGATATATGTGTCGCAGAGGAGAAGACTCTGCGCGGCCAGCCTCAAGCGATGTGGTGTTCTGGGACATGTAGTCCTATAGGTATAGTGTTTTATAATAGAGATGGGAAGTTTGGCAGGGCTAGTTATGTGAGATGGGCGGGACAAACAAGCCACACATCCACACTCCCACCCAGGGGAGTGGTTAGAGGTATATGATGTGACCAGGGTGTGGGTCACATGGTCCTGTGTGGTTCCAGTGGAAGGTCCTGGAGAGCCTGTGTGTTGGGAGGTCCTGGGAGTAGGACTAGATCCCTGAATAGCACGCTGAACCACCTGTGTTGAATTTCCTGGGAGTAGGAGTCCTGAAGAGCACATGGTGGGGCTTTGGACCTGGTGGCCTGGGGTGTTGGACAGTGGTCCTGAATAGCACCTGAACAGGCCACACGCTTGTGTGTTGGGAGGTCCTGGGAGTTGGACCGGATCCCTGAAAAGCGCACAGTGGAACTGTTGGGGAAGCTACCGTCCTTCGGTGGGTCTGGATTGACTAAGATATGCTGCAAAGGCAAGTTGGTGATTCCTGTGAGGCAGCTTTCCCAGAGGTCTGACAAAGAGTCAGCAGGTGGAGCAGGAGTGTTGTGAATTCTGTGGTCAAGCTCCCTCCTGTGGTCATGAGTGGTACTTTGGCTGGTTCTGTCCATGAGCTTCCTCTGGTTGATGTGAGTGGGGCTGCGGCTTCTGAGTTTCCTTCCTCAGGTGACGAGGTTAAGTCGTTAGGTGCAGCTCTATTTAACTCCACCTAGTTCTTTGTTCCTGGCCTCCAGTCAATGTTCCAGTATTGGTCTTGCTCTCTCCTGGATCGTTCTTGTGACCTGTCTTCCCTGCATAAGCTAAGTTCTGCTTGTGTTACTTTTGTTTGCTATTTTTTCTGTCCAGCTTGCTGTATTGGTTTGTCTTGCTTGCTGGAAGCTCTGGGACGCAGAGGGAGCACCTCCGTACCGTTAGTCGGTGCGGAGGGTCTTTTTGCGCCCTCTGCGTGGTTGTTTGTAGGTTTTTGTGCTGACCGCAGAGCGATCTTTCCTATCCTCGGTCTATTCAGTAAGTCGGGCCTCACTTTGCTAAAATCTATTTCATCTCTGTGTTTGTATTTTCATCTTTACTCACAGTCATTATATGTGGGGGGCTGCCTTTTCCTTTGGGGAATTTCTCTGAGGCAAGGTAGGCTTATTTTTCTATCTTCAGGACTAGCTAGTTTCTCAGGCTGTGCCGAGGCGCCTAGGTCTGGTCAGGAGCGCTCCACGGCTACTTCTAGTGTGGTGTGATAGGATTAGGGATTGCGGTCAGCAGAGTTCCCACGTCTCAGAGCTCGTCCTATGTTATTAGTAACTATCAGGTCACTTTGTGTTGTGAATTCTGTGGCAGAGCTCCCTCCTGTGGTCACAAGTGGTACTTCGGCTGATTCTCTCTGTGAGCTTCTGTTGGTGGAGGAAAGTGGTATTGCGGCTTCTGAGTTTCCTACCTCAGGTGATGTGGTGAGGTCGTTAGGTACTGCTCTACTTAACTCCACCTAATGCTTTGATCCTGGCTTCCTGTCAATGTTCCAGTGTTGGACTTGTTTTTCCCTGGATCATTCCTGTGGCCTGCTGCTCTGCATAGCTAAGTTCTTCTTGCTATTTGTTTGCTATTTTTTCTGTCCAGCTTGTCTAATTGTTTTGCTGGAAGCTCTGGGACGCAAAGGGTGTACCTCCGTGCCGTTAGTTCGGTACGGAGGGTCTTTTTGCCCCCTTTGCGTGGTTTCCTTTAGGGTTTTGTGTAGACCGCAAAGTTATCTTTCCTATCCTCGCTCTGTTAAGAAAGTCGGGCCTCACTTTGCTGAATCTATTTCATCCCTACGTTTGTTCTTTCATCTTACTCACAGTCATTATATGTGGGGGGCTGCCTTTTCCTTTGGGGTATTTCTCTGAGGCAAGGTAGGCTTATTTTCTATCTTCAGGCTAGTTAGTTTCTCAGGCTGTGCAGAGTTGCATAGGCAGAGTTAGGCGCAATCCACGGCTGCCTCTAGTGTTGTTTTGGAGAGGATTAGGGATTGCGGTCTGCAGAGTTCCCACGTCTCAGAGCCCGTTCTATGATTTGGGGTTATTGTCAGATCACTGTATGTGCTCTGACCGCTATGTCCATTGTGGTACTGAATTGCCTTTCATAACAGTACAGGAAGCCCAAAGTACTAATGATTCTCAATAGAGGGAAAAAAGAAGTTCTGAGACCATTTTTTTTTCTTTGCACTGTGTTTTGCCTTTTTTTTCCCCTAGACATTTGGGTGGTTCAGGACACAGGTGTGGACATGGACATTCAGGGTCTGTGCTCTTCAATGAATAATCTCGTTATAAATGTACAAAAGATTCAAGATTTGGTGGTTCAGAAGCCTATGTTTGAACCAAGAATTCCTATTCCTGATTTGTTTTAAGGTGATAGAGTCAAGTTTGTGAATTTCAAAAATAATTGCAAACTGTTTCTGGCCTTGAAACCTCACTCCTCTGGTGACCCAGCTCAACAAGTGAAAATTATTATTTCTTTTTTGCGTGGCGACTCTCAAGACTGGGCATTTTCTCTTGCGCCAGGAGATCCTGCATTAAGTAATATTGATACGTTTTTCCTGGCGCTCGGATTGCTGTACGATGAGCCTAATTCAGTGGATCAGGCAGAGAAAAATTTGCTGGCTTTGTGTCAGGGTCAGGATGAGATAGAGGTATATTGTCAGAAATTTAGAAAGTGGTCCGTACTCACTCAATGGAATGAAGCTGCGCTCGCAGTGATTTTCAGAAAGGGTCTCTCTGAAGCCCTTAAGGATGTCATGGTGGGATTTCCTATGCCTGCTGGTCTGAATGAATCTATGTCTTTGGCCATTCAGATCGGTCGACGCTTGCGTGAGCGTAAATCTGTGCACCATTTGGCGGTATTACCTGAGATTAAACCTAAGCCTATGCAGTGCGATAGGACTTTGACCAGAGTTGAACGGCAAGAACACAGACGTCTGAATGTTCTGTGTTTCTACTGTGGTGATTCCACTCATGCCATCTCTGATTGTCCTAAGCGCTCTAAGCGGTTCGCTAGGTCTGCCACCATTGGTACGGTACAGTCAAAATTTCTTCTGTTCGTTACCTTGATCTGCTCTTTGTCATCGTATTCTGTCATGGCATTTGTGGATTCAGGCGCTGCCCTGAATTTGATGGACTTGGAGTATGCTAAACGTTGTGGGTTTTTCTTGGAGCCCTTGCAGTGTCCTATTACATTGAGAGGAATTGATGCTACACCTTTGGCCAAGAATAAGCCTCAGTACTGGACCCAGCTGACCATGTGCATGGCTCCTGCACATCAGGAGGATATTCGCTTTCTGGTGTTGGGGTTGCCATGGCTACAAGTCCATAATCCAGTATTAGATTGGAAATCCATGTCGGTGTCCAGCTGGGGTTGTCAGGGGGTACATGGTGATGTTCCATTTCTGTCAATTTCGTCATCCACCCCTTCTGAGGTCCCAGAGTTCTTGTCTGATTACCGGGATGTATTTGATGAGCCCAAGTCCGATACCCTACCTCCGCATAGGGATTGTGATTGTGCTATCAATTTGATTCCTGGTAGTAAATTCCCAAAAGGTCGACTGTATAATTTATCCGTGCCTGAGCACACCGCTATGCGCAGTTATGTGAAGGAATCCCTGGAGAAGGGGCATATTCGCCCGTCATCGTCGCCATTAGGAGCAGGGTTCTTTTTTGTAGCCAAGAAGGATGGTTCGCTGAGACCTTGTATAGATTACCGCCTTCTTAATAAGATCACGGTTAAATTTCAGTACCCCTTGCCATTGTTATCTGATCTGTTTGCTCGGATTAAGGGGGCTAGTTGGTTCACCAAGATAGATCTTCGTGGTGCGTATAATCTGGTGCGAATTAAGCAAGGCGATGAATGGAAAACTGCATTTAATACGCCCGAGGGTCATTTTGAGTATCTAGTGATGCCATTCGGACTTGCCAATGCTCTATCAGTGTTTCAGTCCTTTATGCATGACATCTTCCGAGAGTACCTGGATAAATTCCTGATTGTGTACTTGGATGACATTTTGATCTTCTCGGATGATTGGGAGTCTCATGTGAAGCAGGTCAGAACGGTTTTTCAGGTCCTGCGTGCTAATTCTTTGTTTGTGAAGGGATCAAAGTATCTCTTTGGTGTGCAGAAGGTTTCATTTTTGGGGTTCATCTTTTCCCCTTCTACTATCGAGATGGATCCTGTTAAGGTCCAAGCCATCCATGATTGGACTCAGCCGACATCTCTGAAAAGTCTGCAAAAGTTCCTGGGCTTTGCTAATTTTTATCGTCGCTTCATCTGCAATTTTTCTAGTATTGCTAAACCATTAACCGATTTGACCAAGAAGGGTGCTGATGTGGTCAATTGGTCTTCTGCTGCTGTGGAAGCCTTTCAAGAGTTGAAGCGTCGTTTTTCTTCTGCCCCTGTGTTGTGTCAACCAGATGTTTCTTTTCCGTTCCAGGTCAAGGTTGATGCTTCTGAGATTGGAGCAGGGGCTGTTTTGTCGCAGAGAGGTTCTGATTGCTCAGTGATGAAACCATGCGCTTTTTTTTCCAGGAAGTTTTCGCCTGCTGAGTAGTGTTGAGCGATACCTTCCGATATCGGAAAGTATCGGTATCGGATAGGATCGGCCGATATTCAAAAAATATCGGATATCGCCGATACCGATACCCGATCCCAATGCAAGTCAATGGGACCAAAATATCGGAATTAAAATAAACCCTTTCTTTCCTTGTAGGTTCATTCTACATGAAGGAAAACAACTAAGAATAATGCAGGATGTATTTGGGGAGGTGGCGGAGACATTAAAGTCATAGAGGTTTAGCCCAATCAAATAGAATAGCATGTTTTTTTTTGTTTTTTTAAAGACGTTCGGAGTGACAAAGATATTGACTATGTAAATATTTTTTTTATTTTGTCAGATATTGATGTTTCACTATTCCACGCCCTTCCCCTTCTTTTTTTTTTACTTTTCCCACACTTTCATCTTCATCATCATCAGCATCTTTGACATCAACTTCTTCTTCACCTTATTCATCTTCTTCTTCATCCTTTACCTTTTTTTTTTTTTTATTACATTCTTCATATTCATTTTATTCAACTATTATTATTCTTCCTATTCTACATATTCATTTTATTCAACTGCATTATTCTTCCTATTCTACTTCTTCATCATATTCTCATTTGTGACAGGCATTCCCGTAGTTGTTATCTATAAAAGTTGGAAGATTACACCTTCCGTTCTGCCAGTCACAAAAGTTACATTTGTCCGCGTTCAGTTTGGCCTGCAGCATCAGGCTTTATCCAGGGGCACCACGAGGAGGAACGGACTCACCCCCATACACTGCTTAGTCTTCTTCTGCATATAATTGAGATAATATCTTTTGCTCTGATATTAAGTGTTATGCTTAATGTTCTTCTGCTCTTTGTTCTGCAGCCTCTTGTTCTTCTGCTTCTCGGTCTTCCATGTCGTCGTCTCCAGTGTCGTCATCTCCGCCGTCGTCGTCGTCGTCATCGGGGTGGTCTTCCGGGTTGTCGTCGTCGTCATCGGGGTGGTCTTCCTGGGTCGTCGACTTTAGGGTCTTCAACTTGGAAATGTAGCAGAAGGTACAAGAAGGCTGAGAAAATGCCAAGAACCTGATGATGGAACTGGAACTCGAATGGCTACCCGAAGGTTCAAGAGCCTATGGAACTACCGAGGACCAGCTGACGTTACTGGAACCCGGTTACTAAGCAGGAGGTACCTGTGCTAAAAAGCACTACCAAGGACCGCCTGACGTTGGCGGAACTCGGATACCCAGAAGGAGGCACCTAAGCCAAAGGCTCTGCCCGGAACCAGCTGACGGTACTGGAACCAGGATGGGGAGCAGAAGGTACAAGAGCAAAAGACACTGCCGAGAACCAGCTGACGGTACTGGAACCCGGATGGGTAGCCGAAGGTCCAAGAGCCAATGGAACTACCGAGGACCAGCTGACGTTACTGGAACCCGGTTACTAAGCAGGAGGTACCCGTGCCTGAAAGCACTACCAAGGACCACCTGACGTTGGTGGAACTTGGATACCCAGAAGGAGGCACCTAAGCCAAAGGCTCTGCCCGGAACCAGCTGACGGTACTGGAACCAAGATGGGGAGCAGAAGGTACAAGAGCAAAAGACACTGCCAAGAACCAGCTGACGGTGCTGGAACCAGGTGGTGGACCCGAAGGCCCACAGGAGAGGAGAGAACTGCTAGGCCGCGAGGCAGCCGCAGTTACCGAACCCCAACAGTCCTACAGGGGGAGCTGGGCCTACTGGCACTACAGAACCAGCCTTGACTACCAGTTCACGCAGCCCACATAGGAAGCTCCTAAACTGGAGGCACCCTGGAGTTGGCTAACCCGACCGCACCACGACGGGGCAAGCATAGGCGTCTCAGTGAGCTTGACACAACCCGGAAACAGCTGACGGTGCTGAAACCAGGTTTGGCACGAGGGAGTACCTGTGACAAAAACACTGCCGAGAACCAGCTGGCGGTGCTGGAACCAAGATGCATTGCCCCAGTGTGCAAGAGCCAATGGCACGACCGAGGACCAGCTGACGGTGCTGGAACCCAGTTACTAAGCTGTAGGTGCCCGCGCTTAAAAGCACTACCAAGGACCACCTGACGTTGGCGGAACTCGGATACCCAGGAGGAGGCATCTAAGCCAAAGGCTCGGCCCGGAACCAGCTGACGGTGCTGGAACCAGGTGGTGGACCCCAAGGCCCACAGGAGAGGAGAGAACAGCTAGGCCGCGAGGCAGCCGCAGTTACCGAACCCCAACAGTCCTACAGGGGGAGCTGGGCCTACTGGCACTACAGAACCAGCCTTGACTACCAGTTCACGCAGCCCACATAGGAATCTCCTAAACTGGAGGCACCCTGGAGTTGGCTAACCCGACCGCACCACGACGGGGCAAGCATAGGCGTCTCAGTGAGCTTGACACAACCCGGAAACAGCTGACGGTGCTGAAACCAGGTTTGGCACGAGGGAGTACCTGTGACAAAAACACTGCCGAGAACCAGCTGGCGGTGCTGGAACCCAGATGCGTTGCCCCAGTGTGCAAGAGCCAATGGAACGACCGAGGACCAGCTGACGGTGCTGGAACCCGGTTACTAAGCTGTAGGTGCCCGCACTTAAAAGCACTACCAAGGACCGCCTGACGTTGGCGGAACTCGGATACCCAGGAGGAGGCACCTAAGCCAAAGGCTCGGCCCGGAACCAGCTGACAGTGCTGGAACCAGGTGGTGGACCCCAAGGTCCACAGGAGAGGAGAGAACAGCTAGGCCGCGAGGCAGCCGCAGTTACCGAACCCCAACAGTCCTACAGGGGGAGCTGGGCCTACTGGCACTACAGAACCAGCCTTGACTACCAGTTCACGCAGCACACATAGGAAGCTCCTAAACTGGAGGCACCCTGGAGTTGGCTAACCCGACCGCACCACGACGGGGCAAGCATAGGCGTCTCAGTGAGCTTGACACAACCCGGAAACAGCTGACGGTGCTGAAACCAGGTTTGGCACGAGGGAGTACCTGTGACAAAAACACTGCTGAGAACCAGCTGGCGGTGCTGGAAGCCAGAAGCGTTGCCCCAGTGTGCAAGAGCCAATGGCACGACCGAGGACCAGCTGACGGTGCTGGAACCCGGTTACTAAGCTATAGGTGCCCGCGCTTAAAAGCACTACCAAGGACCGCCTGATGTTGGCGGAACTCGGATACCCAGGAGGAGGCACCTAAGCCAAAGGCTCGGCCCGGAACCAGCTGACGGTGCTGGAACCAGGTGGTGGACCCCAAGGCCCACAGGAGAGGAGAGAACAGCTAGGCCGCGAGGCAGCCGCAGTTACCGAACCCCAACAGTCCTACAGGGGGAGCTGGGCCTACTGGCACTACAGAACCAGCCTTGACTACCAGTTCACGCAGCACACATAGGAAGCTCCTAAACTGGAGGCACCCTGGAGTTGGCTAACCCGACCGCACCACGACGGGGCAAGCATAGGCGTCTCAGTGAGCTTGACACAACCCGGAAACAGCTGACGGTGCTGAAACCAGGTTTGGCACGAGGGAGTACCTGTGACAAAAACACTGCCGAGAACCAGCTAGCGGTGCTGGAACCCAGATGCGTTGCCCCAGTGTGCAAGAGCCAATGGCACGACCGAGGACCAGCTGACGGTGCTGGAACCCGGTTACTAAGCTGTAGGTGCCCGCGCTTAAAAGCACTACCAAGGACCGCCTGACGTTGGCGGAACTCGGATACCCAGGAGGAGGCACCTAAGCCAAAGGCTCGGCCCGGAACCAGCTGACGGTGCTGGAACCAGGTGGTGGACCCCAAGGCCCACAGGAGAGGAGAGAACAGCTAGGCCGCGAGGCAGCCGCAGTTACCGAACCCCAACAGTCCTACAGGGGGAGCTGGGCCTACTGGCACTACAGAACCAGCCTTGACTACCACTTCACGCAGCCCACATAGGAAGCTCCTAAACTGGAGGCACCCTGGAGTTGGCTAACCCGACCGCACCACGACGGGGCAAGCATAGGCGTCTCAGTGAGCTTGACACAACCCGGAAACAGCTGACGGTGCTGAAACCAGGTTTGGCACGAGGGAGTACCTGTGACAAAAACACTGCCGAGAACCAGCTGGCGGTGCTGGAACCCAGATGCGTTGCCCCAGTGTGCAAGAGCCAATGGCACGACCGAGGACCAGCTGACGGTGCTGGAACCCGGTTACTAAGCTGTAGGTGCCCGCGCTTAAAAGCACTACCAAGGACCGCCTGACGTTGGCGGAACTCGGATACCCAGGAGGAGGCACCTAAGCCAAAGGCTCGGCCCGGAACCAGCTGACGGTGCTGGAACCAGGTGGTGGACCCCAAGGCCCACAGGAGAGGAGAGAACAGCTAGGCCGCGAGGCAGCCGCAGTTACCGAACCCCAACAGTCCTACAGGGGGAGCTGGGCCTACTGGCACTACAGAACCAGCCTTGACTACCACTTCACGCAGCCCACATAGGAAGCTCCTAAACTGGAGGCACCCTGGAGTTGGCTAACCCGACCGCACCACGACGGGGCAAGCATAGGCATCTCAGTGAGCTTGACACAACCCGGAAACAGCTGACGGTGCTGAAACCAGGTTTGGCACGAGGGAGTACCTGTGACAAAAACCCTGCTGAGAACCAGCTGGCGGTGCTGGAACCCAGATGCGTTGCCCCAGTGTGCAAGAGCCAATGGCACGACCGAGGACCAGCTGACGGTGCTGGAACCCGGTTACTAAGCTGTAGGTGCCCGCGCTTAAAAGCACTACCAAGGACCGCCTGACGTTGGCGGAACTCGGATACCCAGGAGGAGGCACCTAAGCCAAAGGCTCGGCCCGGAACCAGCTGACGGTGCTGGAACCAGGTGGTGGACCCCAAGGCCCACAGGAGAGGAGAGAACAGCTAGGCCGCGAGGCAGCCGCAGTTACCGAACCCCAACAGTCCTACAGGGGGAGCTGGGCCTACTGGCACTACAGAACCAGCCTTGACTACCAGTTCACGCAGCCCACATAGGAAGCTCCTAAACTGGAGGCACCCTGGAGTTGGCTAACCCGACCGCACCACGACGGGGCAAGCATAGGCGTCTCAGTGAGCTTGACACAACCCGGAAACAGCTGACGGTGCTGAAACCAGGTTTGGCACGAGGGAGTACCTGTGACAAAAACACTGCCGAGAACCAGCTGGCGGTGCTGGAACCCAGATGCGTTGCCCCAGTGTGCAAGAGCCAATGGCACGACCGAGGACCAGCTGACGGTGCTGGAACCCGGTTACTAAGCTGTAGGTGCCCGCGCTTAAAAGCACTACCAAGGACCGCCTGACGTTGGCGGAACTCGGATACCCAGGAGGAGGCACCTAAGCCAAAGGCTCGGCCCGGAACCAGCTGACGGTGCTGTAACCAGGTGGTGGACCCCAAGGCCCACAGGAGAGGAGAGAACAGCTAGGCCGCGAGGCAGCCGCAGTTACCGAACCCCAACAGTCCTACAGGGGGAGCTGGGCCTACTGGCACTACAGAACCAGCCTTGACTACCAGTTCACGCAGCCCACATAGGAAGCTCCTAAACTGGAGGCACCCTGGAGTTGGCTAACCCGACCGCACCACGACGGGGCAAGCATAGGCGTCTCAGTGAGCTTGACACAACCCGGAAACAGCTGACGGTGCTTATACCAGGTTTGGCACGAGGGAGTACCTGTGACAAAAACACTGCCGAGAACCAGCTGGCGGTGCTGGAACCCAGATGCGTTGCCCCAGTGTACAAGAGCCAATGGCACGACCGAGGACCAGCTGACGGTGCTGGAACCCGGTTACTAAGCTGTAGGTGCCCGCGCTTAAAAGCACTACCAAGGACCGCCTGACGTTGGCGGAACTCGGATACCCAGGAGGAGGCACCTAAGCCAAAGGCTCGGCCCGGAACCAGCTGATGGTGCTGGAACCAGGTGGTGGACCCCAAGGCCCACAGGAGAGGAGAGAACAGCTTGGCCGCGAGGCAGCCGCAGTTACCGAACCCCAACAGTCCTACAGGGGGAGCTGGGCCTACTGGCACTACAGAACCAGCCTTCACTACCAGTTCACGCAGCCCACATAGGAAGCTCCTAAACTGGAGGCACCCTGGAGTTGGCTAACCCGACCGCACCACGACGGTGCAAGCATAGGCGTCTCAGTGAGCTTGACACAACCCGGAAACAGCTGACGGTGCTGAAACCAGGTTTGGCACGAGGGAGTACCTGTGACAAAAACACTGCCGAGAACCAGCTGGCGGTGCTGGAACCCTGATGCGTTGCCCCAGTGTGCAAGAGCCAATGGCACGACCGAGGACCAGCTGACGGTGCTGGAACCCGGTTACTAAGCTGTAGGTGCCCGCGCTTAAAAGCACTACCAAGGACCGCCTGACGTTGGCGGAACTCAGATACCCAGGAGGAGGCACGTAAGCCAAAGGCTCGGCCCGGAACCAGCTGACGGTGCTGGAACCAGGTGGTGGACCCCAAGGCCCACAGGAGAGGAGAGAACAGCTAGGCCGCGAGGCAACCGCAGTTACCGAACCCCAACAGTCCTACAGGGGGAGCTGGGCCTACTGGCACTACAGAACCAGCCTTGACTACCAGTTCACGCAGCCCACATAGGAAGCTCCTAAACTGGAGGCACCCTGGAGTTGGCTAACCCGACCGCACCACGACGGGGCAAGCATTGGCGTCTCAGTGAGCTTGACACAACCCGGAAACAGCTGACGGTGCTGAAACCAGGTTTGGCACGAGGGAGTACCTGTGACAAAAACACTGCCGAGAACCAGCTGGCGGTGCTGGAACCCTGATGCGTTGCCCCAGTGTGCAAGAGCCAATGGCACGACCGAGGACCAGCTGACGGTGCTGGAACCCGGTTACTAAGCTGTAGGTGCCCGCGCTCAAAAGCACTACCAAGGACCGCCTGACGTTGGCGGAACTCAGATACCCAGGAGGAGGCACCTAAGCCAAAGGCTCGGCCCGGAACCAGCTGACGGTGCTGGAACCAGGTGGTGGACCCCAAGGCCCACAGGAGAGGAGAGAACAGCTAGGCCGCGAGGCAGCCGCAGTTACCGAACCCCAAAAGTCCTACAGGGGGAGCTGGGCCTACTGGCACTACAGAACCAGCCTTGACTACCAGTTCACGCAGCCCACATAGGAAGCTCCTAAACTGGAGGCACCCTGGAGTTGGCTAACCCGACCGCACCACGACGGGGCAAGCATTGGCGTCTCAGTGAGCTTGACACAACCCGGAAACAGCTGACGGTGCTGAAACCAGGTTTGGCACGAGGGAGTACCTGTGACAAAAACACTGCCGAGAACCAGCTGGCGGTGCTGGAACCCAGATGCGTTGCCCCAGTGTGCAAGAGCCAATGGCACGACCGAGGACCAGCTGACGGTGCTGGAACCCGGTTACTAAGCTGTAGGTGCCCGCGCTTAAAAGCACTACCAAGGACCGCCTGACGTTGGCGGAACTCGGATACCCAGGGGGAGGCACCTAAGCCAAAGGCTCGGCCCGGAACCAGCTGACGGTGCTGGAACCAGGTGGTGGACCCCAAGGCCCACAGGAGAGTAGAGAACAGCTAGGCCGCGAGGCAGCCGCAGTTACCGAACCCCAACAGTCCTACAGGGGGAGCTGGGCCTACTGGCACTACAGAACCAGCCTTGACTACCAGTTCACGCAGCCCACATAGGAAGCTCCTAAACTGGAGGCACCCTGGAGTTGGCTAACCCGACCGCACCACGACGGGGCAAGCATAGGCGTCTCAGTGAACTTGACACAACCCGGAAACAGCTGACGGTGCTGAAACCAGGTTTGGCACGAGGGAGTACCTGTGACAAAAACACTGCCGAGAACCAGCTGGCGGTGCTGGAACCCAGATGCGTTGCCCCAGTGTGCAAGAGCCAATGGCACGACCGAGGACCAGCTGACGGTGCTGGAACCCGGTTACTAAGCTGTAGGTGCCCGCGCTTAAAAGCACTACCAAGGACCGCCTGACGTTGGCGGAACTCGGATACCCAGGAGGAGGCACCTAAGCCAAAGGCTCGGCCCGGAACCAGCTGACGGTGCTGTAACCAGGTGGTGGACCCCAAGGCCCACAGGAGAGGAGAGAACAGCTAGGCCGCGAGGCAGCCACAGTTACCGAACCCCAACAGTCCTACAGGGGGAGCTGGGCCTACTGGCACTACAGAACCAGCCTTCACTACCAGTTCACGCAGCCCACATAGGAAGCTCCTAAACTGGAGGCACCCTGGAGTTGGCTAACCCGACCGCACCACGACGGGGCAAGCATTGGCGTCTCAGTGAGCTTGACACAACCCGGAAACAGCTGACGGTGCTGAAACCAGGTTTGGCACGAGGGAGTACCTGTGACAAAAACACTGCCGAGAACCAGCTGGCGGTGCTGGAACCCAGATGCGTTGCCCCAGTGTGCAAGAGCCAATGGCACGACCGAGGACCAGCTGACGGTGCTGGAACCCGGTTACTAAGCTGTAGGTGCCCGCGCTTAAAAGCACTACCAAGGACCGCCTGACGTTGGCGGAACTCGGATACCCAGGAGGAGGCACCTAAGCCAAAGGCTCGGCCCGGAACCAGCTGACGGTGCTGGAACCAGGTGGTGGACCCCAAGGCCCACAGGAGAGGAGAGAACAGCTAGGCCGCGAGGCAGCCGCAGTTACCGAACCCCAACAGTCCTACAGGGGGAGCTGGGCCTACTGGCACTACAGAACCAGCCTTGACTACCAGTTCACGCAGCCCACATAGGAAGCTCCTAAACTGGAGGCACCCTGGAGTTGGCTAACCCGACCGCACCACGACGGGGCAAGCATAGGCGTCTCAGTGAGCTTGACACAACCCGGAAACAGCTGACGGTGCTGAAACCAGGTTTGGCACGAGGGAGTACCTGTGACAAAAACACTGCCGAGAACCAGCTGGCGGTGCTGGAACCCAGATGCGTTGCCCCAGTGTGCAAGAGCCAATGGCACGACCGAGGACCAGCTGACGGTGCTGGAACCCGGTTACTAAGCTGTAGGTGCCTGCGCTTAAAAGCACTACCAAGGACCGCCTGACGTTGGCGGAACTCGGATACCCAGGAGGAGGCACCTAAGCCAAAGGCTCGGCCCGGAACCAGCTGATGGTGCTGGAACCAGGTGGTGGACCCCAAGGCCCACAGGAGAGGAGAGAACAGCTAGGCCGCGAGGCAGCCGCAGTTACCGAACCCCAACAGTCCTACAGGGGTAGCTGGGCCTACTGGCACTACAGAACCAGCCTTCACTACCAGTTCACGCAGCCCACATAGGAAGCTCCTAAACTGGAGGCACCCTGGAGTTGGCTAACCCGACCGCACCACGACGGGGCAAGCATTGGCGTCTCAGTGAGCTTGACACAACCCGGAAACAGCTGACGGTGCTGAAACCAGGTTTGGCACGAGGGAGTACCTGTGACAAAAACACTGCCGAGAACCAGCTGGCGGTGCTGGAACGCAGATGCGTTGCCCCAGTGTGCAAGAGCCAATGGCACGACCGAGGACCAGCTGACGGTGCTGGAACCCGGTTACTAAGCTGTAGGTGCCCGCGCTTAAAAGCACTACCAAGGACCGCCTGACGTTGGCGGAACTCGGATACCCAGGAGGAGGCACCTAAGCCAAAGGCTCGGCCCGGAACCAGCTGACGGTGCTGGAACCAGGTGGTGGACCCCAAGGCCCACAGGAGAGGAGAGAACAGCTAGGCCGCGAGGCAGCCGCAGTTACCGAACCCCAACAGTCCTACAGGGGGAGCTGGGCCTACTGGCACTACAGAACCAGCCTTGACTACCAGTTCACGCAGCCCACATAGGAAGCTCCTAAACTGGAGGCACCCTGGAGTTGGCTAACCCGACCGCACCACGACGGGGCAAGCATAGGCGTCTCAGTGAGCTTGACACAACCCGGAAACAGCTGACGGTGCTTATACCAGGTTTGGCACGAGGGAGTACCTGTGACAAAAACACTGCCGAGAACCAGCTGGCGGTGCTGGAACCCAGATGCGTTGCCCCAGTGTGCAAGAGCCAATGGCACGACCGAGGACCAGCTGACGGTGCTGGAACCCGGTTACTAAGCTGTAGGTGCCCGCGCTTAAAAGCACTACCAAGGACCGCCTGACGTTGGCGGAACTCGGATACCCAGGAGGAGGCACCTAAGCCAAAGGCTCGGCCCGGAACCAGCTGATGGTGCTGGAACCAGGTGGTGGACCCCAAGGCCCACAGGAGAGGAGAGAACAGCTAGGCCGCGAGGCAGCCGCAGTTACCGAACCCCAACAGTCCTACAGGGGGAGCTGGGCCTACTGGCACTACAGAACCAGCCTTCACTACCAGTTCACGCAGCCCACATAGGAAGCTCCTAAACTGGAGGCACCCTGGAGTTGGCTAACCCGACCGCACCACGACGGTGCAAGCATAGGCGTCTCAGTGAGCTTGACACAACCCGGAAACAGCTGACGGTGCTGAAACCAGGTTTGGCACGAGGGAGTACCTGTGACAAAAACACTGCCGAGAACCAGCTGGCGGTGCTGGAACCCTGATGCGTTGCCCCAGTGTGCAAGAGCCAATGGCACGACCGAGGACCAGCTGACAGTGCTGGAACCCGGTTACTAAGCTGTAGGTGCCCGCGCTTAAAAGCACTACCAAGGACCGCCTGATGTTGGCGGAACTCAGATACCCAGGAGGAGGCACGTAAGCCAAAGGCTCAGCCCGGAACCAGCTGACGGTGCTGGAACCAGGTGGTGGACCCCAAGGCCCACAGGAGAGGAGAGAACAGCTAGGCCGCGAGGCAGCCGCAGTTACCGAACCCCAACAGTCCTACAGGGGGAGCTGGGCCTACTGGCACTACAGAACCAGCCTTGACTACCAGTTCACGCAGCCCACATAGGAAGCTCCTAAACTGGAGGCACCCTGGAGTTGGCTAACCCGACCGCACCACGACGGGGCAAGCATTGGCGTCTCAGTGAGCTTGACACAACCCGGAAACAGCTGACGGTGCTGAAACCAGGTTTGGCACGAGGGAGTACCTGTGACAAAAACACTGCCGAGAACCAGCTGGCGGTGCTGGAACCCAGATGCGTTGCCCCAGTGTGCAAGAGCCAATGGCACGACCGAGGACCAGCTGACGATGCTGGAACCCGGTTACTAAGCTGTAGGTGCCCGCGCTTAAAAGCACCACCAAGGACCGCCTGACGTTGGCGGAACTCGGATACCCAGGAGGAGGCACCTAAGCCAAAGGCTCGGCCCGGAACCAGCTGACGGTGCTGGAACCAGGTGGTGGACCCCAAGGCCCACAGGAGAGGAGAGAACAGCTAGGCCTCGAGGCAGCCGCAGTTACCGAACCCCCAACAGTCCTACAGGGGGAGCTGGGCCTACTGGCACTACAGAACCAGCCTTGACTACCAGTTCACGCAGCCCACATAGGAAGCTCCTAAACTGGAGGCACCCTGGAGTTGGCTAACCCGACCGCACCACGACGGGGCAAGCATAGGCGTCTCAGTGAACTTGACACAACCCGGAAACAGCTGACGGTGCTGAAACCAGGTTTGGCACGAGGGAGTACCTGTGACAAAAACACTGCCGAGAACCAGCTGGCGGTGCTGGAACCCAGATGCGTTGCCCCAGTGTGCAAGAGCCAATGGCACGACCGAGGACCAGCTGACGGTGCTGGAACCCGGTTACTAAGCTGTAGGTGCCCGCGCTTAAAAGCACTACCAAGGACCGCCTGACGTTGGCGGAACTCGGATACCCAGGAGGAGGCACCTAAGCCAAAGGCTCGGCCCGGAACCAGCTGACGGTGCTGTAACCAGGTGGTGGACCCCAAGGCCCACAGGAGAGGAGAGAACAGCTAGGCCGCGAGGCAGCCGCAGTTACCGAACCCCAACAGTCCTACAGGGGGAGCTGGGCCTACTGGCACTACAGAACCAGCCTTGACTACCAGTTCACGCAGCCCACATAGGAAGCTCCTAAACTGGAGGCACCCTGGAGTTGGCTAACCCGACCGCACCACGACGGGGCAAGCATAGGCGTCTCAGTGAGCTTGACACAACCCGGAAACAGCTGACGGTGCTGAAACCAGGTTTGGCACGAGGGAGTACCTGTGACAAAAACACTGCCGAGAACCAGCTGGCGGTGCTGGAACCCAGATGCGTTGCCCCAGTGTGCAAGAGCCAATGGCACGACCGAGGACCAGCTGACGGTGCTGGAACCCGGTTACTAAGCTGTAGGTGCCCGCGATCAAAAGCACTACCAAGGACCGCCTGACGTTGGCGGAACTCAGATACCCAGGAGGAGGCACCTAAGCCAAAGGCTCGGCCCGGAACCAGCTGTCGGTGCTGGAACCAGGTGGTGGACCCCAAGGCCCACAGGAGAGGAGAGAACAGCTAGGCCGCGAGGCAGCCGCAGTTACCGAACCCCAACAGTCCTACAGGGGGAGCTGGGCCTACTGGCACTACAGAACCAGCCTTGACTACCAGTTCACGCAGCCCACATAGGAAGCTCCTAAACTGGAGGCACCCTGGAGTTGGCTAACCCGACCGCACCACGACGGGGCAAGCATTGGCGTCTCAGTGAGCTTGACACAACCCGGAAACAGCTGACGGTGCTGAAACCAGGTTTGGCACGAGGGAGTACCTGTGACAAAAACACTGCCGAGAACCAGCTGGCGGTGCTGGAACCCAGATGCGTTGCCCCAGTGTGCAAGAGCCAATGGCACGACCGAGGACCAGCTGACGGTGCTGGAACCCGGTTACTAAGCTGTAGGTGCCCGCGCTTAAAAGCACTACCAAGGACCGCCTGACGTTGGCGGAACTCGGATACCCAGGAGGAGGCACCTAAGCCAAAGGCTCGGCCCGGAACCAGCTGACGGTGCTGGAACCAGGTGGTGGACCCCAAGGCCCACAGGAGAGGAGAGAACAGCTAGGCCGCGAGGCAGCCGCAGTTACCGAACCCCAACAGTCCTACAGGGGGAGCTGGGCCTACTGGCACTACAGAACCAGCCTTGACTACCAGTTCACGCAGCCCACATAGGAAGCTCCTAAACTGGAGGCACCCTGGAGTTGGCTAACCCGACCGCACCACGACGGGGCAAGCATAGGCGTCTCAGTGAACTTGACACAACCCGGAAACAGCTGACGGTGCTGAAACCAGGTTTGGCACGAGGGAGTACCTGTGACAAAAACACTGCCGAGAACCAGCTGGCGGTGCTGGAACCCAGATGCGTTGCCCCAGTGTGCAAGAGCCAATGGCACTACCGAGGACCAGCTGACGGTGCTGGAACCCGGTTACTAAGCTGTAGGTGCCCACGCTTAAAAGCACTACCAAGGACCGCCTGACGTTGGCGGAACTCGGATACCCAGGAGGAGGCACCTAAGCCAAAGGCTCGGCCCGGAACCAGCTGACGGTGCTGGAACCAGGTGGTGGACCCCAAGGCCCACAGGAGAGGACAGAACAGCTAGGCCGCGAGGCAGCAGCAGTTACCGAACCCCAACAGTCCTACAGGGGGAGCTGGGCCTACTGGCACTACAGAACCAGCCTTGACTACCAGTTCACGCAGCCCACATAGGAAGCTCCTAAACTGGAGGCACCCTGGAGTTGGCTAACCCGACCGCACCACGACGGGGCAAGCATAGGCGTCTCAGTGAGCTTGACACAACCCGGAAACAGCTGACGGTGCTGAAACCAGGTTTGGCACGAGGGAGTACCTGTGACAAAAACACTGCCGAGAACCAGCTGGCGGTGCTGGAACCCAGATGCGTTGCCCCAGTGTGCAAGAGCCAATGGCACGACCGAGGACCAGCTGACGGTGCTGGAACCCGGTTACTAAGCTGTAGGTGCCCGCGCTTAAAAGCACTACCAAGGACCGCCTGACGTTGGCGGAACTCGGATACCCAGGAGGAGGCACCTAAGCCAAAGGCTCGGCCCGGTAACAGCTGACGGTGCTGGAACCAGGTGGTGGACCCCAAGGCCCACAGGAGAGGAGAGAACAGCTAGGCCGCGAGGCAGCCGCAGTTACCGAACCCCAACAGTCCTACAGGGGGAGCTGGGCCTACTGGCACTACAGAACCAGCCTTGACTACCAGTTCACGCAGCCCACATAGGAAGCTCCTAAACTGGAGGCACCCTGGAGTTGGCTAACCCGACTGCAACACGACGGGGCAAGCATAGGCGTCTCAGCGAGTTTGACACAACCCGGAAACAGCTGACGGTGCTGAAACCAGGTTTGGCACGAGGGAGTACCTGTGACAAAAACACTGCCGAGAACCAGCTGGCGGTGCTGGAACCGGGATGCGTTGCCTATCAAAGATTGTCTTCCTACAGCCCCAACTAGCGGTGTAGGAGCAAAATGTAAGCAGGGGGAGCAGAGTGTAGGCCGAAGCCTGCACTGGAGTCAGCTTTGTGTCTGCGTTGCGTTTGCAGGACACTTTGCCGGCTACACAGTGGGGGAACAACAGGCGGTGCTGAACCCCACTAACACATTGGCTGGTGTTTTTCTCTGTGCAGCTAGCACTTCCGGGCAAAAACTAGCGTTGTTAGAGCCCAGGGTCAGCAGGAGGAGGAGAGGAGCAGAGTGTAGGCCAAAGCCTAGTTGAACCAATTTCAAAAGTAACCTTTAACCCCCCCTCAGGTGTTACAAAGTACAAGAGCCACACCTTGTGCAGCATTAATGCTGCACAAGTAAAAGGTTGCTCTATTAATTTTTCTACTTGCACACGCTGAATGCAACACGTACACAATTTAGCCCATTCTACAGTCAAACTGTAGTTGAGGCGTGACTTGTATTTTTAAGGAGACGCAGCATAGGTGTCCCAAATAACGCCTTTGTGCTTGGCGCAGCTTCCTGAGCGTTGTTTTTTGCTGTACAGGAGTCTGCGCTCTTGTGTTATCCCTTGGCAATGCCCTGTTAGCGCTGCCCGTCTTATGACCTCATTTCATGTTGGGCGCTGCGGTTAACGATGGCCATAAATCCCAGACCCACAGTGCCTTTTCATAAAGTCACACTGCGGTGCTGGGATTCGTGGCCTTGAGCAGTAAATATTTTCGACGCTCACACACGTCCTTACACCTGCTTCAGACTGGGCGGCCTCTGCTGATCCCTTTTCGCATGCCGCGGCCATGAGGCCGCACAGTCTGAAGAAGGCGGAAGGAGATGAGTGACGACAGGCGAACATATGCACTGCTCGTGCCCATAAACCACACCCTCGCTGACAAAATAAATAAGACAACGAGGGGCGTTGTTTCACGCAGGGCGGATGCACAGGCGCAGCCAGCTAACCATGATGTCAAAAGACGGGAAGCGCTACCAAGGGGGGTGCTGCGTATCATTAGAAAGGAAAGTCACACATCAGGGACAGTGGAATGGTCTCAATGAGACACATTTTGTACGTGTTGAGTTCCACGTGGGCAAGGAGAAAAAGTCAGCCACCTTGTACAAATGCAGCAGTACTGCTAAACAAGGTAGCTGTTATACATAGAAACACCTGGGGGTGGGGGGCAGGCTCCCTTCAATTTCAGTTCATGTGCCTGCATGGCGTTTGCAGGGCACGTTGCCGGCTACACAGCTGGGGAACAGCTGGCGGTGCTGAACCCCACTGACATATTGGCTGGTGTTTTTCTCTGTGCAGCTAGCACTTCCAGGCTAAAACTGGCGGTGTTATGAGCCCAGGGTCAGCAGGAGGAGGAGAGGAGCAGAGTGTAGGCCGAAGCCTGCACTGGTGGCAGCTTTTGTTCTGTTGTGCCTGCGTGGCGTTTGCAGGGCACGTTGCCGGCTACACAGCTGGGGAACAGCTGGCGGTGCTGAACCCCACTAACACATTGGCTGGTGTTTTTCTCTGTGCAGCTAACACGTCCGGGCAAAAACTGGCGGTGTTCGAGCACAGGGTCAGCAGGAGGAGGAGAGGAGCAGAGTGTAGGTCGAAGCCTAGTTGAACCAATTTCAAAGGTAACCTTTAACCCTTCTCAGGTGTTGCAAGGTACAAGAGCCACACCTCGTGCAGCATTAATGCTGCGCAAGTAAAAGGTTGCTCTATTAATTTTGCTCCTTGCACACGCTGAATAAAACCCGTACACTATTTAGCCATTCTACTGTAAAACAATAGTGGAGGCGTGACTTGTCTTTTTAAAGAAAAGCAGCACAGGGGTCGAAAATAACACCTTGGTGCATGGGCGCAGCTTCCTGAGCGTTGTTATTTGCTGTACAGGAGTCTGCGCTCTTGTTATCCCTTGGCCATGCGCTGTGAGCGCTTCCTGTCTTCTGACCTCATTTCATGTTGGCCGATGCGGTGAGCGGTGGACATGAATCCCAGACCCACAGTGTGTTTGGAAAAAATCACACTGCGTGGCTGGGATTCGTGCCCTTGGGCAGTTAATATGTTTGCCGCTCACACATGTCCTTACACCTGCTTCAGACTGGGCGGCCTCATCTGATCCCTTATCGCATGCCGCGGCCATGAGGCCGCACAGTTTAAAGAAGGCGGAAGGAGATGAGTTAAGACAGGCGAACATATGCACTGCACATGCCCATCAATAACACCCTCGCAGCCAAAATATATGAGACAACGAGGGGCGTTGTGTTGGGCAGGGCGGACGCACAGGCACAGGCAGCCAACCAATGATGTCAGAAGACGGGCAGCGCTACCAAGGGTGGTGCTGCGTATCATTAGAAAGGAAAGTCACACCTCAGGGACAGTTGAATGGTCTCAATGAGACACATTTTGTACGTGTTGAGTTCCACGTGGGCAAGGAGAAAAAGTCAGCCACCTTGTACAAATGCAGCAGTACTGCTGTACAAGGTGGCTATTATCCATAGAAACACCTGGGGGTGGGGGGCAAGCTCCCTTCAATTTCAGTTCATGTGCCTGCGTGGCGTTTGCAGGTCACGTTGCAAGCTACACAGCAGGGGAACAGCTGGCGGTGCTGAACCCCACTAACACATTGGCTGGTGTTTTTCTCTGTGCAGCTAGCAATTCCGGGCTAAAACTAGCGGTGTTAGAGCCCAGGGTCAGCAGGAGGAGGAGATGAGCAGAGTGTAGGCCGAAGCCTCCACTGGTGGCAGCTTTTGGTCGGTTGTGCCAGCGTGGCTTGTGCTGGACACGATGCCGGCTACACAGCAGGGGAACAGCTGGCGGTGCTGAACCCCACTAACACATTGGCTGGTGTTTTTCTCTGTGCAGCTAGCACTTCCGGGCAATAACTAGCGGTGTTAGAGCCCAGGGTCAGCAGGAGGAGGAGAGGAGCAAAGTGTAGGCCGAAGCCTAGTTGAACCAATTTCAAAGGTAACCTTTAACCCCCCCTCAGGTGTTGCAAGGTACAAGAGCAACACCTTGAACAGCATTAATGCTGCACAAGTCAAAGGTTGCTCTCTTCATTTTGCTCCTTGCACACGCTGAATAAAACACGTACACTATTTAGCCCATTATACTGTCAAACAGTAGTGGAGGCATGACTTTTCTTTTGAAGAAGACGCAGCACAGGTGTCAAAATTTACACCTAGGTGCTGGGCGCAGACTCATTACCGTTGTTATTTGCAGTACAGGAGAGTGCGCTCTTGTGTTATTTCTTGGCAATACCCTGTTAGTGCAGGCCGTCTTATGACCTCATTTCATGTTGGCCGGTGCGGTTAACGATGGCCATAAATCCCAGACCCACAGTGCCTTTCCATAAAGTCACACTGCGGTGCTGGGATTCGTGGCCTTGTGCAGTAAATATGTTCGCCGCTCACACATGTCCTTACACCTGCTTCAGACTGGGCGGCCTCAGCTGATCCCTTATTGCCTGCCACGGCCATGAGGCCGCACAGTCTGAAGAAGGCGGAAGGAGGGGAGTGAAGACAGGCGAACATATGCACTGCTCGTGCCCATCAATCACACACTCGCAGTCAAAATATATGAGACAACGAGGGGCGTTGTGTCGGGCAGGGCGGACGCAGAGGCACAGCCAGCCAACCAATGATGTCTGAAGACGGGCAGCGCTAACAATGGGGGTGCTGCGTGTCATTAAAAAGGAAAGTCACACCTCAGGGACATTGTAATGGTCTCTAATGAGACACATTTTGTACGTGTTGAGTTCCACGTGGGCAAGGAGAAAAAGTCAGCCACCTTGTACAAATGCAGCAGTACTGCTGTACAAGGTGGCTGTTATACATAGAAACACCTGGGGGTGAGGGGCAGGCTCACTTCAATTTCAGTTCATGTGCCTGCGTGGTGTTTGCAGGTCACGTTGCCGGCTACACAGCAGGGGAACAGCTGGCGGTGCTGAACCCCACTAACACATTGGCTGGTGTTTTTCTCTGTGCAGCTAGCAATTCCGGGCAAAAACTAGCGTTGTTAGAGCCCAGGGTCAGCAGGAGGAGGAGAGGAGCAGCGTGTAGGCCGAAGCCAGCACTGGTGGCAGCTTTTGGTCAGTTGTGCCAGCGTGGCTTGTGCTGGACACGATGCAGGCTACACAGCAGGGGAACAGCTGGCGGTGCTGAACCCCACTAACACATTGGCTGTTTTTTTTCTTTGTGCAGCTCGCATTTCCGGGCAAAAACTAGCGGTGTTTGAGCCCAGGGGCAGCAGGAGGAGGAGAGGAGCAGAGTGTAGGCCGAAGCCTAGTTGAACCAATTTCAAAGGTAACCTTTAACCCCCCCTCAGGTGTTGCAAGGTACAAGAGCCACACCTTGTGCAGCATTAATGCTGCACAAGTAAAAGGTTGCTCTCTTAATTTTGCTCCTTGCACACGCTGAATAAAACACGTACACTATGTAGCCCATTCTACTGTAAAACAGTAGTGGAGGCGTGACTTGTCTTTTTAAAGAAAAGCAGCACAGGTGTCGAAAATAACACCTTGGTGCATGGGCGCAGCTTCCTGAGCATTGTTATTTGCTGTACAGGAGTCTGCGCTCTTGTTATCCCTTGGCCATGCGCTGTGAGCGCTTCCTGTCTTCTGACCTCATTTCATGTCGGCCGTTGCGGTTAGCGATGGACATGAATCCCAGACCCACATTGTGTTTTCTAAAAATCACACTGCGTGGCTGGGATTCGTGGCCTTGTGCAGTAAATATGTTTGCCGCTCACACATGTCCTTACACCTGCTTCAGACTGGGCGGTCTCATCTGATCCCTTATCGCATGCCGCTGTCATGAGGCCACCCAGTCTGAAGAAGGCGGAAGGAGATGAGTGAACACAGGCAAACATATGCACTGCACATGCCCATCAATCACACCCTCGCTGTCCAAAAAAATAAGACACCGAGGGGCGTTGTTTCGAGCAGGGCAGACGCACAGGCGCAGCCAGCTAACCAATGATGTCAAAAGACGGGCAGCGCTAACAAGGGTGGTGCTGCATATCATTAGAAAGGAAAATCACACCTCAGGGACAGTGGAATGGTCTCAATGAGACACATTTAGTACGTGTTTAATTAAACGTGGGCAAGGAGAAAAAGTCAGCCACCTTGTACAAATGCAGCAGTACTGCTGTACATGGTGGCTGTTATACATAGAAACACCTGGGGGTGGGGGGCAGGCTTCCTACAATTTCAGTTCATGTGCCTGCGTGGCGTTTGCAGGACACGTTGCCAGCTACACAGCAGGGGAACAGCTGGCGTTGCTGAACCCCACTGACACATTGACTGGTGTTTTTCTCTGTGCAGCTCGCATGTCCGGGCAAAAACTGGCGGTGTTAGAGCCCAGGGTCAGCAGGAGGAGGAGAGGAGCAAAGTGTAGGCCGAAGCCTGCACTGGTGGCAGCTTTTGGTCGGTTGTGCCAGCGTGGCTTGTGCTGGACACGATGCCGGCTACACAGCAGGGGAACAGCTGGCGGTGCTGAACCCCACTAACACATTGGCTGTTGTTTTTCTCTGTGAAGCTCGCATTTCCGGGCAAAAACTAACGGTGTTAGAGCCCAGGGTCAGCAGGAGGAGGAGAGGAGCAAAGTGTAGGCCGAAGCCTGCACTGGTGGCAGCTTTTGGTCGGTTGTGCCAGCGTGGCTTGTGCTGGACACGATGCCGGCTACACAGCAGGGGAACAGCTGGCGGTGCTGAACCCCACTAACACATTGGCTGGTGTTTTTCTCTGTGAAGCTCGCATTTCCGGGCAAAAACTAGCGGTGTTAGAGCCCAGGGTCAGCAGGAGGAGGAGAGGAGCAAAGTGTAGGCCGAAGCCTGCACTGGTGGCAGCTTTTGGTCGGTTGTGCCAGCGTGGCTTGTGCTAGACACGATGCCGGCTACACAGCAGGGGAACAGCTGGCGGTGCTGAACCCCACTAACACATTGGCTGTTGTTTTTCTCTGTGAAGCTCGCATTTCCGGGCAAAAACTAGCGGTGTTAGAGCCCAGGGTCAGCAGGAGGAGGAGAGGAGCAGAGTGTAGGCCGAAGCCTAGTTGAACCAATTTCAAAGGTAACCTTTAACCCCCCCTCAGGTGTTGCAAGGTACAAGAGCCACACCTTGTGCAGCATTAATGCTGCACAAGTAAAAGGTTGCTCTATTTAGTTTGCTCCTTGCACACGCTGAATAAAACACGTACACTATTTAGCCCATTATACTGTCAAACAGTAGTGGAGGCGTGACTTGTCTTTTTAAGGAGACGCAGCACAGGTGTCAAAATTTACACCTAGGTGCTGGGCGCAGATTCCTGAGCGTTGTTATTAGCTGTACAGGAGTCTGCGCTATTGTGATCCCTTGGCCATGCGCTGTGAGCGCTGCCTGTCTTCTCACCTCATTTCATGTTGGCCGTTGCGGTTAGCAATGGATATGAATCCCAGGCCCGCAGTGTGTTTTCAAAAAATCACACTGCGTGGCTGGGATTCGTGGCCTTGTGCAGTAAATATGTTTGCCGCTCACACATGTCCTTACACCTGCTTCAGACTGGGCGGCCTCAGCTGATCCCTTATCGCCTACCACGGCCAGGAGGCCGCACAGTCTGAAGAAGGCGGAAGGAGATGAGTTATGACAGGCGAACATATGCACTGCACATGCCCATCAATCACACCCTCGCAGCCAAAATATATGAAACGAGGGGGGTTGTGTCGGGCAGGGCGGACGCACAGGCACAGGCAGCCAACCAATGATGTCAGAAGACGGGCAGCGCTACCAAGGGGGGTGGTGCGTGTCATTAAAAAAGAAAGTCACACCTCAGGGACATTGTAATGGTCTGTAATGAGACACATATTTTACGTGTTTAATTCTACGTGGGCAAGGATAAAAAATCAGCCACCTTGTACAAATGCAGCAGTACTGCTGTACTAGGTGGCTGTTATACATAGAAACACCTGGGGGGGTGGGGCCAGGTTCCCTTTAATTTCAGTTCATGTGCCTGCGTGGCGTTTGCAGGTCACGTTGCCGGCTACACAGCAGGGGAACAGCTGGCGTTGCTGAACCCCACTAACACATTGGCTGGTGTTTTTCTCTGTGCAGCTAGCACTTCCGGGCAAAAACTAGCGGTGTTTAAGCCCAGGGTCAGCAGGAGGAGGAGAGGAGCAGAGTGTAGGCCGAAGCCTGCACTGGTGGCAGCTTTTGTTCTGTTGTGCCAGCGTGGCTTGTGCTGGACACGTTGCCGACTACACAGCAGGGGAACAGCTTGCGGTGCTGAACCCCACTGACACATCACCTAGTGTTTTTTCTGTGTAGACAACACTTCCAGGTGGCAACTGACAGTGTCGAAACCCAGGGAATCAAAGAGGAGCAGAGTGTAGGCCGAAGACTGCAGTGGAGCAAGTTGAAAAGGAACCTTTAACCCCCCCCCAGGCATTTGTTGCTGAAAGAGCCATCTTGTACAGCAGTAATACTGCACATGGAAAATGGTGGCTCCGAAAATTATGCTCCTTGCAAACGCTGAAGTACACACTCATATAATGTGTCCCCTCACACTGTCAAACCGTCCCGGAAGTGGGACTTTCCTTTGTAATGTGACACAGCAAAGCCGTCATTCCAACCCCCTTGGTGCCGTGCGCCACCTCCTCAACGTTGTTTGGCTCTGTCACGGAGCCCGCGCTGTAATGTTATCCCTTGGCCATGCACAGTTAGCGGTGCCCGTCTTCTGACATCATGTAGGTGTCAGGCTGGCAGTGCCTGTGCGTCCAAGCTGCCCGAGATCCAACCTTGCAGTGTCATCTAATGTAGTCCCACTGCGGGCCAGGGATCCATGAGCATGCGCAGTGCATATCATCGCCTCTCACTCACCTCCTTCCTGCTTCTTCAGACTGTGCGGCGTCACGGCCGTGGCATGCTATTATGGATCAGCTGACGCCGCCTAGTCTGAAGAAGCGTGAAGAAGGGGAGTGAGAGGCTAGTATATGCACTGCACATGGCCATGGATACCAGGCCCACTGTGGGATCACATTAGACGACACTGCGAGGTGGGATTTTGGGCAGCGTGGACGCACAGGCGCAGCCAGGACGACAACAAATGATGTCAGAGGACGGGCAGCGCAAACTGTGCATGGCCAAGGGATAACATAACAGCGCAGGGTCCATGACGGAATCAAACAACGCTAAGGAGCCAGCGCATGGTGGCAAGGGGGTAGCAATGACGGCTGTGCTGCGTCACATTACAAAGGAAAGTCCCACCTCCGGGACGGTTGGACGGTGTGAGGGGACACATTACATTAGTGTGTAGTTCAGCGTTTGTAAGGAGCATAATTTCAAGAGCGACCTTTCCCTTGTGCAGTATTAGTGCTGCACATGGTGGCTCTTTCAGTAACAAACGCCTAGGGGGGGGGACAGGTCCCCTTACATTTTAGTTGTGCCAGCGTTGCGGTCGCATGACACGTTGCCGGATACACAGCTGGGGATCAGCTGACGTTACTGAACCCTAATAACAGAGGAGCGACTGTTGACTGTGCAGACAGCACTTCCAGGCACCAACTGGCGGTGTTGGAGCCCAGGGACAGCAGGAGGAGCAGATTGGAGGTATTGCCGCACACACAGCTGGGGATCAGCTGACGTTACTGAACCCCAATAACAGAGGAGGGACTGTTGACTGTGCAGACAGCACTTCCAGGCACCAACTGGCGGTGTTAGAGCCCAGGGACAGCAGGAGGAGCAGATTGGAGGTATTGCCGCACACACAGCTGGGGATCAGCTGACGTTACTGAACCCCAATAACAGAGGAGCGACTGATAACTGTGCACACAGCACTTCCAGGCACCAACTGGCGGTATTAGAGCCCAGGGACAGCAGGAAGAGCAGATTGGAGGTATTGCCGCACACACAGCTGGGGATCAGCTGACGTTACTGAACCCCAATAACAGAGGAGCGACTGTTAACTGTGCACACAGCACTTCCAGGCACCAACTGGCGGTGTTAGAGCCCAGGGACAGCAGGAGGAGCAGATTGGAGGTATTGCCGCACACACAGCTGGGGATCAGCTGACGTTACTGAACCCCAATAACAGAGGAGCGACTGTTAACTGTGCACACAGCACTTCCAGGCACCAACTGGCGGTGTTAGAGCCCAGGGTCAGCAGGAGGAGCAGAGGAACAGAGTGTAGGCCGAAGCCTGATTGGAGCAAGTTGAAAGGAAACCTTTAACCCCCCCCAAGACGTTTGTAGCTGAAAGAGTCATCTTGTGCAGCACTAAGGATGCCAAAGGAAATGGTTGCTCTTTTAATTATGCTCCTTGCAAACATTGAAGTAAACACTAAAAATGTGTCCCCTTATACCTTTCAACCGTCCCGGAGGTGCGAATTTCCTTCGTAATGGGACACAGCACAGCTGTCATTCCTATCCCCTTGGTGCCGTGCGCTGCCTCCTCAGCGTTGTTTTAAGCTGTCACGGAGCCTGCGCTGTTCTGTTAGCCCTTGGCCATGCCCAATTAGCGCTGCCTGTCTTCTGACATAATTTGGTGTCAGGCTGTCAGTGCCTGTGCGTCCACGCTGCTCCAGATCCCACCTCGCAGTCTCGTCTAACGTAATCCCACTGCGGGCCTTGGATCCATGGGCATGCACAGTGCATATACTCGACTCTCACTCCCCTCCTTCCCTCTTCTTCAGACTGTGCGGTGTCACGGCCGTGGCATGCTATTAGGAATCAGCTGATGGCACACAGTCTAAAGAAGGCGGAGGGAAATGAGCGAGAGCCCGAGGGGAAGATATGCACTGCGCATGCCCATGGATCCCAGGCCCGCAGTGTGACTCAATCAGAAGACACTGCGAGGCGGGATCTCGGGCAGCGCGGCCGCACAGGCGCAGCCAGCCTGACACCAAATTATGTCAGAAGAAAGGCAGCGCAAATAGGGCATGCCCAAGGGATAACAGAACAGCGCAGGCTCCGTGACAGCTTAAAACAACGCTGAGGAGGCAGCGCATGGCACCAAGGGGGTAGGAATGACGGCTGTGCTGCGTCACATTACGAAGGAAAGTCCCAGCTCCGGGACGGTATAACGGTATCAGTGAACACATTTTATAAGTGTTAAGTTCTGCGTGTGCAAGGAGCTAAACCAAAAGAGCTACCTTTTCCTTGTGCAGCATTACTGCTGCACAAGATGGCTATTTCAGTAACAAACGACGGGGGGGGGAAGGTTCCCTTACATTTAGGTTGTTGTGCCAGCGTGGCGGTCGCAGGACACATTGCCGGCTACACAGCTGGGGATCAGCTGACGTTACTGAAACCCAATAACACTGGGTCATATGTTTTTACTGTGCAGCCTGCACTTCTGAGCCGCAACTGGCGGTGTTGGAGCCCAGGAATAGCAGTTCAGGTGGTAGAAAGATGAACACAGCAGGAGACCTGGATGACACCCAATTACTTAATCAGGCAGAGGAGTGGCAAATTCCTGCGAGATCCAGGCCTGGTTCATTTTCAGGAAAGTAAGCCGGTCAACGTTATCAGAGGACAGTCGCATGCGACGGTCTGTTAGTACACCACCTGCGGCACTAAAGACACGTTCCGGTAAGACACTAGCCGCAGGGCAAGCCAGCACCTCCAATGCATACTGGCTTAGCTCTGGCCATGTATCCAGCTTAGAGACCCAAAACTTGAACGGGGAAGAGCCGTCTGGGAGTACAGTAAGAGGGCAAGCCATGTAGTCTGTCACCATCTGACGGAACCGTTGCCTCCTGCTGACTGGAGCCGCCGGTGATGGTGTAGACATTTGGGGCGGGCACACAAAAGTGTGCCAGAGTTGTGCCATACTGGGCTTGCCTTGGGCAGAGGCACTGCTTCTGCTCCCTCTTTGGGCAGAGCCTCCCCCACTGCCTCGACGCACTGAGCTGCTTTGTAAAGCACTAGCAGCACTCCTCTCAGTTGGACAGGAGAAGATGATGGAATTCACCAGTGTGTCGTGGTACTCCCGCAATTTACGCTCCCGGGTCAACGCTGGGATGAGGTTTTGGACGTTGTCCCGGTAGCGAGGATCGAGGAGGGTGAACACCCAATAATCAGGCATGTTGAGAATGTGGTCGATGCGGCGGTCGTTTCTCAGGCACTGCAGCATGAAATCCACCATGTGCTGCAGAGTGCCAACTGGCCCAGAAACGCTGTCCCCTGCTTGAGACATGATCTCTGCCCGCTCGTCATCACCCCACCCTCGCTGTACACACTGACCACTGGACAATTGTGTCGCTCCCTCCTCTGGACGGAGCTCTTCCTCCTCCATTGACTCCTCCTCATCCTCCTCACAAATTGGCCCCTGCGTACCCCTTTGTGAGGAACCACGTGGCGCTGACTCTCCAGAAGCTGATGGAAAAGGTGACACCTCATCCTCCACCTCTTCCACAACATCATCCCTTAACCCTTGCAAAGTTTGCTGAAGCAGGCAGATAAGGGGGACAGTCATGCTGACTAGTGCATCATCTGCACTTGCCATCCGCGTGGAATAATCAAAAGGATGCAAAACCTGGCAGACGTCCTTCATAGTGGCCCACTCTGTGGTTGTGAAGTCTGATCGGCGCTGACTGCGACTTCTTTGCGCCTGATGCAGCTGGTACTCCATAACTGCTTGCTGCTGCTCACACAACCACTCCAACATATGTAACGTGGAATTCCACCGGGTAGGTAGGTCACATATGATGCGGTGTTCCGGAAGGCGGAATCGGCGCTGCAGAGCAGCAATGCGGGATCTGGCCAAGCTGGAACGCCGCAAGTGAGCACACTCTAGGCGGACCTTGTGCAGCAGGGTATCAAGATCCGGATAGTCCCTCAGAAAACTCTGCACAACCAAATTGAGCACATGTGCCAGACATGGGATGTGAGTGAGGTTGCCAAGGGCCAAAGCTGCCACCAGATTTCGGCCATTGTCACACACTACCATGCCTGGCTGGAGATTCGCTGGCAGTAACCACACATCGCTCTCCTGCTTGATGGCATTCCAGAGCTCCTGCGCTGTGTGGCTTCGATTCCCCAATGAAACTAGTTTCAAGACGGCCTGCTGACGTTTGGCCACGGCTGTGCTCATGTCGGTCATAGGTAAACGTTCACGGGTCCATGTGGAGGTGGACTGTGACGGCTCCTGCAGAGTTGATTCTGAGGAACTTGTGTAAGAGGAGGAGTCAATGCGTACAGACTGGATTCCTGCAATCCTTGGAGTGGGCAGGACACGTCCTGCGCCACTCGCACGATCTGTACCTGGCTCAACAACATTAACCCAATGGGCAGTGAGGGAAACGTATCGCCCCTGTCCATGCTGACTGGTCCACGCATCGGTGGTGAGGTGGACCTTGCTACTGACGGCGTTCAGTAGCTCATGTTTTATGTTTCCCTCAACATGCCTGTGCAGGGCAGGGACAGCTTGCCTGCTGAAGTAAAAGCGGCTGGGCACCTTGTACTGTGGGACTGCCAATGCCAACAAGTCACGGAAGCTGTCAGTCTCCACCAGCCTGAACGAGAGCATTTCCAGGAACAACAGTTTGGCAATGCCTGCATTCAGAGCCTGTGCTCGGGGGTGGTTGGCCGAGAATGCCCGCCTTTTCTCCCATGCCTGTACTACCGATGGCTGTAGAGTAGACTGGGAGTGTGGATGACTGGGAAGGTGGTGCTGTGGGTGGAATTACACAAGGTCTCTGGACAACAGTGCCAGAGGTTCTTCCATGGCGATCCTGGGAGGAAGCCAAACCAGCTGTGCGTGAGCTGGAGGAAGAGGCAACACGAGCTGAAGAGGTGGTAGCTGCCGCTGTTGGTTGGCCTACATCTTCAGTCTGTTTCTGTAACTCCACCGCGTACCTGGTCCGCACATGTTTCCACATATTTGTGGTATTGAGGTTGCTGACATTTTTCCCTCTTTTTACTTTCTGATGACACAGCTTGCATTTGACAAAACAAATGTCATCTGCAACTGAGTCAAAAAAGGACCAGGCACTGCAAGTCTTGGGAGCGCCCTTTTTGGCTTTGGAAAGAGACAGGCTCCTAACGGGTGCCAAAGTGGAGGCTACAGGCTCCGCAGTCTTCCCCCTCCCTCTCCCTCTTTGGCCCGTAAGGAGAATCTCTTCCTCAGAGCTGCTCCCACCACCTTCCTGTTCCTCACGCCACGATGGGTCAACGACCTCATCATCTCCACTACCCTCTGCCACCAACTGCTCATCCTGGGTAGTCTCGGCAGCACAGTACGCACCAGAAAGCGGCACCTGAGTTTCATCATCAGATGCGTACTGCGCTGTGGTCACCGGAGGCACTGGCCCACCCGCCTCTTCAGAGTCAGAGAGACAAAGCTGTTGGGCATCACTGCACACTGCCTCTTCTTCCATTTCTCCAATGCTGCTTGGCTGGCCCCCTGTTTCCAAGCCAAGAGATTCAGAGAACAGAAGTAGAGACGGCTCCTGTCCTGGGCTCTTTGACTGCCTGGCCAATTTGGCAGGTGGTGAAGAGACAGATGGCTGCTCTCCAGTGCTCTGTGCCTGAGAGGATGTGGCACTAACTGAAGTCGATGCCGAGGCGTTAGCTGCCATCCACCCAACAACGGCTTCAATTTGGTCTTCACGCAGCAGCGGTGCACGGCGCTCTCCGACAAAGCTGCGCATGAAGGACTGTTCCCTGCTGAAACTGAGTGACGACGAGTCACCGGCGCCCGCAGCAGGCACAGAATCACCACGTCCTCTCCCTGCTCCGCGCCCACGCCCACGTGCCTTACTCCCTGCCCTCTTCATCTTGGTTGACAGATAAAGATAAGCAGAAAAGTACTAAGGCCTTAGTGTGCTTATTCCTGAAATGCTCCTCCTAACAGGTGTAAGAAACACTAATGTTGTAAAGTGTGGACTAAACTTTATTATTTTTCAAATGTGGCCTACACAAGTGTTAAGTTGTGTTTGGTGAGCTTTACTTTTTTTTTTTTTGCAGATCGGGCTACAGAGCTAGTTTAAATCACACGGAGACCGTGCAGACAGCCGTAAACGGCGCTGCAAGGCCCAAAAAACCTCCTCTAGGTTATCCTATTTAGTGTTTTTCCACTATTTAGCTGGAGACGGGTGGAAAGACACTAATAGGGAATTTTTTTTTTAAATTTTAAACAGGCTGCACTATTTGAAAAAAAGGAATTTTTTTTTCAAGGTATAAGGCAGTAACGCACCCTGAGCTGAATCCAACCGGCTATGGCTGCACACAGACTACAGGGCGAGCTGCGCTCACACAGAGACCGTGCAGACAGCCGTAAACGGCGCTGCAAGGCCCAATAAACACCCTCTAGGTTATCCTATGTAGTGTTTTTCCACAATTTAGCTGGAGACGGGTGGAAAAACACTAATAGAAATTTTTTTTTAAAAATTTTAAACTGGCTGCACTATTTGAAAAAAATGAAATTTTTTTTAAGGTATGAGGCAGTAACGCACCCTGAGCTGAATCCAACCGGCTATGGCTGCACACAGACTACAGGGCGAGCTGCGCTCACACAGAGACCGTGCAGACAGCCGTAAACGGCGCTGCAAGGCCCCAAAAAAAACCTCTAGGTTAGCCTATGTAGTGTTTTTCCACAATTTAGCTGGAGACGGGTGGAAAAACACTAATAGGAAAAAATTTTTTTAAAGTTTAAACAGGCTGCACTATTTGAAAAAAAGTATATTTTTTTTTAAGGTATGAGGTAGTAACGCACCCTGAGCTGAATCCAACCGGCTATGGCTGCACACAGACTACAGGGCGAGCTGCGCTCACACAGAGACCGTGCAGACAGCCGTAAATGGCGCTGCAAGTCCCAAAAAAAACCCTCTAGGTTATCCTATGTAGTGTTTTTCCACAATTTAGCTGGAGACGGGTGGAAAAACACTAATAGGAATTTTGTTTTTTAAATTTTAAACAGGCTGCACTATTTGAAAAAAAGGAAAATTTTTCTCAAGGTATGAGGCAGTAACGAACCCTGAGCTGAATCCAACCGGCTATGGCTGCACACAGACTACAGGGCGAGCTGGGCTCACACGGAGACCATGCAGACAGCCGTAAACGGCGCTGCAAGGCCCAAAACCCCCCCTCTAGGTTATCCTATGTAGTGTTTTTCCACAATTTAGCTGGAGACGGGTGGAAAAACACTAATAGGAAATTTGAGAAAAAATGTGCAGCAGGCTGCACTATGAGCAAAAAAGGACAACTGTGTGAGGCAGTGTGAACCCCCCCTGAGCTGAATACAACTGGGTATATGGCTGCACACAGACTACAGAGTGAGCTGCACACACACACACAGAGACCTTGCAGAACGCTGATAAAACAGCGCTGCAAGGCAAGAGCAAGGTGAACAGTGAAGAACACACAGCGTTTTGCTAAATTAGCCTTTGGAAAGGAAAATAAAGCAATTAGCTATCTCAACTGGCCGTCAGTTAGAACACAGCGTCCTGTCCCTAACTGAAATCACAGCAGAGTGAGCGCAAAATGGCGGCAGCGTTTTTTATAGTGCAGAGTGACATCATTTCAGCAGCCAATCACAGCCTTGCCAGTACTTACATGCCCACCATGCTAAACAGGATGTGCCCACACTTCCAATCATTCCTCATTGGCTGCTGCGTTCAGTTTGAATTCTGGGAACTTCCGATTCCGGTATCCGATACGCGGGAAGTATCGGAATTCGGTATCGGAATTCCGATACCGCAAATATCGGCCGATACCCGATACTTGCGGTATCGGAATGCTCAACACTACTGCTGAGCGAAATTATGATGTGGGCAACCGAGAGTTGCTGGCCATGAAGTGGGCATTCGAGGAGTGGCGTCATTGGCTTGAAGGAGCTAAGCATCGCGTGGTGGTATTGACTGATCATAAGAACTTGACTTATCTAGAGTCTGCCAAGCGGTTGAATCCTAGACAGGCTCGTTGGTCGCTGTTTTTTGCCGGTTCTGACTTTGTGATTTTGTACCTTCCGGGCTCTAAAAATGTGAAGGCGGATGCTCTGTCTAGGAGTTTTGTGCCCGACTCTCCGGGTTTGTCTGAGCCGGCGGGTATCCTCAAGGAGGGAGTAATTGTGTCTGCCATCTCCCCTGATTTGCGGCGGGTGCTGCAAAAATTTCAGGCTAATAAACCTGATCGTTGTCCAGCGGAGAAACTGTTTGTCCCTGATAGGTGGACGAATAAAGTTATCTCTGAGGTTCATTGTTCGGTGTTGGCTGGTCATCCTGGAATCTTTGGTACCAGAGAGTTAGTGGCTAGATCCTTTTGGTGGCCATCTCTGTCGCGGGATGTGCGTACTTTTGTGCAGTCCTGTGGGATTTGTGCTCGGGCTAAGCCCTGCTGTTCTCGTGCCAGTGGGTTGCTTTTGCCCTTGCCGGTCCCGAAGAGACCTTGGACACATATCTCTATGGATTTTATTTCAGATCTTCCCGTTTCTCAAAAGATGTCAGTCATTTGGGTGGTCTGTGATCACTTTTCTAAGATGGTCCATCTGGTACCCTTGTCTAAATTGCCTTCCTCCTCTGATTTGGTGCCATTGTTCTTCCAGCATGTGGTTCGTTTACATGGTATTCCAGAGAATATCGTTTCTGACAGAGGTTCCCAGTTTGTTTCGAGGTTTTGGCGAGCCTTTTGTGGTAGGATGGGCATTGACTTGTCTTTTTCCTCGGCTTTCCATCCTCAGACTAATGGCCAGACCGAACGAACCAATCAGACCTTGGAAACATATCTGAGATGTTTTGTTTCTGCTGATCAGGATGACTGGGTGTCCTTTTTGCCTTTGGCTGAGTTCGCCCTTAATAACCGGGCCAGCTCGGCTACCTTGGTTTCGCCATTTTTCTGCAACTCTGGGTTCCATACTCGTTTCTCTTCAGGACAGGTTGAGTCTTCGGACTGTCCTGGTGTGGATACTGTGGTGGACAGGTTGCAGCAGATTTGGACTCATGTAGTGGACAATTTGACCTTGTCCCAGGAGAGGGCTCAACGTTTTGCTAATCGCAGACGCTGTGTGGGTCCCCGACTTCGTGTTGGGGATCTGGTTTGGTTATCTTCTCGTCATATTCCTATGAAGGTTTCCTCTCCTAAGTTTAAACCTCGTTTCATTGGTCCGTATAGGATTTCTGAGGTTCTTAATCCTGTGTCTTTTCGTCTGACCCTTCCAGATTCCTTTTCCATACATAATGTATTCCATAGGTCATTGTTGCGGAGATACGTGGCACCTATGGTTCCATCTGTTGACCCTCCTGCCCCGGTTTTGGTGGAGGGGGAGTTGGAGTATATTGTGGAGAAGATTTTGGATTCTCGTGTTTCAAGACGGAAACTCCAGTATCTGGTTAAGTGGAAGGGTTATGCTCAGGAAGATAATTCCTGGGTCTTTGCCTCTGATGTCCATGCTCCCGATCTTGTTCGTGTCTTTCATGTGGCTCATCCTGGTCGGCCTGGGGGCTCTGGTGAGGGTTCGGTGACCCCTCCTCAAGGGGGGGGTACTGTTGTGAATTCTGTGGCAGAGCTCCCTCCTGTGGTCACAAGTGGTACTTCGGCTGATTCTCTCTGTGAGCTTCTGTTGGTGGAGGAAAGTGGTATTGCGGCTTCTGAGTTTCCTACCTCAGGTGATGTGGTGAGGTCGTTAGGTACTGCTCTACTTAACTCCACCTAATGCTTTGATCCTGGCTTCCTGTCAATGTTCCAGTGTTGGACTTGTTTTTCCCTGGATCATTCCTGTGGCCTGCTGCTCTGCATAGCTAAGTTCTTCTTGCTATTTGTTTGCTATTTTTTCTGTCCAGCTTGTCTAATTGTTTTGCTGGAAGCTCTGGGACGCAAAGGGTGTACCTCCGTGCCGTTAGTTCAGTACGGAGGGTCTTTTTGCCCCCTTTGCGTGGTTTCCTTTAGGGTTTTGTGTAGACCGCAAAGTTATCTTTCCTATCCTCGCTCTGTTAAGAAAGTCGGGCCTCACTTTGCTGAATCTATTTCATCCCTACGTTTGTTTTTTCATCTTACTCACAGTCATTATATGTGGGGGGCTGCCTTTTCCTTTGGGGTATTTCTCTGAGGCAAGGTAGGCTTATTTTCTATCTTCAGGCTAGTTAGTTTCTCAGGCTGTGCCGAGTTGCATAGGCAGAGTTAGGCGCAATCCACGGCTGCCTCTAGTGTTGTTTTGGAGAGGATTAGGGATTGCGGTCTGCAGAGTTCCCACGTCTCAGAGCCCGTTCTATGATTTTGGGTTATTGTCAGATCACTGTATGTGCTCTGACCGCTATGTCCATTGTGGTACTGAATTGCCTTTCATAACAACTTTGTGTGCTCTTAACCACCAGGTCCATTGTGGTTCTGAATCACCTGTTCATAACACAGGAGCTCCCGTCAGGTACTTGTACAGACTGTTGGTACTAATGATATGAACTGTGTGGTAAACCACGGCAACTGGTCAGGAGAGGACCAGCGTATTTAGTTGCTGCAAACCGTAATGTTGTATGTTGGTGCCTGTTGTGCTCCATGGACATTGGTGAAGTGTACGGCGTACGGACACCCATGGTAACTGGGCAAAGTGAGAGGCCCAGCATGTTTAGTGTCCGTGAAACAAAGCCATAAAAGAAGTGTCTAAAACAAAGCTGCAAGTTAATATCACCAGTTGGTGCCTATTGTGTTTGATGAAAGTATTATATGAACTATGCATAACCCAGTTTATGGCCCTTTAATAAACCGTATGGACTGTTTTGTGTTCAAAAATCATGCCTGACTATGTCAATCCCGTGCCAAGCGAGTGTCCCCCAATACACTTAGTGAGAGCAATCTTACTATATATATATATACACTGCTCAATAAAATAAAGGCAACACTAAAATACCACATCCTAGATATCACTAAATGAAATATTTCAGTTGCAAATCTTTATTCATTACATGGTGGAATGTGTTGAGAACAATAAAACATCAAAATGATCAATGTAAATCAAAATTAATATCCCATGGAGGTGTGGATTTGGAATGATGCTCAAAATCAAAGTGGAAAATAAAATTACAGGCTAGTCCAACTTCAGTGGAAATGCCTCAAGACAAGGAAATTATGTTCTGTTGTGTGTGTGTGTGTGGCCTCCACATGCCTGTATGAACTCCCTACAATGCCTCCTGATGAGGCGGCGGATGGTCTCCTGAGGGATCTCCTCCTAGATCTGGACTAAAGCCTCCGACAACTCCTGGACAGTCTGTGGTGCAACGAGACGTTGGTAGATGGTGCGAGACATGATGTCCCAGAAAGGGGCGGGCCAGTCCATAGCTTCAATGCCTTCATTTTACAGGAACTGCTGACACACTCCAGCCACATGAGGTTTGGCATTATCCTGCATTAGGAGGCACCCAGGGCCAACCGCAACAGCATATGGTCTCACAAGGGGTCTGAGGATCTCATCTCGGTACCTAATGGCAGTCAGGCTACCTCTGGTGAGCACATGAAGAGCTGTGCGGCCCTCCAAAGAAATGCCACCCCACACCATTACTGACCCACTGCCAAACCGGTCATGCTTAAGGAAGGTGCAGGCAGCAGATCACTCTCCACGGCATCTCCAGATTCTGTCACGTCTGTCACATGTGCTCAGTGTGAACCTGCTTTCATCTGTGAAGAGCACATCGCACCAGTGGCGAATTTGCCAATCCAGTTGTTCTGTGGCAAATGCCAAGCATCGTGCATGGTGTTGGGCTGTGAGCACAACCCCCATCTGTGGATGTCGGGCATTCAGACCATCCTTGTGGAGTCAGTTTCTAACCATTTGTTTAGACACATGCACATTTGTGGCCTGCTGGAGGTCATTTTGCAGGGCTCTGGCAGTGCTCCTCCTGTTCCTCCTTGCACAAAGTCTGAGGTAGTGGTCCTGCTGCTGGGTTGTTGCCCTCCTACGGCCCCCTCCACGTCTCCTGGTGTACTGGCCTGTCTCCTGGTAGTGCTTCCAGGCTCTGGACCCTACGCTGACAGACACAGCAAACCTCCTTGCCACAGCTCGCAATGATGTACCATCCTGGATGAGCTGCACTACCTGAGCCACTTGTGAGGGTTATAGAGTCTCATGCTACCATGAGTGTGAAAGCACAACCAACATTCAGAAGTGACCAAAACATCAGCCAGAAAGCATTGACACTGAGATGTGGCCTGTGGTCCCCACCTGCACAACCACTCCTTTCTTGAGTGTGTCTTAATAATTGTCAATAATTTCCATCTGTTGTCTATTCCATTTGCACAACAGCATGTGAAATTGATTGTCAAACAGTGCTGCTTCCTAAGTGGACATTTTGATTTCAAAGAAGTTTGATTTACTTGGAGTTAGATTCTGTTGTTTAAGTGTTCCCGGTATTTTTTGAGCAGTGTATATATATACCCATGCTAATTTTATACTGTTTTATTGTGTTTTGAGCATAGCTTTGTTAACCCCTCTGTGACCTTAGACGTACTATCCCGTCGAGGTGCCCTGGGCTTATCTGACCCTGGACGGGATAATACGTCATAGCGATCGGCAGCGCTCACGGGGAGAGCGCCGCCGATCGCGGCCGGGTGTCAGCTGCTTATCGCAGCTGACATCCGGCACTATGTGCCAGGAGCGGTCACGGACCGCCCCCGGCACATTAACCCCTGGCACACCGCGATCAAACATGATCGCGATGTGCCGGCGGTGCAGGGAAGCACCGCGCAGGGAGGGGGCTTACCTCCCTCCCTGCCTGCTCGAGCCCCGGATCCAAGATGGCTGCGGATCCGGGTCCTGCAGGGAGGGAGGTGGCTTCACAGAGCCTGCTCAGAGCAGGCACTGTGAAGGCTGCAGCGCTGCTAGTCAGATCAGTGATCTGACAGAGTGCTATGCAAACTGTCAGATCACTGATCTGTGATGTCCCCCCCTAGGACAAAGTAAAAAAGTTTTTAAAAAAATTTCCAAATGTGTAAAAAAAAATAAAAAAAAATATTCCAAAATAATGAAAAAAAATATATATTATTCCCATAAATACATTTCTTCATCTAAATAAAAAAAAAAACAATAAAAGTACACATATTTAGTATCGCCACGTCCGTAACGACCCGACCTATAAAACTGTCCCACTAGTTAACCCCTTCAGTAAACACCGTAAGAAAAAAAAAAAAAAAAAAAGAGGCAAAAAACAACGCTTTATTATCATACCGCCGAACAAAAAGTGGAATAACACGCGATCAAAAGGACAGATATAAATAACCATGGTACCGCTGAAAACGTCATCTTGTCCCACAAAATACGAGCCGCCATACAGCATCATCAGCAAAAAAATAAAAAAGTTATAGTCCTGAGAATAAAGTGATGCAAAAATAATTATTTTTTCTGTAAAATAGTTTTTATCGTATAAAAGCGCCAAACCATAAAAAAAGATATAAATGAGGTATCGCTGTAATCGTACTGACCCGAAGAATAAAACTGATTTATCAATTTTACCAAACGCGGAACGGTATAAACACCTCCCCCAATAGAAATTCATGGATAGCTGGTTTTTGGTCATTCTTCCTCACAAAAATCGGAATAAAAAGCGATCAAAAAATGTCACGTGCCCGAAAATGTTTTCAATAAAAACGTCAACTCGTCCCGCAAAAAACAAGACCTCACATGACTCTGTGGACCAAAATATGGAAAAATTATAGCTCTCAAAATGTGGTATTGCAAAAAATATTTTTTGCAATAAAAAGCGTCTTTCAGTGTGTGACGGCTGCCAATCATAAAAATCAGCTAAAAAACCCGCTATAAAAGTAAATCAAACCCCCCTTCATCACCCCCTTAGTTAGGGAAAAATAAAAAAAAATGTATTTATTTCCATTTTCCCATTAGGGCTAGGGTTAGGGCTAGGGTTAGGATTAGGGCTAGGGCTAGGGTTAGGGCTAGGGTTAGGGCTAGGGTTATGGTTAGGGCTAGAGTTAGGGCTAGGATTAGGGCTAGGGTTAGGGCTAGGGTTAGGGCTAGAGTTAGGGCTAGGATTAGGGCTAGGATTAGGGCTAGGGTTAGGGTTAGGGCTAGAGTTAGGGCTAGGATTAGGGCTAGGGTTAGAGATAGGGTTAGGGCTAGAGTTAGGGCTAGGATTAGGGCTAGAGTTGGGGCTAGGATTAGGGCTAGGGTTAGGGCTAGGGTTAGGGCTAGAGTTAGGGCTAGGGTTAGGGTTAGGGCTAGGGTTAGGGTTAGGGTTAGGGCTAGGGTTAGGGCTAGGGTTAGGGTTGGGGCTACAGTTAGGGTTGGGGCTAAAGTTAGGGTTAGGGTTTAGATTACATTTACAGTTGGGAATAGGGTTGGGATTAGGGTTAGGGGTGTGTCAGGGTTAGAGGTGTGGTTAGGGTTACCATTGGAATTAGGGTTAGGGGTGTGTTTAGATTAGGGTTTCAGTTATAATTGGGGGGTTTCCACTGTTTCGGCACATCAGGGGCTCTCCAAACACGACATGGCGTCCGATCTCAATTCCAGCCAATTCTGCGTTGAAAAAGTAAAACAGTGCTCCTTCCCTTCCGAGCTCTCCTGTGTGCCCAAACAGGGGTTTACCCTCACATATGGGGTATCAGCGTACTCAGGACAAATTGGACAACAACTTTTGTGGACCAATTTCTCCTGTTACCCTTGGGAAAATACAAAACTGGGGGCTAAAAAATAATTTTTGTGGGAAAACAAAAAGATTTTTTATTTTCACGGCTCTGCGTTATAAACTGTAGTGAAACACTTGGGGGTTCAAAGTTCTCACAACACATCTAGATAAGTTCATTGAGGGGTCTAGTTTCCAATATGGGGTCACTTGTGGGGGGTTTCTACTGTTTAGGTACATTAGGGGCTCTGCAAACGCAATGTGACGCCTGCAGACCAATCCATCTAAGTCTGCATTCCAAATGATGCTCCTTCCCTTCCGAGCCCTCCCATGCGCCCAAACGGTGGTTCCCCCCCACATATTGGGTATCAGCGTACTCAGGACAAATTGGACAACAACATTTAGGGTCCAATTTCTCCTGCTAACCTTGGAAAAATACAAAACTGGGGGCTAAAATATAACTTTTGTGGAAAAAAAATATTTTTTATTTGCACGGCTCTGCGTTATAAACTGTAGTGAAATACTTGGGGGTTCAAAGCTCTCACAACACATCAAGATGAGTTCCTTAGGGGGTCTACTTTCCAAAATAGTGTCACTTGTGGGGGGTTTCTACTGTTTAGGTACATTAGGGGCTCTGCAAACGCAATGTGACGCCTGCAGACCATTCCATCTAAGTCTGCATTCCAAATGGCGCTCCTTCCCTTCCAAGCCCTCCCATGCGCCCAAACGGTGGTTCCCCCCCCACATATGGGGTATCAGCGTACTCAGGACAAATTGGACAACAACTTTTGGGGTCCAATTTCTCCTGTTACCCTAGGGAAAATACAAAACTGGGGGCTAAAAAATAATTTTTGTGGGAAAAAAATTTTGTTTTATTTTTATGGCTCTGCATTATAAACTTCTGTGAAGCCCTTGGTGGGTCAAAGTGCTCACCACACATCCAGATAAGTTCCTTAGGGGGTTTACTTTCCAAAATGGTGTCACTTGTGGGGGGTTTCAATGTTTAGGCACATCAGTGGCTCTCCAAACGAAACATGGCGTCCCATCTCAATTCCTGTCAATTTTGCATTGAAAAGTCAAACGGCGCTCCTTCCCTTCTGAACTCTCCCATGCGCCCAAACAGTGGTTTACTGCCACATATGGGGTATCAGCATACTCAGGACAAATTGGACAACAACCTTTGAGGTCCAATTTCTTCTCTTACCCTTGGAAAAATAAAAAATTGGGGCAAAAATATAATTTTTGTGAAAAAATATGATTTTTTATTTTTACGGTTCTGCATTATAAACTTCTGTGAAGCACTTGGTGGGTCAAAGTGCTCACCACACCTCTAAATAAGTTCCTTAGGGGGTTTACTTTAAAAAATGGTGTCACTTGTGGGGGGTTTCAATGTTTAGGCACATCAGTGGCTCTCCAAACGCAACATGGCGTCCCATCTCAATTTCTGTCAATTTTGCATTGAAAAGTCAAACGGCGCTCCTTCCCTTCCGAGCTCTCCCATGCGCCCAAACAGTGGTTTACTGCCACATATGGGGTATCATCGTACTCAGGACAAATTGGACAACAACTTTTGAGGTCCAATTTCTTCTCTTACCCTTGGAAAAATAAAAAATTGGGGGCAAAAATATAATTTTTGTGAAAAAATATGATTTTTTATTTTTACGGTTCTGCATTATAAACTTCTGTGAAGCACTTGGTGGGTCAAAGTTCTCACCACACATCCAGATAAGTTCCTTAGGGGGTCTGCTTTCCAAAATGGTGTCACTTGTGGGGGGTTTCAATGTTTAGGCACATCAGTGGCTCTCCAAACGCAACATGGCGTCCCATCTCAATTCCTGTCAATTTTGCATTGAAAAGTCAAACGGCGCTACTTCCCTTCCGAGCTCTCCCATGCGCCCAAACAGTGGTTTACTGCCACATATGGGGTATCAGCGTACTCAGGACAAATTGGACAACAACTTTTGGGGTCCATTTTCTCCTGTTACCCTTGGTAAAATAAAACAAATTGGAGCTGAAGTAAATTTTTTGTGTAAAAAAGTTAAATGTTCATTTTTATTTAAACATTCCAAAAATTCCTATTAAACACCTGAAGGGTTAATAAACTTTTTGAATGTGGTTTTGAGCACCTTGAGGGGTGCAGTTTTTAGAATGGTGTCACACTTGGGTATTTTCTATCATACAGACCCCTCAAAATGACTTCAAATGAGATGTGGTCACTAATAAAAAATGGTGTTGTAAAAATGAGAAATTGCTGGTCAACTTTTAACCCTTATAACTCCCTAACAAAAAAAAAATTTGGTTCCAAAATTATGCTGATGTAAAGGAGACATGTGGGAAATGTTACTTATTAAGTATTTTGTGTGACATATCTCTGTGATTTAATTGCATACAAATTCAAAGTTTGAAAATTGCGAAATTTTCAAAATTTTCGCCAAATTTCCATTTTTTTCACAAATAAACGCAGGTACTATCAAAGAAATTTTACCACTATCATGAAGTACAATATGACACGAGAAAACAGTGTCAGAATCACCAGGATCCGTTGAAGCGTTCCAGAGTTATAACCTCATAAAGGGACAGTGGTCAGAATTGTAAAAATTGGCCTGGTCATTGACGTGCAAACCACCCTTGGGGGTAAAGGGGTTAACCAATAAAGGGTTTAAATTTTATTATAACTTAAGTATCATGAATCGGTGCATATTACAAAGTGCAAAGGAATATAAATATTTTAGTAGTAGGACCTTTAACAGTGTTAAACAGACTTTCATGCCTCACTGTAAAAAACATGTTCAAATGTAATTTTCACTAAATAATTGATGCAAAAAATGAAAAACGTAAATGAGCTATCCCACAGTTACTTTATATATTTTTCAGTATATGTTTGTTTTAAACGTTGACTACCTTATCATTTACTCCTACTTCTGCTCATTATTCCTCTGCAGGATGTTCCTTCAATCTAATTCATACGCCCACTCCATAATCACATTGTCAAACATCACACACAACTGGCTTTTACATAAAAAGTTAAACGGAGGATTGGGTGACGTACAATGGGATGGAGATTCAGATAGTCAATGTTAAGTAATGAGGTAGAGAGAACATCATGGAGCATATTGCTAAGAAGACAAACGGAAGAACAGACATGGAAATAAAGAATATAACATCTTCGGAATAAAATAAGAAAATAAAAGCAGTGCATAATATACAAAAACATTTTTATAATGAAGAATGGTAGATAAGCTGAATTAAGGAGTGAGGGTTTTGAAACCTTTGAGTTATTTGCAAAAAACACAATGCTTCAAATAGCTTTTCTAAGGAGCAAAATTAGGTGATATTGTCATAAAACTCTCTCATTCAAACAACGAGCTATTCATGCTCCACACAAATGCATTTTTCATGTGTGCTATAAATAAGGTTTACCAATGAAACAAAGATAGAAAGTCATAGTATATCTGGAAAGCACTGAAAACAGATGCTACTCTTGAAGTGAATTTTCATGAAATCTTCTAGATACGGTAATTATTTCTGACCTTTTTAGTAATAGCTTTCAAGAACAAATGAAGTAGGAAGTACATCTCTAATTTAGTTGAAGTGTATAATAGTGTGTGTCATCAAAGCTTCTAATGCAAACTAAGAAAAAATGACATGCAAAAGGATTAGCATTACGGTATTTTGGAAGCACAATTCATTCTTACTCCATAGTAATGACTCGATGACTCGATAATAGTGCTTCCTACCGTTAGATTAGCAAATGTACTTTATTATCTATATTCCCATTTGGGTGTGATGTGCGCAGTACATGGATGTGGGAATGAAACTTTATATTTCTGTATTATCTTTTAATGCTAACATTCTCTTTTTACAATATTAAAAATACATATAAATTGCAAGAACAAATTAGTTGCAAGATCAAGGATGCTCAAATAAGACCTAAGTAACCCAAGTAGTGCATTTCCTGTTATTTTATTCAGCTGCCTGGGAATCTAGATGATTTGATAAAGGGACTTTAGTATTGGTATGCTTACTTTTGGAAGATGAGTAAAAGGCCGTAAGGACCATTAGTCTACATAAAATACATATTTAATGCTATTGCAGCAGAGAAAGAAACAAAAATGTTCATTTTCTCCTGGTAAAATTGAATTTAATAGTGTTTGTAAAGCACCTTGTGATATTCAGGAGTACAATGAATGCAAGCATTTACAGCTATCACCCCATTCCATAAGTGCATTTTAGGATCCGTGTTCAGAAATGGTAAGTGATGCCTTGCCAGACAGGCAATTCATGTAGTGGGCCTTCTTGTCTGCTATATTGCTATCAGAATCTGCATTCTCAAGATGCCGATACTCTTAACAGTTGTAATAGAGCACAAAGTTGCTGACTCTGTCACCAACCCCAGCAGGCCACAGGCGTCCCTTCGCCCTGCAACCTGCCGGAGGCCAGAATCAACAGGGAACATCGGCCAGCATCTACTGCTAGATAGAAGAGGAATCAGATGCTATGGAGGATGAGGTGTCTGGATTAGGTTAGTATAGGGATTTTTCTTATTTTTGGGGGCTTGTGGGGAACCATCACACTATGTGGGGTGCTGTAAGTTGGACCATCATAGTATATAAGTGGCTGTGGGGTGGACCACCATACTATATAGTGTACTGTTGGGAGGGACCATCATACTACATAGGGGGTTGTTGGGAGGACCATCATACTATATGGGAGTGTCACGCTGTGATGGTCTTTAGTAAGGAAGGGGGGATCAAACTGTCCCTGGAAATAGGACCCTAAATACTGTATCCCTGTCCCAGGGGTACTCTTAAAAGCAGAAAGGCCCGAATTTCCCAACTTACTATGCTACTGTTAATGTCCTAATCTTTCCCCTCCCCCAGGATAACAAAAAGTAACATACATACAAAAACACTCACTAAAGGATAGAGAGGAACAAAGGAAAGTATAGGAAGATACAAACCAAATGGCAATAGGATAATTGAGAAAGCATGCACCCAAAAACCACAAACAACAATATCCAGCAGCAATTACTAACTCCAACTTCAGCCTTCAGCACACCAACTCCAGCAAGCCAGGAAGTAAAACTTTCACAGACAGGGATGAAATTGTGCGGCCAGGTTTTATAGAGTTGGTGAAAATGAGCAGGTCAGGAGCAGCTGTGAGATGGAGCTGCATGTCTCTAAATGGCATACAAAGAGTTGTTAACCTCTTCAGTGCCAAAGGAAATGAAGTTCATTTAATATGAGGAACAAAACACACAGGCTAAATGGAAGACGTGCGATTCACAGTACAAAAAGACTACATAACCCCATATCTCCTAGGAGGATGAGACACATTTGTGGCATGGGACTGTGAGGTGGACCGTCATACTATATAGAGGGCTATGAGGTGAACCATCATACTACATGTGGGGCTTTTGGGGGTACCATCATACTAAATATGAACCGTGAGGTGTACCATCATAATTTATAATGATCTGTGAAGTGTACCATCTACCATACTATATGGGGCAGGCAATCATACTATATAGTCCTATAAATTTAGTAGCATCTTAAGGGGTGCACGCATGTGGGGTCAGGCACACACATCCCTGCAGCAAAGCATCACGCAGCTAAGCATACAGACACTGCAGTTATTTCAATGGCAGTTAGTCAAGGCAGGAGTCAGGACCCCACTCTATATATCTGTCTCTTTTGGGTATGTCTGCTGAATAAGCACTTGGACCTAGCTTTTCTATTAACCCATCTTACTCCTTCATCATGTTTACATATGCACTTACCGTGTTTGCTCCTCTAATCCTTTCTCTCCTTCGCTATCCACAAACCCCAGCACTCTCTAACCAAATAATCATCTCCACTGCACTCTTACCTCCCCACCTGTCCTCCTCTACTGACCTGCTCCTCAACCTCAAATCTGTCCTAATAAAACATAGAACAAGACGCCCACTCTCCTTCTCCCACCTGCTCTCCCTTTCTCTGCTTCTCCTCACTGCTGGCGACTTATCTCCCAACCCTGGACCCCCACAGCTCATACCTCCCATGACTACCCTGCCTATCACTCCCTATTTAATACGAACTACAGCAATCTTTCCAACATAAAACCCGTGCCCCTGATGCCCACCCCTCTACTCCCTCTCTCTGGAGCACTCTGGAATGCCTGCTCAATCTGCAATAAGCTTCATGTGATTCATGACCTTTTTCTCTCTCACAATCTTCAGTGCCAAAGGAAATGAAGTCCATTTAATATGAGGAACAAAACATACAGGCTAAATGGAAGACGTGCGATTCACAGTACAAAAAGACTACATAACCCCATATCTCTTAGGAGGATGAGACACATTTCTGGCATGGGACTGTGAGGTGGACCGTCATACTATATAGAGGGCTATGAGGTGAACCATCATACTACATGTGGGGCTGTTGGGGGTACCATCATACTAAATATGAACTGTGAGGTATACCATCATAATTTATAATGATCTGTGAAGTGTACCATCTACCATACTATATGGGGCAGGCAATCATATTATATAGTCCTATAAATTTAGTAGCATCTTAAGGGGTGCACGCCTCTGCTTCTCCTCACTGCTGGCGACATATCTCCCAACCCTGGACCCCCACAGCTCATACCTCCCATGACTACCCTGCCTATCACTCCCTATTTAATACAAACTACAGCAATCTTTCCAATGTAAAACCCGTGCCCCTGATGCCCACCCCTCTGCTCCCTCTCTCTGGAGCACTCTGGAATGCCTGCTCAATCTGCAATAAGCTTCATGTGATTCATGACCTTTTTCTCTCTCACAATCTTGCCTTCCTTGGCCTCACAGAAACATGGCTAACACCCTCTGACACCTCCTCCCCTGCTGTGCTGTGTTACGGCTGTCTCTACTTCACCCACACCCCTCGTCCCGGCAACAGACATGGTGGAGGAGTGGGTCTTCTCCTTTCTTCGAAATGCACCTTTAACCCAATCCCACGTCTACCCTCCCTTATCCTCCCCTCTTTTGAAGTCCAGTCTTTCAGCATCTACTCTCCCTCCAACCTTCAAGTGTCTATCATATTCAGACCTCCAGGCCCAGCCACTGCCTTTATTGACCAATTCTTCACCTGGCTTCTTCACTTTCTCTCTGCTGACATTCCCACCATCATCATGGGTGACTTCAACATCCCCACTGATACCCCTCAGTCAACAGCCTCCAAACTTCTGTCCCTTACTTCATCTTTTGGACTTACTCAGTGGTCCTCCACAGCCATCCACACAGACGGACATACCCTAGACCTGTTTTTCACCCGTCTCTGCTCTCTATCTAACTTCACCACCTTCGCTCTCCCTCTATCCAACCACCATTTGTTCACTTTCTCATCCCTGTCTTCCTCACTGGTCACCCATGTCCAGCAACATGCACACTCCCACAGAAACCTTGCACACCTAGACTCCCACACGCTCTCTGACTCCATCCTACCACTGGCATCCATATCCTCACTCCACGACACAGACACTGCCACTGCTTTCTACAATGCCACACTCGCATTAGCTATTGACATCTTCGCCCCTCTCGTTCATGGCAGAGTGGGACGTATCAATTGACAACCTTGGCACAATAACACCAATAAAAAGCTCCGCCAAATGTCCAGGGTTGCAGAGCGGCATTAGAAGAAAACACATTCGCAAGACATCTTCACTGCATTCAAACAGGCAACACTCGCTTTTAAATCTGCTCTCACCTCTGCTAAACAGGCCTACTTCACAACCCTCATGTCCTCCCTATCCTACAACCCCAAACAGTTATTCAAAACCTTTAACTCCCTCCTCTACCCCCCACTGCCCTCTCCAACCTCCCTCATCTCTGCTGAGGACTTTGCCACACACTTTAAAAATAATATCGACCAAGCAAGGCAAGTCTTCATTGTTCAACCACCACAACCCCTTTGTATACCAGACCAATTTCCCAAACCCCAGAACTTCCCTATCCAAGATCACTGAAAGGGAGCTTAATTGTCTCCTCTCCAAATCGCACCTCACCACCTGTGCGCTTGACCCCATCCCATCCCACCTCCTCCCCAACCTCACCACCACACTCATCCCATCCCTAAACCACCTCTTAAACCTATCACTAACTTCTGGCACCTTTCCTTCTGCTTTCAAACATGCCACAATCACACCTATCCTTAAAAAGCCAACCCTTGACCCAACAGCTATGTCCAGCTATCGCCCAATATTGTGGCTCCCATTTGCTTCCAAACTCCTGGAGCAGCACGTCCACGCTTAACTTTCCTCCCACCTCTCATCTAAATTACTCTTTGACAACCTACAATCTGGTTTCCGCCCCATCACTCAACTGAGACAGCCCTGACCAAAATCACTAATGACCTACCTACAGCCAAAGTTAACGGACAATACTCTGTACTCCTCCTTCTAGACCTGTCCTCTGTTTTTGACACAGTTGACCACTGCCTCTTAATACAGATCCTCTCCTCCTATGGCATCAAAGACCTCGCCCTATCCAGGATCTCCTCATACCTTTAAAAACCGCACATTTAGCGTCTCCCACTCCCACACTACCTCCTCATCCCACCCTCTCTCTGTTGGAGTCCCCCAAGGCTCTGTTCTAGGACCCCTACTCTTCTCAATCTACATACTTGGCCTGGGACAACTCATAAAGTCCCATGGATTCCAGTACCACCTTTATGCTGATGACACTCAGATCTACCTTTCTGGCACAGACGTTACCTCTCTGCTGTCCAGAATCCCGGAGTGTCTATCAGCCATATCCTCCTTCTTATCCTCTCGCTTCCTCAAACTCAATGTGGATAAATCTGAACTCAACATCTTTCCTCCATCTCATAGATCTTCCATACCTGACCTACCTATCGCAATTAATGACATCACGCTTTCCCCCGTACTGGAAGTCCGCTGCCTCGGAGTAACCCTTGACTCTGCCCTATCCTTCAAACTGCACACACAAGCTCTTTCCACCTCCTGTCGCCTCCAGCTCAAAAATATATCCAGAATCCATCCTTTCCTCAACCGTCAATCTACTAAAATGCTTGTGAATGCCCTCATCATCTCCCGCCTTGACTACTGCAACATCCTTTTCTGTGGCCTCCCTGCTAACACCCTTGCACCTCTCCAGTCCATCCTTAACTCTGCTGCCCTGCTAAATTCATCTCTCTCCTTGCTACTCCTTCACTTCCCCTCTCTGCAAATCTCTTCACTGGCTCCCATTCCCTCAGCATATCCAGTTCAAATTACTAATACTGACCTACAAAGCCATCCATAACCTGTCTCCTCCATATATCTCTAAACTAATCTCCAGATATCTTCCCTCACATAATCTCCGGTACTCCCAAGACCTCCTTCTCTCCTACACACTTATCTGCTCCTCACCCAACCGCCTCGAAGACTTCTCCAGAATATCCCCCATCCTCTGGAATTCTTTGCCCCAATGGAGCGCCCCCAGACGCAGGGCCGCGGGTTACTCGGTACCGGTCCTCTCTGTCTTAGTTCTTGGGTTGTCACGGTGGCTGGACCCAGTCCGTGACCCTGCTAAGGGGTGTCCAATAAAAGGTGATACAAGTCTGTCAAGAATTTGTGACGCCACCTGTGGTATTCGGTCAGGGTGACCGACGCTGCTTGGGGTCCACTGGAGTGATGTGATGGCAGCTAGATGGTATACGTTCCCACAGGTGAAGTATGTCCCCAGGGCTTCCCAGTGGTGTAGGTGGCAATGGTATGAGGTGCAGTCAATAACGAGGACACAGGGTTGCAGTCTCGTTACCTCTTTACTGGTGACTTCAGGATCCTCAATCCAGAGCACTGTCAGCAGGGCTGTCTGAGAGTTCCCTTTGCAGGTGGAAATCGTTGCCTACCACTAGCGCCTGTGTGTTGTAGTGCTTCCCTGCTGAGCATTCGGGATAGTCCTCACAACTTCTGTTCTCGTTCTTTCTAGTTCTTTCTCATTCTTTCTATTCTCCGTCCCCCAGGTTTGTTATGGCTAGGACAAACCCATTTGACGGGAAGGCTCGGAGCTCTTCCGGGACCCTAGAGACGCCCCTCTCCACGCGTTGCCCCCTATGTCTGCTTAGGTGATGTAAGGTAGACAGCCAACCTATAATTAACTGTCCTGCGGTATTTGAAGTAAGGCATAAAGTCAGTTACTTCCTCGGTGTTCTGGGCACCGGCTCCGCGCCTCAGTAGGATGTTGCCGTTCTCCGGGCACGACTGCTACTGGCTCTCCTTTGTGATTGATCTTGTTTCTCACTGTCCACAATTTCCTTTGCTTCGTGTCCTTTCTAAGGATACCGCCGCAAGGTAGTGCAGGCGCGGTTCCATTTCGTTCTGTTCTTGTCGATAGGTACCTGCCAGGTTCCCACGCCTGACAGGGACCCCCCTGAATCTTCCTCCCGCAACACCCCCTGGCACAGGATGTTGCCTGAACAAAACCCAGTCAGCTTCTGTCTAACTTCCTATCCAACCCCTAGTTTTACCAGTGTAAGGAGTGGCCTAATAAATAAAACCTTTTGCTCCCCCTAGTGGCCGGAGTGTGAAGTGTAATGTGTGCTGGTGATACCTGGTCAGATGAACTCCTTTAGTGTGATCAGACGTACCATCACTCCCCTTAGTGGCAGAGCGACACTACTGCAACGACCAGGTTACTGGGGCGCTGCACCAACACATCGAACTATCAACCACATTCGGATCCTTTAGACGGAACCTGAAAACTCACCTCTTCAGGAAAGCCTACAGCCTGCACTGACTCTGATGCCTCCTCACCACTACTGAAGCTACCACCTCACCAACACCGGAGCAACTAGAACCCTCAACCTATTGTCTCCATCCCCACCATCCTGTAGAATGTAAGCCCGCAAGGGCAGGGTCGTCACCCCTCTGTATCAGTCTGTAATTGTTAGTTTGCTTACTGTAAGTGATATCTGTAATTTTTATGCAACTCCTTCTCATGTACAGCACCATGGACTCAATGGTGCTATACAAATAAATAATAATGGGGGTATGTTGAAGTGAAGGACCATTGTACTATATGGGAGGTTGCGAGATGGACCATCATAAAATATATGGAGCTCTGGAAGGACTCTATTGAAGCTATGGGGGGTCTTCATACTGTATTGGGTATCTATCATACTGTGTGGGACAGCTGTGGGAGGACCATCTTACTGTGTAGGTGGTTATGGTGGACCATCATGGACATCATGCTTTGTGGGGTGGCTGTGGTATACATTATTCTGTCTGGAGTTCTATGGGGTACATTATACAATGTTGGTGACCATCATACTGTATGGAATGGTTATGGGAGACATCATACTGTATGGGGCTGTGGGGTCTTAATGTTGTACGGGGGGCTTTGATGGACATCACACTATATATAGGGGCCTGTGGTAAAAATCATACTGTGTGGCGGTCTGTGGTGCCTCTCGTATTGTATATTTGTGGGGCAATTATACTTTGTGGAGTTATCGTAATTTTTTGGGGCGTAAAACTCTATGGGTGTCATGAAATTGGTGTCATGGTGAGTAAGACCACTTAGGTGCTTCAGTAGGGGCAAAATAACTGTCTTAGTACTGCAGTCCATTTCCTTCTTTGTTTCTTAATGCCTTCCCAACCTGTGATGCCACGTAGGCGTCATGAAAGTTGGTGCCAATCCGACATGTGACGCCTATGTGGCGTCATGGAGGGATCACGTCCCTGCAGAAAGGGTGAAAGGGTTAACTCCAATTTCACCCGATCTGCAGGGACAGGGGGAGTGGTACTTCAGCCCAGGGGGGTGGCTTCACCCCCTCCGTGGCTACGATTGCTCTGATTGGCTGTTGAAAATGAAACTGCCAATCAGAGCAATTTGTAATATTTCACCTATGAAAAGTGGTGAAATACTACAATCCAGCCATGGCCGTTGCTGCAATATCATCGGCCATGGCTGGAAATCTTGATTTGCACCCACCGCCACCGATCTCCTCCCCAGGCCTCCGTCCTGTGCTCCGCTCCCCTCCGTTGTCCTGTCTGCTTCCCCGTCCTCCTGCCCGCTCCCCTCATCCTCCGATCAAACCCCCCGTGCTCCGATATACCCCCCCCCCGTGCTCCGATCTCTCCCCCCTCATATTTACCGAGCCTCCCGGTGTCCTTCCATCTTCTCCATGGGCGCCGCCATCTTCCAAAATAAAGAAAATATTTTTTTTTCCACTAGGGTTAGGGTTAGAACTAGGGTTAGGGTTAGGGTTGGGGCTAGGGCTAGGGTTAGAACTAGGGTTAGGGTTAGAATTAGGCTTTGTGCAGACGGTGCGGATTTGGCTGCGGATCCGCGGCGGATTGGCCGCTGCGGATTAGTAGCAGTTTTCCATCAAGTTTACAGTACCATGTACACCTATGGAAAACCAAATCCGCTGTGCCCATGGTGTGGAAAATACCGCACAGAAATGCTGCATTGCATTTTCCGCAGCTTGTCAATTCTTTGTGCGGATTTCGCAGCGTTTTACACCTGTTCCCCAATAGGAATCCGCAGGTGAAATCCGCACAAAAAAAACACTGGAAATCTGCTGTAAATCCGCAGGTAAAACGTAGTGCCTTTTACCTGCGGATTTTTCAAAAATCGTGCAGAAAAATCTCACACGAATCCGCAACGTGGGCACATAGCCGTAGGGTTAGGATTGGAATTAGAGTTAAGGTTGGAATTAGGGCTAGGGATGGAAATAGGGTTAAGATTAGGCTTGTGGTTAGGGTTATGGTTCGGGTTAGGGGTGTGTTGGGGTTAAAGTTGTGGTTAGGGTTGGGATTAGGGTTAGGGTTGGGATTAGGGTTAGGATTAGGGTTAGGGTTGGGATTGGGGCTATGGGTGTGTTGGGGTTAGGGTTGTGGTTAGCGGTGTGTTGGGGTTAGGGTTGTGATTAGGGTTATGGCTACAGTTGGGATTAGGGTTAGGGGTGTGTTGGGGTTAGTGCTGAAGTTAGAATTGAGGGGTCTTCACTGTTTAGGCACATCAGGGGTCTCCAAATGCAACAAGGCGCCACCATTGATTCCAGCCAATTTTGCGTTCAAAAAGTCAAATGGTGCTCCCTCCCTCCTGAGCCCTGATGTGCACCCAAACAGTGGTTTACCCCCACATATGGGGTACCAGCATACTCAGGGCAAACTGAGCAACAACTATTGGGGTCCAATTTCTCCTGCTATTCTTGCAAAAAAAAAATTGCTTGCTAAAACATAATTTTTAAAGAAAGAAAAATGATTTTTTATTTTCACGGCTCTGCGTTGTAAACTTCTGTGAAGCACTTGGGGGTTCAAAGTGCTCACCACATATCTAGATAAGTTCCTTGGGGGTCTAGTTTCCAAAATGGGGTCACTTGTGGGGGTTTCTACTGTTTAGGCACATCAGGGGCTCTGAAAATGCAACGTGACGCCCCAGACCATTCCATCAAAGTCTGCATTTCAAAAGTCACTACTTCCCTTACGAGCCCCGACATGTGCCCAAACAGTGGTTTACCCCCACATACTGTATCTAGATAAGTTCCTTGGGGGGTCTAGTTTCCAAAATGAGGTCACTTGCAGGGGTTTCTACTGTTTAGGCACATCAAGGTCTCTGCAAACGCAACGTGACGCCTGCAGACCATTCCATCAAAGTCTGCATTTCAAAACTCACTACTTCCCTTTAGACCCCCGACGTGTGCCCGAACAGTGGTTCACCCCCACATATGTGGTATCATATCTAGATAAGTTCATTGGGGGGTCTAGTTTCCAAAATGGGGTCACTTGTGGGGGGTTTCTACTGTTTAGGCACACAGGGGCTCTCCAAAACGCGACATTGTGTCCGCTAACGATTGGAGCTAATTTTTCATTCAAAAAGTCAAATGGCGCTCCTTCCCTTTCGAGCCCTGCCGCGTGCCCAAACAGTGGTTTACCCCCACATGTGAGGTATCAGTGTACTCAGGAGAAATTGTCCAATAAATTTTCGTATCCATTTTATCCTGTTGCCCATGTGGAAATTATCAAATTGAGGCTAAATGAAATTTTTTGTGAAAAAAAGTACTTTTTCATTTTTTTGGATCAATTTGTGAAGCACCTGGGGGTTTAAAGTGCTCACTATGCATCTAAATAAGTTCCCTGGGGGGTCTAGTTTTGAAGATGTGGTCACATGTGGGGGAGTTCCAATGTTTAGGTACACACGGGCTCTCCAAACGCGACAAGGTGTCCGCTAACGATTGGAGCTAATTTTTCATTCAAAAGTCAAATGGCGCTCCTTCCCTTCCGAGCCTTGCCGTGTGTACAAACAGTGGTTTGTGACCACATATAAGGTATCGGTGTACTCAGGAGAAATTGCCCAACACATTTTAGGATCCATTTTATCCTGCTACCCATGTGAAAATGAAAAAATTGAGGCTAAAATAATTTTTTGTGTGAAAAAAAGTACTTTTTCATTTTTACGGATCAATTTGTGAAGCACCTTGGGGTTCAAAGTGCTCACTATGCATCTAGATAAGCTCCATGGGGGGTCTAGTTTCCAAAATGGGGTCACTTGTGGCAGAGTCTCAATGCTTAGGCACACAGGGGCTCTCCAAACGCGACATGGTGTCCGCTAAAGATTGGAGCCAATTTTTCATTGAAAAAGTCAAATGGCGCTCCTTCCCTTCAGAGCCCTGTCGTGCGACCAGACAGTGGTTCCCCCTTACATAAGAGGTATCGGCGTGCTCAGGACAAATTGTACAATAACGTGTGGGGTCCATTTTCTCTTTTTACTCTTGGGAAAATAAAAAAAATTGTTGCTAAAGAATCATTTTTGTGACTAAAAAGTTAAATGTTTATTTTTTCCTTCCATGTTGCTACTGCTGCTGTGAAGTACCTAAAGGGTTAATAAGCTTCTTGAATGGGGTTTTTAGTACCTTGAGGGATGCAGTTTTTAGAATGGTGTCACTTTTGGGTATTTTCAGCCATACAGACTCCTCAAATTGACTTCAAATGTCTCAAACTGACTTCACAGGTCCCTAAAAAAATGGTTTTGTAAATTTCGTTGTAAAAATGAGAAATCGTTGGTCAAATTTTAACCCTTATAACTCCCTAGCAAAAAAAAAATTTGTTTCCAAAATTGTTCTGATGTAAAGTAGACATGTGGGAAATGTTATTTATCAACTATTTTGTGTTTCATAACTCTCTGGTTTAACAGAATAAAAATTCAAAATTTGAAAATTGCAAAATTTTAAAAATTTTAGCCAAATTTCCATTTTTTTCACAAATAAATGCAAAAATTATCGACCTACATTTACGACTAACATGAAGCCCAAAATGTCACAAAAAAACAGTCTCAGAACCGTTAGGATCCGTTGAAGTGTTCCCGAGTTATTACCTCATAAAGGGACACTGTTCAGAATTGCAAAAAACGGCCAGGTCATTAAGGTCAAAATAGGCTGGGTCATGAAGGGGTTAAAATGTTGAGAGATATGCCATTATTTGACTGTGACATGATAGAACTTTTTCTATAGGGTGTCTGTTATTTCTATGTACGCCTCTGCTCAGGAGCATTACTACAATAGGGTCTTTATTATAAGGAGGCAAAGTGGGGGGATTTTCATTATTTTAGGAAAAGCAAGGAGTCATTATTATTATTAATATACTGTAGCAAAGCACAGGGGATATTTTTATTATTATAAGGAGGTACAGTACAGGGACATTATTATAAGAGGTCAATGGGGAGCATTATTAAAGGAACACAAGGGAATTATTATGAGGTCATAAGAGTTGAGGTTTATGTTCACATGATATAATGTGAGGAGGGTCTTGGAAAATGAGGAAATTGAAGATGTCTCTGTTTGCAGTAAGAGTTCCGAAAATAAGGGTCTAATAATTGTAATAATTACATCTCAATGGACTGTTGCCACTCCGACTGCTAACGCTTCTGTGAAGCCCCGTCTCTCCTCCAGGATTACTTAGAGACTGAACACTGGAATACTCCCTCATCTCCGCTATATAAGGTAATCCATGAACTATTAATCGGTGCTTTGTTACCTTGGTGTAATTTCATGCACTCAAACATTTGAACCATATGATTGTGGTCCATTTATTAAAAGCGATACACATCTAGCGTAAATATACGTTTTATATTACTAATATTACCCTGAGGAAATCAAAATTTACTACAGGACCAATATTTCTAATAATACCAATAATATTGCTATATAAGTTAAATAATTATAACCCCTTACCGACCTCCGACGTACTATTATGGTGGAAGTCGGTACCCCGCTTTGATGTGGGCTGTGGCGGTGATCCTGCATCAAAGCCAGGACATATCAGCTGCTTTGAACAGCTGACATGTGCCCACAATAGCCATGTGATTAACTAGTTAAATGCCGCTGTCAAACGCTGGCAGCAGCATTTAACCGGCGCTTCCGGCCATCAGGTGGGAAATGAGTGCATCGCCAACCCCTGATCACATAATCGGGGGTCACTGATGCATCGGCATAGTAACCAGAGGTATCCATGAGACCTCTATGGTTGCTGATGGCAGCTTGCTGTGAGCACCATCCTGTGGACGGTGCTCATAGCAAGCCTGTAATTCAGCTACATAGGAGCGATCTATGCATCGCTCCCATGTAGCTGAGCCGATTGAGTTGTGCCTGCTTCTAGCCTCCCATGAGGCTATTAAAGCATGGCAAAAGTAAAAAAAAGTTTAAAAAAATATGAAAAAAATAAAAAAAAATATAAAAGTTTAAATCACCCCCTTTCGCCCCATTCAAAATAAAACAATAAAAAAAAAAATCAAACCTGCACATAATTGGTATTGTTGCGTTCAGAATCGCCCGATCAATCAATAAAAAAAGCATTAACCTGATTGCTAAACAGCATAGCGAGAAAAATATTCCAAACCCCAGAATTACGTTTTTTTGGCCGCCTCGACATTGCATTAAAATGCAATAACGGGCGATCAAAAGAACGTATCTGCACCAATAAGGTATCATTAAAAAACATCAGCTCGACACGCAAAAAATAAGCCCTCAACTGACCACAGATCACGAAAATGAAGACGCCACGGGTATTGGAAAATTGCGTTTTTTTGGGTTTTTTTTAGCAAAGTTTGAATTTTTTTTCACCACTTAGATAAAACGTAACCTAGACATGTTTCGTGTCTATGAACTCGTAATGACAGAAAAACGACTGGCACATCCAAACTAGTGTGAATAGGTGCATACCAGGAGCAGCTACCTCCATATATAATATACAAAAAAAGGTTGCACTCTATCGTGCCAAAACACATCAAATATGAATTGCATGAAATATGAATAGCAAAATGGCTTTTTGAACATTAGGAAAAAATATTTGAGACGCTTAGCACAGAATTTGGCCAAATAGTGTGAGCCCAGCAACCATCGTCAAGGTTGTCTCATTAAACCGATGGGTACCTGACCTCCCTGTCCAAATGTGAACACTTACCGAAGGCTAATGTCTGTATGCTTGGGTGAATATGGACACCTCTCTCAGCAAAGCCTACATATGGGTTGGCCGGAACCAAGTGTGATTAGATGTAATTAAAAACCAGATGGTGAAGGTGTCCATATCCATATTCTGTGCTAAGCGTCTCAAAAAATTTTTCATAATATTCAAAAAGCCATTTTGCTATTCTTATTTCATGATTTCATGTATTTCATATTTGACGTGTTTTGGCACGATAGAGTGCAACTTTTTTTTGTATAGGAACTCATAATGACCTGGAGAATCAAAATGGCAGGTCAGTTTTAGCATTTAGTGAACCTAGCAAAAAAGCCAAACAAAAAACAAGTGTGGGCTTGCACTTTTTTGCAATTTCACTGCACTTGGAATTTTTTTCCCGTTTTCTAGTACATGACATGGCAAAACCAATGATGTCGTTCAAAAGTAAAACTCGTCCCGCAAAAAGCAAGCCCTCACATGGCCATATTGACGGAAAAATTAAAAAGTTATGGCTCTGGGAAGGAGGGGAGCGAAAAACGATAACGCAAAAACAGAAAAGGGCAAGGTCTTGTAGGGGATAATATCAAAATAATAATATTACAATATTCCAGACAAGTACCAACAAACCATAACCACATATTACCAGCTTATACTATACTGATAATGCCACCACACTGCTCGTGAAAGGGGTTGAGGATAAAGTCTATGTAACTTTAGACTTCTGAATCCTCATAGTACACACTGTGAGGATTCTCCAGTGCCGGCATTGAGAGCGGCCATCATGTGACTGCAATTACTAAGACTGATGTTACCACCATACAGTGACCATATAATGGTAATATCAGTTTTATACCAGTGCTCTGCAGACCAGTACATGTATATATTGTGCAAGTTCTCACCAGTGACATTCTCTCTGATTGCCATAATTCATTTTCCCTTTTCCTTTGTATTAAGTCCAGAGCACCTTGATCACTTATTCCATCCAACACTCGTTTCTGAAAAATGTAACACACAGACATCTTCACTTTCCTGACTTTCCAAGACCCTCCTCACATTATGTCATGTCAACATAAACTACAACTCTTATGACCTGGTCACAGTCACGTAAGGTCCTGCATGCTCACCGCCTGCTGCCGCCTTCCACAGTTAGTACTCCACACTCGCGCAAGGTTCTGCCAGAGAAGCAACAGGGGCGTCTGTCACCAGCCGGGACAGCGCTCCGGAAGACCCTTATTTTCGGAACTCCTACTGCTAACGCCTCTGTGAAACCCCCTCTCTCCTCTGGGATTAATTTGAGACTGAACACCGGAATACTCCCTCATCTCCGCTATATAAGGTAATCCATGAATGAATCGATGCTTTGTTATCTTTGTGTAATTTCATGCACTCAAACCTTTGAACCATCTGATTGTGGTCCATTTATTAAAAGGGATACACATCTAGCGCAAATATACGGCTTTATATTAATAATATTACCCTGATGAAATCAAGATTTACTACAAGACCAATATTTCTAATAATACCAATAATATTCCTGTATAAGTTAAATAATTATAATATCAAAATAGTAATATTGCAATATTACAGACAAGTACCAACAAACCATAACCACATATTACCAGCATATACTATACTGATAATGCCACCATACTCATCGTAAAAGGGGTTGAGGATAAAGTCTATGTAACTTTAGACTTCTGAATTCTCATAGCACACACTGTGAGGATTCTCCAGTGGCGGCATTGGGAGCTGCCATCATGTGACTGCAATTACTAAGACTCATGTTACCACCATACAGTGACCATATAATGGTAATATCAGTTTTATACCAGTGCTCTGCAGACATGTGCATATTGTGCAGGTTCTCACCTTTGATGTTCTCGCTGATTGCCATAATTCCTTTCCCTTTTTCTTTGTACTAGGTCCAGAGCACCTTGACCACTTATTCCATCCAACACTCGTTTCTGAAAAATGTAACACACAGACATCTTCACTTTCTGATTTTCCAAGACCCTCCTTACATCATGTCAACATAAACTACAACTCTTATGACCTGGTCATGGTAAGGTAAGGTACTGCATGCTCACCGCACGCTGCCGGCTTCCACCGTGAGTGCTCAATACTCCACAAGGTTCTGCCAGAGAAGCAACAGGGGCATCGGTCACCAGCCGGGACAGCACTCCAGAAGACCCTTATTTTCAGAACTCCTACTGCAAACGCTTCTGTGAAACCCCCTCTCTCCTCCGGGATTACTCAGAGTCTGAACACTGGAATACTCTCTCATCTCCGCTATATAAGGTAATCCATGAACTATTAATTGGTGCTTTGTTACCTTGGTGTAATTTATTGCACTCAAACCTTTGAACCATATGATTGTGGTCCATTTATGAAAAGGGATCACATCTAGCACAAATATACGGTTTTATATTTTTATTTATATTTATTTGGACAACCAGGTGGTGTTGTTTTATAATTTGCAGCAGGTATCCCCTCTACACACCAGCGCCACTGACAGCCTATATTTGTAATATTAGTAATAGCTGAACAGTCCGACGTTGCCCGGGCATAGTAACTAACTGTGGTTAGTGATAACAAATTATAATGATTATCCTCCATCCCATAGTTCCATGCCCATATGCTCATCATACATATCCTCCATCTCACAGTCCTGTGCCCATATACCCATCATACATAACCTCCATCCCATAGTCCAATGCCCATATACCCATCATACATATCCTCCATCCCATAGTCCCATTCCCATATACCCATCATACACTTCCTCCATCCCATAGTCCCGTGCCCATATTCCCATCATACATATCCTCCATCCCATAGTTCCGTGCCCATATACCCATTATGACATCATCTTCACCATGGCATCCATTCTAACATCATCATGGCAAACATTATGACATAACCGTCACCATTGCAACCTATAATGACATCATCATCACCATGGCGACTATTATGACATCATCTTTGCCATGACAAACCATTATGACATCATCGTCGATATACACACACATACACACATGCACTCGTTTTTATACATATAGATATATCCCCATCTAGTGCTCGGGGGGGGACAGCTGTTATGGCTGGCAATCAGGCAACACAGCGTGCAGTAATCAGCGCACATACAGAGATCTGGCAATAACCAAAAACAATAGGACGAGCTCTGAGACGTGGAATCTTTGTAGACTGCAGTACCTGATCTATCCTCACACAACTATAAGCAGCAGTGGATTGCGCCTATCACTACCTATGCAACTCGGCACTGCCTGAGGAGCTGACTAGCCTGAAGATATAAATACAAGCCTGACTTACCTCAGAGAAATACCCCAAAGGAATAGGCAGCCCCCCACATATAATGACTGTTAGCAAGATGAAAAGACAAACGTAGGAATGAAATAGATTCAGCAAAGTGAGGCCCGATATTCTAGACAGAGCGAGGATAGCAAAGAGAACTATGCAGTCTACAAAAAACCCTAAAACGAAAACCACGCAAAGGGGCAAAAAGACCCACCGTGCCGAACTAACAGCACGGCGGTGCACCCCTTTGCTTCTCAGAGCTTCCAGCAAAAGATAATAGCAAGCTGGACAAAAAAAACAGAAAACAAACTAGAAGCACTTATCTAGCAGAGCAGCAGGCCCAAGGAAAGATGCAGTAGCTCAGATCCAACACTGGAACCTTGACAAGGAGCAAGGAAGACAGACTCAGGTGGAGCTAAATAGCAAGGCAGCCAACGAGCTCACCAAAACACCTGAGGGAGGAAGCCCAGAGACTGCAATACCACTTGTGACCACAGAAGTGAACTCAGCCACAGAATTCACAACAGTACCCCCCCTTGAGGAGGGGTCACCGAACCCTCACCAGAACCCCCAGGCCGACCAGGATGAGCCACATGAAAGGCACGAACAAGATCTGGGGCATGGACATCCGAGGCAAAAACCCACGAATTATCTTCCTGAGCATAACCCTTCCATTTGACCAGATACTGGAGTTTCCGTCTAGAGACACGAGAATCCAAAATCTTCTCCACAATATACTCCAATTCCCCCTCCACCAAAACAGGGGCAGGAGGCTCCACAGATGGAACCATAGGTGCCACGTATCTCCTCAACAACGACCTATGGAATACATTATGTATGGAAAAGGAGTCTGGGAGGGTCAGACGAAAAGACACCGGATTGAGAATCTCAGAAATCCTATACGGACCAATAAAACGAGGTTTAAATTTAGGAGAGGAAACCTTCATAGGAATATGACGAGAAGATAACCAAACCAGATCCCCAACACGAAGTCAGGGTCCCACACGGCGTCTGCGATTAGCGAAAAGCTGAGCCTTCTCCTGGGACAAGGTCAAATTGTCCACTACCTGAGTCCAGATCTGCTGCAACCTGTCCACCACAGAATCCACACCAGGACAGTCCGAAGACTCAACCTGTCCTGAAGAGAAACGAGGATGGAACCCAGAATTGCAGAAAAATGGAGAGACCAAGGTAGCCGAGCTGGCCCGATTATTAAGGGCGAACTCAGCCAACGGCAAAAATGACACCCAATCATCCTGGTCAGCGGAAACAAAACATCTCAGATATGTTTCCAAGGTCTGATTGGTTCGTTCGGTCTGGCCATTAGTCTGAGGATGGAAGGCCGAGGAGAAAGATAGGTCAATGCCCATCCTACCACAAAAGGCTCGCCAGAACCTCGAGACAAACTGGGAACCTCTGTCAGAAACAATATTCTCAGGAATGCCATGTAAACGAACCACATGCTGGAAGAACAAAGGCACCAAATCAGAGGAGGAAGGCAATTTAACCAAGGGCACCAGATGGACCATTTTAGAAAAGCGATCACAGACCACCCAAATGACCGACATTTTTTGAGAAACGGGAAGGTCAGAAATGAAATCCATCGAAATATGTGTCCAAGGCCTCTTCGGGACCGGCAAGGGCAAAAGCAACCCACTGGCACGTGAACAGCAGGGCTTAGCCCTAGCACAAATTCCACAGGACTGCACAAAAGCACGCACATCCCGTGACAGAGATGGCCACCAGAAGGATCTAGCAACCAACTCCCTGGTACCAAAGATTCCTGGATGACCGGCCAGCACCGAACAATGAAGTTCAGAGATAACTTTACTAGTCCACCTATCAGGGACGAACAGTTTCTCGGCCGGACAACGATCAGGTTTATTAGCCTGAAATTTCTGCAACACTCTCCGCAAATCAGGGGAGATGGCAGACACAATGACTCCTTCCTTGAGGATACTCGCCGGCTCAGATAACCCCGGAGAGTCGGGCACAAAACTCCTAGACAGAGCATCCGCCTTCACATTTTTAGAGCCCGGAAGGTATGAAATCACAAAATCAAAACGAGCAAAAAATAACGACCAACGAGCCTGTCTTGGATTCAAGCGCTTGGCAGACTCAAGATAAGTAAGGTTCTTATGATCAGTCAATACCACCACGCGATGCTTAGCACCCTCAAGCCAATGACGCCACTCCTCGAATGCCCACTTCATGGCCAGCAACTCTCGGTTGCCCACATCATAATTACGCTCAGCAGCAGAAAATTTCCTGGAAAAGAAAGCACATGGTTTGAACACTGAGCAACCAGAACCTCTCTGTGACAAAACCGCCCCTGCACCAATCTCAGAAGCATCAACCTCGACCTGGAACGGAAGAGAAACATCAGGTTGACACAACACAGGGGCACAGCAAAAACGACGCTTCAACTCCTGAAAAGCTTCCACGGCAGCAGAAGACCAATTAACCAAATCAGCACCCTTCTTGGTCAAATCGGTCAATGGTCTGGCAATGCTAGAAAAATTACAGATGAAGCGACGATAAAAATTAGCAAAGCCCAGGAATTTCTGCAGACTTTTTAGAGATGTCGGCTGAGTCCAATCCTGGATGGCCTGAACCTTAACCGGATCCATCTCGATAGTAGAAGGGGAAAAGATGAACCCCAAAAATGAAACTTTCTGCACACCGAAGAGACACTTTGATCCCTTCACGAACAAGGAATTAGCACGCAGTACCTGGAAAACCATTCTGACTTGCTTCACATGAGACTCCCAATCATCTGAGAAGATCAAAATGTCATCCAAGTAAACAATCAAGAATTTATCCAGATGCTCACGGAAAATGTCATGCATAAAAGACTGAAAAACAGATGGAGCATTGGCAAGTCCGAACGGCATCACCAGATACTCAAAATGACCCTCGGGCGTATTAAATGCCGTTTTCCATTCATCTCCCTGCCTGATTCTCACCAGATTATACGCACCACGAAGATCAATCTTAGTAAACCAACTAGCCCCCTTAATCCGAGCAAACAAGTCAGAAATCAATGGCAAGGGATACTGAAACTTAACAGTGATCTTATTAAGAAGGCGGTAATCAATACACGGTCTTAGCGAACCATCCTTCTTGGCTACAAAAAAGAACCCTGCTCCCAATGGTGACGATGATGGGCGAATATGTCCCTTCTCCAGGGACTCCTTCACATAACTGCGCATAGCGGTGTGTTCAGGTACGGACAAATTAAATAAACGACCCTTAGGGAATTTACTACCAGGAATCAAATCGATAGCACAATCACAATTCCTATGCGGAGGTAGGGCATCAGACTTGGACTCTTCAAATACATCCTGAAAGTCAGACAAGAACTCTGGGATGTCAGAAGGAATGGATGACGAAATAGACAAAAATGGAACATCACCATGTACTCCCTGACAACCCCAGCTGGTTACCGACATAGAGTTCCAATCCAATACTGGATTATGGGTTTGTAGCCATGGCAACCCCAACACGACCACATCATGCAAATTATGCAGTACCAGAAAGCGAATAACTTCCTGATGTGCAGGAGCCATGCACATGGTCAGCTGGGCCCAGTACTGAGGCTTATTCTTGGCCAAAGGTGTAGCATCAATTCCTCTCAACGGAATAGGACACCGCAAAGGCTCCAAGAAAAATCCACAACGTTTAGCATAATCCAAATCCATCAGATTCAGGGCAGCGCCTGAATCCACAAACGCCATGACAGAATACGATGACAAAGAGCACATTAAGGTAATGGACAAAAGGAATTTGGACTGTACAGTACCAATAACGGCAGAGCTATCGAACCGCCTAGTGCGTTTAGGACAATTAGAAATAGCATGAGTAGAATCACCACAATAGAAACACAGTCTGTTCAGACGTCTGTGTTCTTGCCGTTCTACTTTAGTCATAGTCCTGTCGCACTGCATAGGCTCAGGTTTACTCTCAGACAATACCGCCAGATGGTGCACAGATTTACGCTCGCGCAAGCGACGACCGATCTGAATGGCCAAGGACATAGACTCATTCAAACCAGCAGGCATAGGAAATCCCACCATTACATCCTTAAGAGCTTCAGAGAGACCCTTTCTGAACAAAGCCGCTAGTGCAGATTCATTCCACAGAGTGAGTACTGACCACTTCCTAAATTTCTGACAATATACTTCTACATCATCCTGACCCTGGCATAAAGCCAGCAGATTTTTCTCAGCCTGATCCACTGAATTAGGCTCATCGTAAAGCAATCCCAGCGCCTGGAAAAATGCATCAACATTACTCAATGCAGAATCTCCTGGTGCAAGAGAAAACGCCCAGTCCTGTGGGTCGCCGCGCAAAAAAGAAATAATAATCAAAACCTGTTGAATAGGATTACCAGAAGAATGAGGTTTCAAGGCCAAAAAAAATAGCTTACAATTATTTCTGAAGCTCAGGAACTTAGTTCTGTCACCAAAAAACAAATCAGGAATCGGAATTTTTGGTTCTAGCATCGATTTCTGATCAATAGTATCTTGAATCTTTTGTACATTTACAACTAGATTATCCATTGAGGAGCACAGAGCCTGAATATCCATGTCCACAGCTGTGTCCTGAAGCACTCTAATGTCTAGGGGAAAAAAAAGACTGAAGACAGAGCTAAGAAAAAAAAATGATGTCAGGATTTCTTTTTTCCCTCTATTGGGAATCATTGGTGTGGCTCCTTGTACTGTTATGGCTGGCAATCAGGCAACACAGCGTGCAGTAATCAGCGCACATACAGAGATCTGGCAATAACCAAAAACAATAGGACGAGCTCTGAGACGTGGAATCTTTGTAGACTGCAGTACCTGATCTATCCTCACACAACTATAAGCAGCAGTGGATTGCGCCTATCACTACCTATGCAACTCGGCACTGCCTGAGGAGCTGACTAGCCTGAAGATAGAAATACAAGCCTGACTTACCTCAGAGAAATACCCCAAAGGAATAGGCAGCCCCCCACATATAATGACTGTTAGCAAGATGAAAAGACAAACGTAGGAATGAAATAGATTCAGCAAAGTGAGGCCCGATATTCTAGACAGAGCGAGGATAGCAAGAGAACTATGCAGTCTACAAAAAACCCTAAAACGAAAACCACGCAAAGGGGCAAAAAGACCCACCGTGCCGAACTAACAGCACGGCGGTGCACCCCTTTGCTTCTCAGAGCTTCCAGCAAAAGATAATAGCAAGCTGGACAAAAAAAACAGAAAACAAACTAGAAGCACTTATCTAGCAGAGCAGCAGGCCCAAGGAAAGATGCAGTAGCTCAGATCCAACACTGGAACCTTGACAAGGAGCAAGGAAGACAGACTCAGGTGGAGCTAAATAGCAAGGCAGCCAACGAGCTCACCAAAACACCTGAGGGAGGAAGCCCAGAGACTGCAATACCACTTGTGACCACAGAAGTGAACTCAGCCACAGAATTCACAACAGACAGCATAGGCTTGTGTGATTTCAAATGCCAGGGCTTAATTGCAGTCCCAGTCTGTTCCTAGGGCTGCTGTATTTCAGAGAAAATATACTGTTAAAAGATGTCTGTTGACCACGCGGCTAGATTTTAAAGAAAATCGGTGAGAAGGATTTTGATATGTAAACTAGGGTTGAGCAAAACGGTTCGGACAAATTCAAAAATCACCGACTTTCAGCAAAGTCGGGTTTCATGAAACCCGACCCGATCCTAGTGTGGGATCGGCCATGAGGTCGGCGATCTTCGAGCCAAAGTCGCGTTTCATATGACGTTTTCAGCGCCATTTTTCAGCCAATGAAGGAGGACGCAGAGTGTGGGCAGCGTGATGACATAGGTCTCGGTCCCCACCATCTTAGAGAAGGGCATGACAGTGATTGGCTTGCTTTCTGCGGCGTCACAGGGGCTATAAAGGGGAGTGCACGCCGACCGCCATCTTACTTCTGCCGATCGTAGCATAGGGAGAGGTTGCTGCAGTTGCATCAGAAGAAGGGATATAGTTAGGGAGGGAAGATTAAGCTCCGAAACTGCTTGTGCTGTAGCGATTTCCACTATCCAACACCACCTTTTCTTTGCAGGGACAGTGGAGTTTATATTTTTGTGCATCAGCTCTGTAGCTTATTAGGCTGCCTTAAAAGGCTCCCTGATAGCTGCATTGCTGTTTGTACGCCGCTGTTGCTCCTTTCTGCACAGTTATCTTGTTTATTTGTCCACACTTTTGTGTGCAGCAGTCCTTTTTATTGCTGCCATGCTAGTCCTGAGATCATTGTGGGGAGATTGAAATTGTACTACAGTCCTTGTATTTTTTCATATATCTTCCAGCCACGTTCTGCCACTTACATTGTGTAGTGTTATACACTGTGCCTGAGTTTAGGTGCAGTCTCGCCACCAAAAAAGGGAGATTTAAATTGTCACAAAGTGGATCTACGTCAGTTTTGTTGGTTTGTCGTATATCTTCCAGCCACGTTCTGCCACTTACATTGTGTAGTGTAATACACTGGGCCTGAGTTTTGGTGCAGTCTCCCCCCCAAAAAAGGAGATGTAAATTGTCACAAAGTGGATCTACGTCAGTGCTGTTAGTTTGTCGTATATCTTCCAGCCATGTTCTGCCACTTACATTGTGTAGTGTTATACACTGGGCCTGAGTTTTGGTGCAGTCTCCCCCCCCCAAAAAAGGGAGATTTAACTTGTCACAAAGTGGATCTACATCAGTTCTGTTAGTTTGTCGTATATCTTCCAGCTACGTGTAGTGTTATACGCCGGGACTGAGTTTTGGTTCAGTCTCCCCCCCAAAAAAGGGAGATTTAAATTCTCAACAAGTTTATATACACCTTCTACCTTGTTTTACAGTACCATAAAACAGTTGTTATTTTGGTTACATTTTCACAAAAATGAGGAAGTCTGGTGGAAGAGGCCGTGGGCGGTCGTTGCCAGCTGGTACTGATGGTGGTGGAGCATCTGGTGGTAGTGGAAAAAGCAAAATAGCACCAAAGGCTCGAGGTGTTGAGCCAGTGTCATCGTCTGGCTACACAAGGCCTCAAACGCTCCCTTATCTGGGAGTAGGAAAACAGCTTTTAAAGCTGGAGCAGCAGGAAAAAGTATTGGCTTTCCTTGCTGACTCAGAATGGCTCTTTCGCCTACTCTTCAGAAAGTTCGAAATATAAAAGCAGCGCGTCGTCAGTGGATGCTCCCAGTCAGGAACATGTCGCTTCCTTGTGTCCTTCACCCAAACCAAAAGTGAAGGATGCGGCAGGCGACACTACAGTTTACTCCATGGAGCTCTTTACACATACCGTGCCTGGGTTAGAAAGGGAAATTGTTAGCATCCCATTACAAGATGAATCGGACATGGAGTGCATTGATGCACAGCCACAGCTAGATTATAATGCTGTTCCATTGACTCAGATTACTACATTGCCCTCGCAGTGTACTGAGCCAGAATCTGACCCTGATGAGACTATGGTGCCCCATCACGAACGCTATGGCACCTTATACGGTGACACAGAGGAAGATGCACATGACATTGAAGAGGAGGTGATAGATGACCCAGTTGTTGACCCAGGTTGGCAGCCATTGGGGGAAGAGGGTGCCGGTGCCAGTAGCTCAGAAGCGGAGGAGGAGGATCCGCAGCAGCCATCTACATCGCAACAGCTTTCATCTGGCAGGCCCGTATCTGGCCAAAAACGTTTGTCAAAACCAAAAACAGTTTTAGGACAGTGTGGTCATCCAGTGAAAATAGCACAGTGTGCAATGCCTGAAAAGGTATTCCATAGTAGGAAGAGTGCAGTGTGGGAATTTTTAACCAGGATCCAAATGATCAGTGCAAAGTTATCTGTAAGAAATGCTCAAAGACCATTAACAGAGGGAAGAATCTCCAAAATTTAAATACAATGTGCATGCTTAGACATTTAACCAGCATGCACTTGCAAGCCTGGACCAACTACCAAACGCCCCGTGCCATTGGTGCACCTGCTCAGAATGAAGGTAGTCAGCAACGCTACATTGCTTCCCTCACTGTAAGCCCACTGGTTAGGACACCACCAGCAGCAAATGTGGAGGTATCGTCACAAGGCCAAAGCAGTCAGGGAATCACAAGGTTCTTGGTAGGAAACACTGTATGTAGTCCAGCATCAAGAATATCATCACCAACCCTCTCTCAATCTGCCATGTCCACCACCACCCCCGCTTGTTCCACCATATGCAGCTTTCCAGTCCAGCTCACCCTACAAGAGACTCTCGTTAGGAAAGTAAAGTACTCATCCTCTCATCCGCGTACACAGGGTTTGAATGCCCACATTGCTAGACTAATATCGTTAGAGATGATGCCCTACCGGTTGGTTCAAAGCAAAGCTTTCAAAGACCTGATGGCCTACGAAGTACCATGCTATGACCTGCCCAGTTGCCACTTCTTTGCGAGAAAAGCCATCCCTGCCCTCCACCAGCATGTCAAAGACCGCATTGTTCATACACTGAGGCAAGCAGTCAGTGGAAAGCTGCACCTCGCAACAGATGCATGGACTAGTAGGCATGGCCAGGGACGTTACGTGTCCATCACGGCGCACTGGGTTAATGTGGATGCAGGGTCCATAGGGGACAGCCATAGTGGGACAGTTATGCCTAGCCCACGGTCTAGAAAACAGTTGGCTGTAGGTGTTCACCAACCCTCCTCCTCCTCCTCCAGAAGGGAAAACTCATCCACAGAGCGCAGTCACACTACCACTCCATCCGCAGCTGCCAGTGTTGCACATGAGGTGTCACATTATCGAACAGCTAGTGGTAAGCGTCAGCAGGCTGTGATAGAAATGAAGTGTTTGGGTGACAACAGACACACCGCGGAAGTACTGGCCCAGTACTTGCAGCAAGAAACTCACTCATGGCTGGGCAGTGTACATCTTGAGGCAGGCAAGGTAGTCAGTGATAACGGAAGGAATATTATGGCTGCCATAGCCCTTTCAGAACTGAAACACATACCTTGCCTGGCTCACACCTTGAACCTGGTGGTGCAGTGCTTCCTGAAAAATTATCCGGGGTTACCAGCCCTGCTCCTGAAGGTGCGAAGACTTTGCTCACACATCCGCCGGTCGCCGGTACACTCCAGCCGTATGCTGAACCATCAGCGATCACTGAATCTTCCCCAGCACCGCCTAATAATCGACGTTGCAACAAGGTGGATCTCCACACTGCACATGCATCAGAGGCTGTGCGAACAGAGGCGTGCTGTAATGTATTTGTGGGAGGATACACATACACGGGCAGACAGTTGGATGGCAGACATGGAGTTGTCTGGTGTGCAGTGGTCGGAGCTACAAGACCTCTGTCAAGTCCTTCTGTGTTTTGAGGAATGCACACGGTTGGTAAGTGCAGACGACGCCATCATAAGCATGAGCATCCCACTAATGTATCTGCTGATGCAAAGTTTGACGCACATTAAGGAGCAGGCATCTGCAGCCGAGGAGGAGGGAAGCCTTGATGACAGTCAGCCATTGTCTGCTCAGGGAACTCTCCTGGACGAGGTGGCGGACAAAGAGGAGGAAGAGGATGATGGGGATGAATATTTATGGGAGGAGGATGCTTCTCAGGGGGGCAATAGAAACTGGTGGCGTTGCAAGGTCAGGTACAGGGTTTTTGCGGGACACAAGTGATGTTGATTTGCAAGAAAGTGCTCCTCAACCCAGCACAAGCAGTTAATTGACACCTGGAACATTGGCCCACATGGCTCAGTATGCCTTGCGTATCCTAAAAAGGGACCCCCGCATTATCAAAATGATGACCAATGACGATTACTGGTTGGCCTGCCTCCTGGATCCACGATATAAAGGAAAATTACAAAATATCATGCCACATGAGAACCTTGAGCAAATATTGGCTACCAAACAAGCAACTCTTGTAGACCGTTAGGTTCAGGCATTCCCAGCACACAGCGGCGGTGATGGTTCTCACACGAGCTGTAGGGGCAGCATGGCAGAGGTGTTAGAAGTGCACAAATCCGAAGTGGCGTTGGACAGAGGGCTTTTATGACCAGGTTGTGGAGTGATTTCGCAATGACCACAGACACGACAGGTACTGCTGCATCGATTCAAAGTGACAGGAGACAGCATTTTTCCAGTATAGTTACGAACTATTTTTCCTCCCTTATCGATGATCTCCCTCAGAGGTCATTCCTCTTTGATTACTGGGCATCTAAAATAGACACCTGGCCTGAATTGGCAGAATATGCATTAGGCTACGTTCACATTTGCGTTGTTGGGCGCAGCGTCGATGACGCGACGCAACCAACAACGCATGTGCACAACGCTGCGTTTTGCGACGCATGCGTTGTCATAAGAAGGCACAGAGCAGGAATTTCGGCGCAGGAAAAACACTACAAGTAGCGTCCTCTGTGCCTTGTCTGTGTGTCTATATGACGCATGCAAGGTAAAACGCAGTACAACACATATCGGCGCATGTCCATGCGTCCCCCATGTTAAAGATAGGGGCGCATGACGCATGCGTCAGTATGCGTCGACGACGCTGCACCCAAAGGCGCAAATGTGAACGTAGCCTTACAGGAGCTCGCTTGCCCAGCTGCTAGTGTGCTATCAGAAAGAGTCTTCAGTGCTGCTGGTTCAATACTGACCAAAGAAAGGACACATCTGGCTACCCGAAATGTTGATGATCTAACATTCATTAAAATTAACCAATCATGGATTTCAAATTATTTTGCCCCACCTTCCTCTGCTGACAGGTAGCTTGCCTGAAAAATGTCTTGCTTTTGGCCTCCTCTTACTGACTGCTCCAATTCCTCCATTTGAAGCTGCTGAATGTCCACCATAGGCCATTTTTATGCCTCCCTAAATGGGCTGACTCCCCCCACAGGGCCGTGGTCACCACTTGGTGCAAGCACCCGTGCGAGTGCCGTTTGCCTGGGCACGTGGGTGTGCCCACTCTTGGGCGACGGCACTGGCACAGGGTCCCTCATAGTACAATCAAGTGTCTCTGATGGTGGTGGTGCACAACCAACGTCAGACACACCGTTGTAATATGAGGGGCCCTGTGCCAGTACCGCTGTCCACGAGAGAGTGTTTCCCCCCCAGCTCGAACAGTGCTCTACCACTTGCAATACTTACCTCTCCCTGCTCCACCACTGTGTAGTTTGTGCTGTTAAATCCTTCGATGGCACTGCCAATACAAATTTGTTGAAATGGTAGATGATAGTTAAAATATACAGGGGCCCTGGCCTCAATTTAGACCAGTTAATACTTTGCGCCTACTACCACTGTCTGCTACTCAGCACAGGAGCCCACCCCTTTACCTAGCTATGCCACCTGTTTAGTCCTGTTACCAATTTTAAACTGCATTTAGCCCACTTTATTATTTGGGCCTACTAACTGTGTCTGCGCCACTCATTACAGCTGTCCTCCACTGAACAAAGCTAGGCCGCCTGTTTAGTCCTGTTACCAATTTTGAACTGCTTTTAGCCTACTTTTGTATTTGGGCCTACTAAACGTGTCTGCGCCACTCATTACAGTTGTCCTCCACTGAACAAAGCTAGGCCGCCTGTTTAGTCCTGTTACCAGTTTTGAACTGCATTTAGCCTACTTTTTTATTTTGGGCCTACTAACTGTGTCTGCGAAACTCATTACAGTTGTCCTCTACTGAACAAAGCTATGCCGCCTGTTTAGTCCTGTTACCAATTTTGAACTGCATTTAGCCTACTTTTTTATTTGGGGCTACTAACTGTGCCTGCGCCACTCATTACAGTTGTCCTCCACTGAACAAAGCTAGGCCGCCTGTTTAGTCCTGTTACCAACTTTGAACTGCATTTAGCCTACATTTTTATTGTGGGCCTACAAACTGTCTGCGCCATTCATTACAGTTGTCCTCTACTGAACATAGCTATGCCGCCTGTTTAGTCCTATTACCAATTTTGAACTGCATTTAACCAACTTTTTTATTTTGGGCCTACTAACTGTGTCTGCGCCACTCATTACAGTTGTCCTCCACTGAACAAAGCTAGGCCGCCTGTTTAGTCCTGTTACCAATTTTGAACTGCATTTAGCCTACTTTTTATTTTGGGCCTACTAACTGTGTCTGCGCCAATTATTACAGTTGTCCTCTACTGAACAAAGCTATGCCACCTGTTTAGTCCTATTACCAATTTTGAACTGCATTTAGCCTACTTTTTTATTTTGGGCCTACTAACTGTGTCTGGGCCACTCATTACAGTTGTCCTCCACTGAACAAAGCTAGGCCGCCTGTTTAGTCCTGTTACCAATTTTGAACTGCATTGAGCCTACTTTTTTTTTTTGGGCCTACTAACTGTGTCTGCGTCACACATTACAGCTGTCCTCCACTGAACAAAGCAATGCTGCCTGTTTAGTCCTGTTACCAATTTTGAACTGCTTTTAGCCTACTTTTTTATTTTGGGCCTACTAACTGTGTCTGCGCCACTCATTACAGTTGTCCTCCACTGAACAAAGCTATGCCGCCTGTTTAGTCCTGTTACCAATTTTGAACTGTATTTAGCCTACTTTATTATTTGGGCCTATATCTGTGTTTCCTCCTCATCCTTCCCATTGCCTAGCCACTGCTAGATGAGTCTGCTGGTACATTGATCCAGACCACTACACTCCCCTTGCACTCTACATAGCCAGAATCTGACCCTACTGAAAGTCAGGTTCCCCTTCCTGCATACTATACCACCTTACACGGGGACAAAGAGGAAGGTGCAGATGAAAGTGTAGGTTCCTTCATCAGGTGGGGGGGCATACTCTTTGGCAACGTCACTGGCACAGGGCCCTGTTGTGAATTCTGTGGTCACAAGTGGTATTGCAGTCTCTGGGCGTCCTCCCTCAGGTGTTTTGGTGAGCTCGTTGGCTGCCTTGCTATTTAGCTCCACCTGAGTCTGTCTTCCTTGCTCCTTGTCAATGTTCCAGTGTTGGATCTGAGCTACTGCATCTTTCCTTGGGCCTGCTGCTCTGCTAGATAAGTGCTTCTAGTTTGTTTTCTGTTTTTTCTGTCCAGCTTGTTATTATCTTTTGCTGGAAGCTCTGAGAAGCAAAGGGGTGCACCGCCGTGCTGTTAGTTCGGCACGGTGGGTCTTTTTGCCCCTTTGCGTGGTTTTCGTTTTAGGGTTTTTTGTAGACTGCATAGTTCTCTTTGCTATCCTCGCTCTGTCTAGAATATCGGGCCTCACTTTGCTGAATCTATTTCATTCCTACGTTTGTCTTTTCATCTTGCTAACAGTCATTATATGTGGGGGCTGCCTATTCCTTTGGGGTATTTCTCTGAGGTAAGTCAGGCTTGTATTTCTATCTTCAGGCTAGTCAGCTCCTCAGGCAGTGCCGAGTTGCATAGGTAGTGATAGGCGCAATCCACTGCTGCTTCCAGTTGTGTGAGGACAGTTCAGGTACTGCAGTCTACAGAGATTCCACGTCTCAGAGCTCGTCCTATTGTTTTGGGTTTTTGCCAGATCTCTGTATGTGCGCTGATTACTGCACGCTGTGTTGCCTGATTGCCAGCCATAACAGTACAAGGAGCCTATTCAATGATTTCCAATAGAGGGAAAAAAGAAATCCTGACATCATTTTTTTTTCTTCTTAGCTCTGTCTTCAGTCTTTTTTTTCCCCTAGACATTAGAGTGCTTCAGGACACAGCTGTGGACATGGATATTCAGGCTCTGTGCTCCTCAATGGATAATCTCGTTGTAATTGTACAAAAGATTCAAGATACTATTGATCAGAAATCGATGCTAGAACCAAGAATTCCGATTCCTGATTTGTTTTTTGGTGACAGAACTAAGTTCCTGAGCTTCAGAAATAATTGTAAGCTATTTTTGGCCTTGAAACCTCATTCTTCTGGTAATCCTATTCAACAGGTTTTGATTATTATTTCTTTTTTGCGCGGCGACCCACAGGACTGGGCGTTTTCTCTTGCACCAGGAGATTCTGCATTGAGTAATATTGATGCATTTTTCCAGGCGCTGGGATTGCTTTACGATGAGCCTAATTCAGTGGATCAAGCTGAGAAAAATCTGCTGGCTTTATGCCAGGGTCAGGATGATGTAGAACTATATTGTCAGAAATTTAGAAAATGGTCAGTACTCACTCTGTGGAATGAATCTGCACTAGCGGCTTTGTTCAGAAAGGGTCTCTCTGAAGCTCTTAAGGATGTAATGGTGGGATTTCCTATGCCTGCTGGTTTGAATGAGTCTATGTCCTTGGCCATTCAGATCGGTCGTCGCTTGCGCGAGCGTAAATCTGTGCACCATCTGGCGGTATTGTCTGAGAGTAAGCCTGAGCCTATGCAGTGCAACAGGACTATGACTAAAGTAGAACGGCAAGAACACAGACGTCTGAACAGACTGTGTTTCTATTGTGGTGATTCTACTCATGCTATTTCTAATTGTCCTAAACGCACTAGGCGGTTCGATAGCTCTGCCGTTATTGGTACTGTACAGTCCAAATTCCTTTTGTCCATTACCTTAATGTGCTCTTTGTCATCATATTCTGTCATGGCGTTTGTGGATTCAGGCGCTGCCCTGAATCTGATGGATTTGGATTATGCTAAACGTTGTGGATTTTTCTTGGAGCCTTTGCGGTGTCCTATTCCGTTGAGAGGAATTGATGCTACACCTCTGGCCAAGAATAAGCCTCAGTACTGGGCCCAGCTGACCATGTGCATGGCTCCTGCACATCAGGAAGTTATTCGCTTTTTGGTACTGCATAATTTGCATGATGTGGTCGTGTTGGGGTTGCCATGGCTACAAACCCATAATCCAGTATTGGATTGGAACTCTATGTCGGTAACCAGCTGGGGTTGTCAGGGAGTACATGGTGATGTTCCATTTTTGTCTATTTCGTCATCCATTCCTTCTGACATCCCAGAGTTCTTGTCGGACTTTCAGGATGTATTTGAAGAGCCCAAGTCTGATGCCCTTCCTCCGCATAGGAATTGTGATTGTGCTATCGATTTGATTCCTGGTAGTAAATTCCCTAAGGGTCGTTTATTTAATTTGTCCGTACCTGAACACACCGCTATGCGCAGTTATGTGAAGGAGTCCCTGGAGAAGGGACATATTCGCCCATCGTCGTCACCATTGGGAGCAGGGTTCTTTTTTGTAGCCAAGAAGGATGGTTCGCTAAGACCGTGTATTGATTACCGCCTTCTTAATAAGATCACTGTTAAGTTTCAGTATCCCTTGCCATTGATTTCTGACTTGTTTGCTCGGATTAAGGGGGCTAGTTGGTTTACTAAGATTGATCTTCGTGGTGCGTATAATCTGGTGAGAATCAGGCAGGGAGATGAATGGAAAACGGCATTTAATACGCCCGAGGGTCATTTTGAGTATCTGGTGATGCCGTTCGGACTTGCCAATGCTCCATCTGTTTTTCAGTCTTTTATGCATGACATTTTTCGTGAGTATCTGGATAAATTCTTGATTGTTTACTTGGATGACATTTTGATCTTCTCAGATGATTGGGAGTCTCATGTAAAGCAAGTCAGAATGGTTTTCCAGGTACTGCGTGCTAATTCCTTGTTTGTGAAGGGATCAAAGTGTCTCTTCGGTGTGCAGAAAGTTTCATTTTTGGGGTTCATCTTTTCCCCTTCTACTATCGAGATGGATCCGGTTAAGGTTCAGGCCATCCAGGATTGGACTCAGCCGACATCTCTAAAAAGTTTGCAGAAATTCCTGGGCTTTGCTAATTTTTATCGTCGCTTCATCTGTAATTTTTCTAGCATTGCCAGACCATTGACCGATTTGACCAAGAAGGGTGCTGATTTGGTTAATTGGTCTTCTGCTGCCGTGGAAGCTTTTCAGGAGTTGAAGCGTCGTTTTTGCTGTGCCCCTGTGTTGTGTCAACCTGATGTTTCTCTTCCGTTCCAGGTCGAGGTTGATGCTTCTGAGATTGGTGCAGGGGCGGTTTTGTCACAGAGAGGTTCTGGTTGCTCAGTGTTCAAACCATGTGCTTTCTTTTCCAGGAAATTTTCTGCTGCTGAGCGTAATTATGATGTGGGCAACCGAGAGTTGCTGGCCATGAAGTGGGCATTCGAGGAGTGGCGTCATTGGCTTGAGGGTGCTAAGCATCGCGTGGTGGTTTTGACTGATCATAAGAACCTTACTTATCTTGAGTCTGCCAAGCGCTTGAATCCTAGACAGGCCCGTTGGTCGTTATTTTTTGCTCGTTTTGATTTTGTGATTTCATACCTTCCGGGCTCTAAAAATGTGAAGGCGGATGCTCTGTCTAGGAGTTTTGTGCCCGACTCTCCGGGGTTATCTGAGCCGGCGAGTATCCTCAAGGAAGGAGTCATTGTGTCTGCCATCTCCCCTGATTTGCGGAGAGTGTTGCAGAAATTTCAGGCTAATAAACCTGATCGTTGTCCGGCCGAGAAACTGTTCGTCCCTGATAGGTGGACTAGTAAAGTTATCTCTGAACTTCATTGTTCGGTGCTGGCCGGTCATCCAGGAATCTTTGGTACCAGGGAGTTGGTTGCTAGATCCTTTTGGTGGCCGTCTCTGTCGCGGGATGTGCGTGCTTTTGTGCAGTCCTGTGGAATTTGTGCTAGGGCTAAGCCCTGCTGTTCACGTGCCAGTGGGTTGCTTTTGCCCTTGCCGGTCCCGAAGAGGCCTTGGACACATATTTCGATGGATTTCATTTCTGACCTTCCCGTTTCTCAAAAGATGTCTGTCATTTGGGTGGTCTGTGATCGCTTTTCTAAAATGGTCCATCTGGTGCCCTTGGTTAAATTGCCTTCCTCCTCTGATTTGGTGCCTTTGTTCTTCCAGCATGTGGTTCGTTTACATGGCATTCCTGAGAATATTGTTTCTGACAGAGGTTCCCAGTTTGTCTCAAGGTTCTGGCGAGCCTTTTGTGGTAGGATGGGCATTGACCTATCTTTTTCCTCGGCCTTCCATCCTCAGACTAATGGCCAGACCGAACGAACCAATCAGACCTTGGAAACATATCTGAGATGTTTTGTTTCCGCTGACCAGGATGATTGGGTGTCATTTTTGCCGTTGGCTGAGTTCGCCCTTAATAATCGGGCCAGCTCGGCTACCTTGGTCTCTCCATTTTTCTGCAATTCTGGGTTCCATCCTCGTTTCTCTTCAGGACAGGTTGAGTCTTCGGACTGTCCTGGTGTGGATTATGTGGTGGACAGGTTGCAGCAGATCTGGACTCAGGTAGTGGACAATTTGACCTTGTCCCAGGAGAAGGCTCAGCTTTTCGCTAATCGCAGACGCCGTGTGGGACCCCGACTTCGTGTTGGGGATCTGGTTTGGTTATCTTCTCGTCATATACCTATGAAGGTTTCCTCTCCTAAATTTAAACCTCGTTTTATTGGTCCGTATAGGATTTCTGAGATTCTCAATCCGGTGTCTTTTCGTCTGACCCTCCCAGACTCCTTTTCCATACATAATGTATTCCATAGGTCGTTGTTGAGGAGATACGTGGCACCTATGGTTCCATCTGTGGAGCCTCCTGCCCCTGTTTTGGTGGAGGGGGAATTGGAGTATATTGTGGAGAAGATTTTGGATTCTCGTGTCTCTAGACGGAAACTCCAGTATCTGGTCAAATGGAAGGGTTATGCTCAGGAAGATAATTCCTGGGTTTTTGCCTCTGATGTCCATGCCCCAGATCTTGTTCGTGCCTTTCATGTGGCTCATCCTGGTCGGCCTGGGGGTTCTGGTGAGGGTTCGGTGACCCCTCCTCAAGGGGGGGGTACTGTTGTGAATTCTGTGGTCACAAGTGGTATTGCAGTCTCTGGGCGTCCTCCCTCAGGTGTTTTGGTGAGCTCGTTGGCTGCCTTGCTATTTAGCTCCACCTGAGTCTGTCTTCCTTGCTCCTTGTCAATGTTCCAGTGTTGGATCTGAGCTACTGCATCTTTCCTTGGGCCTGCTGCTCTGCTAGATAAGTGCTTCTAGTTTGTTTTCTGTTTTTTCTGTCCAGCTTGTTATTATCTTTTGCTGGAAGCTCTGAGAAGCAAAGGGGTGCACCGCCGTGCTGTTAGTTCGGCACGGTGGGTCTTTTTGCCCCTTTGCGTGGTTTTCGTTTTAGGGTTTTTTGTAGACTGCATAGTTCTCTTTGCTATCCTCGCTCTGTCTAGAATATCGGGCCTCACTTTGCTGAATCTATTTCATTCCTACGTTTGTCTTTTCATCTTGCTAACAGTCATTATATGTGGGGGCTGCCTATTCCTTTGGGGTATTTCTCTGAGGTAAGTCAGGCTTGTATTTCTATCTTCAGGCTAGTCAGCTCCTCAGGCAGTGCCGAGTTGCATAGGTAGTGATAGGCGCAATCCACTGCTGCTTCCAGTTGTGTGAGGACAGTTCAGGTACTGCAGTCTACAGAGATTCCACGTCTCAGAGCTCGTCCTATTGTTTTGGGTTTTTGCCAGATCTCTGTATGTGCGCTGATTACTGCACGCTGTGTTGCCTGATTGCCAGCCATAACAGGGCCCCTCATAGTACGCAAAAGTCTCTCTGGCAGTGGGAGGCGCCACCCGCCATCAAACACACCGCCGTACTATGAGGGGCCCTGTGCCAGTGCCAAGTGCCAACGAGTGGGCCCCCCTTGCTAGCTCAGGATCACAGCACTTGCAAAGTTGAAATACTTACCTCTCCCTGCTCCACTGTCGTGACGTATTCCGCGTTTCCTGGGCCCAAGAAAATCTTGAACCAGCCCTACCCCCCCACAACTTTAGCCAAATGACCCCCTGTTTTCAATGCCTAACTATTATTATAAAGTAAATTAAGATTGACAAGCTTAAGAAATAAGAATTTATGTTTTTGGCATTAAAATGGACACTGTAGGTGTTTTCCTGTCCTCCATTCACTGCCGACTTTGATTCCCCATTGACTTGCATTGGGTTTTGTATTTCGGTCGGCCCCCGACTTTTCGGCCGATTTCACCCGACCCGACTTTTGACAAAGTCAGGTTTCGCAAAACCCGACTCGATCCTAAAAAAGTAAAAGTCGCTCGACTCTAATGGTGACTAAAAACCATAATTATGGAGTTTTGATTTTTTTTTGCTATGCCGTTTGGCGATCAGGTTAATCCTTTTTTTATTGATAGATCAGGCGATTCTGAACACAGCAATACCAAATATGTGTAGGTTTGATTTTTTTATTTTAATTTGATTGGGGTGAAAGTGAGGTGATTTGAACTTTTAGCTTTTTTTAATTTTTTATAGTTTTAAGCACATTTTTTTTAACTTTTGGCATGCTTCAATAGCCTCCAGGGGAGGCTAGAAGCTGCCATAGCACGATCGCCTCTGCTACATAGGAGCGATGCTCAGATCGCTCCTATGTAGTAGAATTACAGCATTGCTATTGGTGCCAACCACAGGGTGGCGCTCATGGCAATCCATCATCAACAACCACAAAGATCTCGAGGAGATCTGTGATTGTGATGGCAACTCACCGATAACCCCCGATCACGTGATGGGGGTTAGCAGTGCGTGTATTTCCAGCCCGGTGGCCGAAAGCGCTTGTTAAATGCCGCTGTCAGCATTTGACAGTGGCATTTAACTAGTTAATAGGTGCGAGCGGATCGCGATTCCGCTGGCGCCTATTGCGGGCACATGTCAGCTGTTAAAACCAGCTGACATGTCGCGGCTTTGAGGTGGTCTCACCGCCTGAGCCCACCTCAAAGCAGGGGATACTGCCAGCTGACGTACTATTCCATCAGCTGGCAGAAAGGGCTTAAAAAAGGAGATGCTACTCAGAATGGTCAAAAATGACACATAAATGAAAGTCAAGCAATTGAATGAAACCATGAAAAACAGGGAAACATGCTGAGAACTGTCCTACAGAGGGCCAAACACTACTCAATGGATAAAAGTAGAAACTGAAATCCAGTTCTAGGCCCCTTATATCACACCAGGCTATATTTCATGTTATGTTGTGGACCACTTCATCCCTTGTGGTCTAATATACTGGTTATGAGTAGTGTTGAGCGATACCTTCCGATATCGGAAAGTATCGGTATCGGATTGGATCGGCCGATATTCAAAAAATATCGGATATCGCCGATACCGATATCCGATCCCAATGCAAGTCAATGGGACCAAAATATCGGAATTAAAATAAAGCCTTTCTTTCCTTGTAAGTTTATTCTACATGAAGGAGAACAACTAAGAATAATGCAGGATGTATTTGGGGAGGTGGCGGAGACATTAAAGTCATAGAGGTGTAGCCCAATCAAATAGAATAACATCATTTTTTATTTTTTTAAAGACGTTAGGATTGACAAAGATATTGACTATGTATTTTTTTTTTTAAATATTGATGTTTCACTATTCCACGCCCTTCCCCTTTTTTTTTTTTTTTTTATTTCCCCACACTTTCATCTTCATCATCATCATCAGCATCTTTGACATCAACTTCTTCACCTTATTCATCTTCTTCTAAATTTTTTTTATTTTTTTATTACATTCTTCATATTCATTTTATCCAACTATTATTATTCTTCCTATTCTACTTTTACATCATATTCACATTTGTGACAGGCATTCCCGTAGTTGTTATCTATAAAAGTTTGAAGATTACACCTTCCGTTCTGCCAGTCACAAAAGTTACATTTGTCCGCGTTCAGTTTGGCCTGCAGCATCAGGCTTTATCCAGGGGCACCACGAGGAGGAACGGACTCACCCCCATACACTGCTTAGTGTTCTTCTGCATATAATTTACATATCTTTTGCTCTGATATTAAGTGTTATGCTTAATGTTCTTCTGCTCTTTGTTCTGCAGCCTCTTGTTCTTCTGCTTCTCGGTCTTCCATGTCGTCGTCTCCAGGGTCGTCGTCTCCGCCGTCGTCGTCTCCGCCGTCGTCGTCTCCGCCGTCGTCGTCTCCGCCGTCGTCGTCATCGGGGTGGTCTTCAGGATCGTCATCTCCAGGGTCGTCGTCGTCATCTTAGGGGTGGTCTTCCGTGATGTCGTCTTTAGGGTCTTCAACTTGAAAACGTAGCAGAAGGTACAAGAAGGCTGAGAAAATGCCGAGAACCAGCTGATGGAACTGGAACTCGGCTGGCTACCCGAAGGTCCAAGAGCCAATGGAACTCCTGAGACCAGCTGACGTTACTGGAACCCAGTTACTAAGCAGGAGGTACCCGTGCTAAAAAGCACTACCAAGGACCGCCTGACGTTGGCGGAACTCGGATACCCAGAAGGAGGCACCTAAGCCAAAGGCTCTGCCCGGAACCAGCTGACGGTACTGGAACCAGGATGGGGAGCAGAAGGTACAAGAGCAAAAGACACTGCCAAGAACCAGCTGACGGTGCTGGAACCAGGTGGTGGACCCGAAGGTCCACAGGAGAGAACAGCTAGGCCGCGAGGCAGCCGCAGTTACCGAACCCCAACAGTCCTACAGGGGGAGCTTGGCCTACTGGCACTACAGAACCAGCCTTGACTGCCAATTCACGCAGCCCACATAGGAAGCTCCTAAACTGGAGGCACCCTGGAGTTGGCTAACCCGACCGCAACACGACGGGGCAATGCATAGGTGTCTCAGTGAGTTTGACAGTAACCGGAAACAGCTGACGGTGCTGGAACCAGGCTGGGCACGAGGGAGTACCCGTGACAAAAACACTGCCGGGAACCAGCTGGCGGTGCTGGAACCCGGATGCGTTGCCCCAGTGTGCAAGAGCCAATGGCACCGAAGACCAGCTGACGGTGCTGGAACCCGGTTACTAAGCTGTAGGTGCCCGCGCTTAATAGCACTACCAAGGACCGCCTGGCGATGGTGGAACTCGGATACCCAGGAGGAGGCACCTAAGCCAAAGGCTCTGCCCGGAACCAGCTGACGGTGCTCGAACCAGGTGGTGGACCCGAAGGCCCACAGGAGAGGAGAGAACAGCTAGGCCGCGAGGCAGCCGCAGTTACCGAACCCCAACAGTCCTACAGGGGGAGCTGGGCCTACTGGCACTACAGAACCAGCCTTGACTACCAGTTCACGCAGCCCACATAGGAAGCTCCTAAACTGGAGGCACCCTGGAGTTGGCTAACCCGACCGCACCACGACGGGGCAAGCATAGGCGTCTCAGTGAGCTTGACACTACCCGGAAACAGCTGACGGTGCTGAAACCAGGTTTGGCACGAGGGAGTACCTGTGACAAAAACACTGCCGAGAACCAGCTGGCGGTGCTGGAACCCAGATGCGTTGCCCCAGTTTGCAAGAGCCAATGGCACCAAGGACCAGCTGACGGTGCTGGAACCCGGTTACTAAGCTGTAGGTGCCCGCGCTTAAAAGCACTACCAAGGACCGCCTGGCGATGGCGGAACTCGGATACCCAGGAGGAGGCACCTAAGCCAAAGGCTCTGCCCGGAACCAGCTGAATGTGCTGGAACCAGGTGGTGGACCCGAAGGTCCACAGGAGAGGAGAGAACAGCTAGGCTGCGAGGCAGCCGCAGTTACCGAACCCCAACAGTCCTACAGGGGGAGCTTGGCCTACTGGCACTACAGAACCAGCCTTGACTGCCAATTCACGCAGCCCACATAGGAAGCTCCTAAACTGGAGGCACCCTGGAGTTGGCTAACCCGACCGCAACACGACGGGGCAACGCATAGGTGTCTCAGTGAGTTTGACAGTACCCGGAAACAGCTGACGGTGCTGGAACCAGGATGGGGAGCAGAAGGTACAAGAGCAAAAGACACTGCCAAGAACCAGCTGACGGTGCTGGAACCAGGTGGTGGACCCGAAGGTCCACAGGAGAGAACAGCTAGGCCGCGAGGCAACCGCAGTTACCGAACCCCAACAGTCCTACAGGGGGAGCTTGGCCTACTGGCACTACAGAACCAGCCTTGACTACCAGTTCACGCAGCCCACATAGGAAGCTCCTAAACTGGAGGCACCCTGGAGTTGGCTAACCCGACCGCAACACGACGGGGCAACGCATAGGTGTCTCAGTGAGTTTGACAGTACCCGGAAACAGCTGACGGTGCTGGAACCAAGCTGGGCACGAGGGAGTACCCGTGACAAAAACACTGGCGAGATCCAGCTGACGGTGCTGGAACCCGGATGCGTTGCCTATTCAAGATTGTCTTCCTAAAGCCACAACTAGCGGTGTTGGAGCAAAGGGTAAGCAGGGGGAGCAGAGTGTAGGCCGAAGCCTGCACTGGAGGCAGCTTTGTGTCTGCGTTGCGTTTGCAGGACACGTTGCTGGCTACACAGCGGGGGAACAGCTGGCGTAGCTGAACCCCACTGACACATTGGCTGGTGTTTTTCTCTGTGCAGCTAGCACGTCCGGGCCCCAACTGGCGGTGTTAGAGCCCAGGGTCAGCAGGAGGAGGAGAGGAGCAGAGTGTAGGCCGCAGCCTAATTGAACCAATTTCAAAGGTCACCTTTAACCCACCCTCAGGTGTTTAAATTTAGAAGAGCCACATCTTGTGCAACAGTAATGCTACACAAGTGAAAGGTTGCTCTTTACATTTTGCTCATTGCACACGCAGAATGAAAGACGTACACTATTTTGCCCATTGTACAGTAGAACTGTATTGTAGGCGTGACTTGTCTTTTTAATGACACGCAGCACAGGTGTCGAAAAATAACGCCTTGGTGCTGGGCGCTGCTTCCTGAGCGTTGTTATTTGCTGTACAGGAGTCTGCGCTCTTGTGTTATCCCTTGGCAACGCCCTGTGACTGTGAGCGCTGCCAATCTTCTGACCTCATTTCATGTTGGCCGGTGCGGTTAGCGATGGCCATGAATCCCACACCCACAGTGTGATTTCTAAAATTCACACTGCGGGTCTGGAATTCCTGGCCTTGTGCAGTAAATATGTTCGCCGCTCACTCATGTCCTTACACCTGAGTTAAGACAGGCGAACATATGCAGTGCACATGCCCATCAATCACACCCTCGCTGTCAAAATAAATGAGACAACGAGGGGCGTTGTGTTGGGCAGGGCGGACGCACAGGCACAGCCAGCCAACCAATGATGTCAGAAGACGGGCAGCGCTACCAAGGGGGGTGCTGCGTGTCATTGAAAAGGAAAGTCACACCTCAGGGACAATATAATGGTCTCTACTGAGACACATTTTGTACGTGTTGAGTTCCACGTGGGCAAGGAGTAAAAGTCAGCCACCTTGTACAAATGCAGCATTACTGCTGTACAAGGTGGCTGTTATACATAGAAACACCTTGGGGGGGGGGCCAGGGTCCCTTTAATTTCAGTTGAGGTGCCTGCATGGCGTTTGCAGGTCACATTGCCAGCTACACAGCAGGGGAACAGCTGGCGGTGCTGAACCCCACTAACACATTGGCGGGTGTTTTTCTCTGTGCAGCTAGCACATCCGGGCCCCAACTGGCGGTGTTAGAACCCAGGGTCAGCAGGAGGAGGAGGAGAGGAGCAGAGTTTAGGCCGAAGCCTGCACTGGTGGCAGCTTTTGGTCTGTTGTGCCAGCATGGCTTGTGCTGGACACGATGCCGGCTACACAGCAGGGGAACAGCTGGCGGTGCTGAACCCCACTAACACATTGGCTGGTGTTTTTCTCTGTGCAGCTAGCACGTCCGGGCCCCAACTGGCGGTGTTAGAGCCCAGGGTCAGCAGGAGGAGGAGAGGAGCAGAGTGTAGGCCGCAGCCTAATTGAACCAATTTCAAAGGTCACCTTTAACCCACCCTCAGGTGTTTAAATTTAGAAGAGCCACATCTTGTGCAACAGTAATGCTACACAAGTGAAAGGTTGCTCTTTACATTTTGCTCATTGCACACGCAGAATGAAAGACATACACTATTTTGCCCATTGTGTTGTGAGTTCTGTTTTTGGGCTCCCTCTGGTGGTTACTGATGGTACTGGGTGACTTGTCTTTCCTGGATCTCTGGGTTCCACCTGTTCCATCAGGATATGGGAGTTTCCTATTTAACCTGGCTTTGCTGGCATTTCCTCGCCGGTTATCAATGTATCCAGTGTGTCTTGTTACCTCTGCTCCCTGCTCCTAGAACCTTCTGGTCAAGCTAAGTTTGGATTTTCCTGTTTTGGTGTTTTGCTTTATTTGGTTTTTAGTCCAGCCTGCAGATATGTGATTCTTGCTACTGGTTGCTCTAGTGGGCTGAAATTGCTCCTCATGTACCATGAGTTGGCACATGAGTTCAAGTAATTTCAGGATGGTTTTTTGAAGGGTTTTTCGCTGACCGCGCAGTTCACTTTTGTATCCTCTGCTATCTAGCTTTAGCGGGCCTCATTTTGCTGAAACTGTTTTCATACTGCGTATGTGCTCTCCTCTCATTTCACCGTCATTATATGTGGGGGGCTGCTATTTCTGTGGGGGATTTCTCTGGAGGCAAGAGAGGTCTGTTTCTTCTAATAGGGGAAGTTAGATCTTCGGCTGGAGCGAGACGTCTAGGATCATCGTAGGCACGTTCCCCGGCTACTTTTATTTGTGTGTTAGGTTCAGGGTCGCGGTCAGCTCAGGTTCCATCGCCCTAGAGCTTGTTTGTATCTGTGCTTGTCCTTTAGTGATCCCCTGCCATTGGGATCATGACAGTATAACCGGCCTACAAAGTGTTAATTGTATTGGCTGAAGTAGGAGGATAAGTAGTCTGAGGAAGTTTTTTTTTTTTTTTTCTTTCTCTTTCCCTCAGAGTTCGCTGCCTAGCCTTATTGCAGCCTGGCTACTTCCTCCTCCTCTTAATCTTTGAATGGCTCTGATCCCAGCTGTTTATCATGGACGTCCAGAGTTTGGCTTCCAGCCTGAATAATCTTGCCACTAAGGTTCAAAATATACAGGATTTTGTTGTACATGCTCCTATGTCTGAACCTAGAATTCCTGTCCCAGAGTTTTTTTCTGGAGATAGATCTCGTTTTCTGAATTTTAGGAACAATTGCAAGTTGTTTCTTTCTTTGAAATCTCGCTCCTCTGGAGACCCTGCTCAGCAAGTCAAGATAATTATATCTTTCCTGCGGGGTGACCCTCAGGATTGGGCATTTGCATTGGCACCAGGGGACCCTGCGTTGCTTAATGCGGATGCGTTTTTTCTGGCATTGGGTTTGCTCTATGAGGAACCTAACCAAGAGATTCAGGCTGAAAAAGCTTTGTTGGCCCTCTCTCAGGGGCAAGATGAAGCAGAAATTTATTGTCAAAAATTTCGGAAGTGGTCGGTGCTTACTCAGTGGAATGAGTGCGCTCTGGCTGCAAAGTTCAGAGATGGCCTTTCTGAGGCCATTAAAGATGTTATGGTGGGGTTCCCTGCGCCTGCTGGTCTGAATGAGTCTATGACTATGGCTGTTCAGATTGATCGGCGTTTACGGGAGCGCAAACCTGTGCATCATTTGGCGGTGTCGTCTGAACCGTCACCTGAGATAATGCAATGTGATAGAATTCAGTCCAGAAGTGAACGGCAAAAGTATAGGCGGAAAAAAGGGTTGTGCTTTTATTGTGGTGATTCAGCTCATGTTATATCAGCATGCTCTAAACGCACAAAAAAGGTTGATAAGCCTGTTGCCATTAGTACTTTACAGTCTAAGTTCATTCTGTCTGTGACTCTGATTTGTTCATTATCATCCATTTCCGTCGATGCCTATGTGGATTCAGGCGCTGCCCTGAGTCTTATGGATTGGTCATTTGCCAATCGCTGTGGGTTTAGTCTGGAGCCTCTGGAAGTCCCTATTCCTTTGAAGGGAATTGACTCTACACCTTTGGCTATGAATAAACCTCAGTACTGGACACAAGTGACCATGCGTATGACTCCCGTTCATCAGGAGGTGATTCGCTTCCTGGTACTGTATAATTTGCATGATGTTCTAGTACTTGGTCTGCCATGGTTACAAACTCATAATCCAGTCCTTGACTGGAAATCAATGTCTGTGTTAAGCTGGGGTTGTCAGGGGGTTCATGATGATGCACCTCCGATTTCTATCGCTTCATCTACTCCTTCTGAGATTCCTGTGTTTTTGTCTGACTATCGGGATGTTTTTGAGGAGCCTAAGCTCAGTTCGCTTCCTCCTCACAGGGATTGCGATTGTGCTATAAATTTAATTCCAGGCAGTAAATTTCCTAAAGGTCGTTTGTTCAATCTGTCAGTGCCAGAGCATACTGCTATGCGGGATTATGTTAAGGAGTCCTTGGAAAAGGGACATATCCGTCCATCTTTGTCCCCTTTGGGAGCAGTTTTTTTTTTCGTGGCCAAAAAAGATGGTTCCTTGAGGCCTTGTATAGATTATCGTCTTTTGAATAAGATTACCGTAAAATATCAGTATCCTTTGCCATTGTTGACTGATTTGTTTGCTCGCATTAAGGGGGCTAAATGGTTCACTAAGATTGATCTTCGGGGTGCGTATAATCTTATACGAATAAAGCAAGGTGATGAGTGGAAAACCGCATTTAATACGCCTGAGGGCCATTTTGAGTATTTGGTAATGCCTTTTGGACTTTCTAATGCTCCTTCAGTCTTCCAGTCCTTTATGCACGATATTTTCCGTGAATATCTGGATAAATTTATGATTGTGTATTTGGATGATATTTTGTTTTTTTCTGATGACTGGGAGTCTCATGTTCAGCAGGTCAAAACCAGGGATTCAAGCTTCAGGAGGCTAATTTGCATATTCCAGGTGCCTTCTGGGAGAAGCGAAGTCTCCCTAAGCTAGAAGATCGTTGGGTACAGCCGGGACCAGCTGCTTCGAAAGCATCACCAAACCAGGGATTCAAGCTTCAGGAGGCTAATTTGCATATTCCAGGTGCCTTCTGGGAGAAGCGAAGTCTCCCTAAGCTAGAAGATCGTTGGGTACAGCCGGGACCAGCTGCTTCGAAAGCATCACCAAACCAGGGATTCAAGCTTCAGGAGGCTAATTTGCATATTCCAGGTGCCTTCTGGGAGAAGCGAAGTCTCCCTAAGCTAGAAGATCGTTGGGTACAGCCGGGACCAGCTGCTTCGAAAGCATCACCAAACCAGGGATTCAAGCTTCAGGAGGCTAATTTGCATATTCCAGGTGCCTTCTGGGAGAAGCGAAGTCTCCCTAAGCTAGAAGATCGTTGGGTACAGCCGGGACCAGCTGCTTCGAAAGCATCACCAAACCGCGCGCCGAATTTTTGCCTGTAGGACATTATTGCAAGAGAGCTTGTCTGAGTAGATTACACAAGAAGGAAAACACACAGCAAGTCAGCAGGATCTAGGAGCAACATGGCAGATGTGACAACCTACATGGTGAGCTGCAGCATGTGCTACATGTTCACAGATCGACCAGAAGAAGAATCCAATTTCACCTGTCAGAAGTGTAGACTAGTGGCCCTTTTAGAAGAAAAGGTGCGGGGTCTGGAAGAAAGAATAGCAACTTTGAAACTCATCAAAGAGAATGAAGACTTTCTAGACAGAACAGAAGCATCTCTACTGGTCACAGAAGGTGCAAAAAGTGTCAGAGAACCTCCAAAAGCAGATGAGTGGAAGCATGTGACCAAAAGAAGCAAGAAGACCATGGAGAAATCACCAACCACACAACTGAAGAACCGATATCAAATCTTTGTAGAGGATGAAGATGGCACACCTAAGAATGAAGCAATACCAGCAAGCAAAAAAGAAAAGGGCACACAGCAACAAGTGACAGCAAAAAGTACAGCCAAGAAGCAACGAAGAGTGGTGGTGGTGGGAGACTCACTACTGAGAGGCACCGAAGCAGCCATCTGCAGACCGGACATAACTGCAAGAGAAGTATGCTGCCTTCCAGGTGCGATGATCAAGGATGTGACCGATAGGATACCAAAGCTCTTCAGCTCCAAGGACGTCCACCCATTTCTTCTGATACATGTTGGCACCAATGACACGGCAAGGAAGGACCTACCGACAATCTACAAGGACTTTGAAGAGTTGGGGAAGAAAGTAAAGGAACTGGATGCACAGGTAGTTTTTTCTTCTATCCTTCCAGTAGACGGGCATGGCACCAGGAGATGGAACAGGATCCTTGATGCAAACAACTGGCTAAGACGATGGTGCAGACAACAAGGATTTGGATTCCTGGACCACGGTGTAAATTACTGGTATGATGGACTCCTCGCCAGAGACGGACTACACCTCAACAAACCTGGGAAACACACATTCGCCAGAAGACTCGCTACACTCATCAGGAGGGCGTTAAACTAGAAGAAGAGGGGACGGGAAGAAAAACATTAGACTCGAACAAAGACGACCCAGGAAAACATACTCAGAAGGGAGGTAAGAACATTTCTAAAACAATCCACAGTGAGGAGATTGGAACAAAACAAAATCCTCTAAACTGCATGCTCGCAAACGCCAGAAGCCTGACAAACAAGATGGAAGAACTAGAAGCAGAAATATCTACAGGTAACTTTGACATAGTGGGAATAACCGAGACATGGTTAGATGAAAGCTATGACTGGGCAGTTAACTTACAGGGTTACAGTCTGTTTAGAAAGGATCGTAAAAATCGGAGAGGAGGAGGGGTTTGTCTCTATGTAAAGTCTTGTCTAAAGTCCACTTTAAGGGAGGATATTAGCGAAGGGAATGAGGATGTCGAGTCCATATGGGTTGAAATTCATGGAGGGAAAAATGGTAACAAAATTCTCATTGGGGTCTGTTACAAACCCCCAAATATAACAGAAAGCATGGAAAGTCTACTTCTAAAGCAGATAGATGAAGCTGCAACCCATAATGAGGTCCTGGTTATGGGGGACTTTAACTACCCGGATATTAACTGGGAAACAGAAACCTGTGAAACCCATAAAGGCAACAGGTTTCTGCTAATAACCAAGAAAAATTATCTTTCACAATTGGTGCAGAATCCAACCAGAGGAGCAGCACTTTTAGACCTAATACTATCTAATAGACCTGACAGAATAACAAATCTGCAGGTGGTTGGGCATTTAGGAAATAGCGACCACAATATTGTGCAGTTTCACCTGTCTTTCACTAGGGGGACTTGTCAGGGAGTCACAAAAACATTGAACTTTAGGAAGGCAAAGTTTGAACAGCTTAGAGATGCCCTTAATCTGGTAGACTGGGACAATATCCTCAGAAATGAGAATACAGATAATAAATGGGAAATGTTTAAGAACATCCTAAATAGGCAGTGTAAGCGGTTTATACCTTGTGGGAATAAAAGGACTAGAAATAGGAAAAACCCAATGTGGCTAAACAAAGAAGTAAGACAGGCAATTAACAGTAAAAAGAAAGCATTTGCACTACTAAAGCAGGATGGCACCATTGAAGCTCTAAAAAACTATAGGGAGAAAAATACTTTATCTAAAAAACTAATTAAAGCTGCCAAAAAGGAAACAGAGAAGCACATTGCTAAGGAGAGTAAAACTAATCCCAAACTGTTCTTCAACTATATCAATAGTAAAAGAATAAAAACTGAAAATGTAGGCCCCTTAATAAATAGTGAGGAAAGAATGGTTGTAGATGACGAGGAAAAAGCTAACATATTAAACACCTTCTTCTCCACGGTATTCACGGTGGAAAATGAAATGCTAGGTGAAATCCCAAGAAACAATGAAAACCCTATATTAAGGGTCACCAATCTAACCCAAGAAGAGGTGCGAAACCGGCTAAATAAGATTAAAATAGATAAATCTCCGAGTCCGGATGGCATACACCCACGAGTACTAAGAGAACTAAGTAATGTAATAGATAAACCATTATTTCTTATTTTTAGTGACTCTATAGCGACAGGGTCTGTTCCGCAGGACTGGCGCATAGCAAATGTGGTGCCAATATTCAAAAAGGGCTCTAAAAGTGAACCTGGAAATTATAGGCCAGTAAGTCTAACCTCTATTGTTGGTAAAATATTTGAAGGGTTTCTGAGGGATGTTATTCTGGATTATCTCAATGAGAATAACTGTTTAACTCCATATCAGCATGGGTTTATGAGAAATCGCTCCTGTCAAACCAATCTAATCAGTTTTTATGAAGAGGTAAGCTATAGACTGGACCACGGTGAGTCATTGGACGTGGTATATCTCGATTTTTCCAAAGCGTTTGATACCGTGCCGCACAAGAGGTTGGTACACAAAATGAGAATGCTTGGTCTGGGGGAAAATGTGTGTAAATGGGTTAGTAACTGGCTTAGTGATAGAAAGCAGAGTGTGGTTATAAATGGTATAGTCTCTAACTGGGTCGCTGTGACCAGTGGGGTACCGCAGGGGTCAGTATTGGGACCTGTTCTCTTCAACATATTCATTAATGATCTGGTAGAAGGTTTACACAGTAAAATATCGATATTTGCAGATGATACAAAACTATGTAAAGCAGTTAATACAAGAGAAGATAGTATTCTGCTACAGATGGATCTGGATAAGTTGGAAACTTGGGCTGAAAGGTGGCAGATGAGGTTTAACAATGATAAATGTAAGGTTATACACATGGGAAGAGGGAATCAATATCACCATTACACACTGAACGGGAAACCACTGGGTAAATCTGACAGGGAGAAGGACTTGGGGATCCTAGTTAATGATAAACTTACCTGGAGCAGCCAGTGCCAGGTAGCAGCTGCCAAGGCAAACAGGATCATGGGGTGCATTAAAAGAGGTCTGGATACACATGATGAGAGCATTATACTGCCTCTGTACAAATCCCTAGTTAGACCGCACATGGAGTACTGTGTCCAGTTTTGGGCACCGGTGCTCAGGAAGGATATAATGGAACTAGAGAGAGTACAAAGGAGGGCAACAAAATTAATAAAGGGGATGGGAGAACTACAATACCCAGATAGATTAGCGAAATTAGGATTATTTAGTCTAGAAAAAAGACGACTGAGGGGCGATCTAATAACCATGTATAAGTATATAAGGGGACAATACAAATATCTCGCTGAGGATCTGTTTATACCAAGTAAGGTGACGGGCACAAGGGGGCATTCTTTGCGTCTGGAGGAGAGAAGGTTTTTCCACCAACATAGAAGAGGATTCTTTACTGTTAGGGCAGTGAGAATCTGGAATTGCTTGCCTGAGGAGGTGGTGATGGCGAACTCAGTCGAGGGGTTCAAGAGAGGCCTGGATGTCTTCCTGGAGCAGAACAATATTGTATCATACAATTATTAGGTTCTGTAGAAGGACGTAGATCTGGGTATTTATTATGATGGAATATAGGCTGAACTGGATGGACAAATGTCTTTTTTCGGCCTTACTAACTATGTTACTATGTTACTATGTTAGGTCAGGAAGGTGTTTCAGGTCCTGCGGGCCAATTCCTTGTTTGTAAAAGGATCAAAGTGTCTCTTTGGAGTCCAGAAGATTTCTTTCTTGGGGTATATTTTTTCCCCTTCTACTATTGAGATGGATCCCGTCAAGGTTCAGGCTATTTGTGACTGGACGCAGCCTACATCTCTTAAGAGTCTACAGAAGTTCTTGGGCTTTGCTAATTTCTATCGTCGTTTTATAACTAATTTTTCTAGTGTTGTTAAGCCTTTGACGGATTTGACTAAGAAGGGTGCTGATGTTGCTAATTGGTCTCCTGCGGCTGTGGAGGCCTTTCAGGAACTTAAGCGCCGGTTTTCTTCTGCTCCTGTGTTGCGTCAGCCAGATGTTTCGCTCCCTTTTCAGGTTGAGGTTGATGCTTCCGAGATTGGAGCGGGGGCGGTTTTGTCACAGAGAAGCTCCGATGGCTCAGTGATGAAGCCATGCGCGTTTTTTTCTAGAAAGTTTTCGCCGGCTGAGCGGAATTATGATGTTGGTAATCGGGAACTTTTGGCCATGAAGTGGGCATTTGAGGAGTGGCGTCATAGGCTAGACGGTGCTAGACATCGTGTGGTGGTCTTGACTGATCACAAAAATTTGATTTACCTTGAGTCTGCCAGGCGTCTGAATCCTAGACAGGCTCGTTGGTCACTGTTTTTCTCTCGTTTCAATTTTGTGGTTTCATACCTGCCAGGTTCAAAGAATGTGAAGGCGGATGCTCTTTCTAGGAGTTTTGTGCCTGACTCCCTTGGAAATTCTGAGCCCTCTGGTATCCTTAGGGATGGGGTGATTTTGTCTGCTGTCTCCCCAGACTTGCGACGTGCTTTGCAGGAGTTTCAGGCGGGTAAACCTGATCGTTGTCCGCCTGAGAGACTGTTTGTTCCGGATAATTGGACCAGTAGAGTCATCTCCGAGGTCCATTCTTCTGCGTTGGCAGGTCATCCTGGAATATTTGGTACTAGAGACTTGGTGGCCAGGTCTTTTTGGTGGCCTTCCTTGTCGAGGGATGTGCGTTCTTTTGTGCAGTCTTGTGAGGTTTGTGCTCGGGCTAAGCCTTGCTGTTCTCGGGCCAGTGGATTGTTGTCACCTTTGCCTATCCCGAAGAGGCCTTGGACGCACATTTCCATGGACTTTGTTTCGGATCTCCCTGTCTCTCAAAAAATGTCCGTCATCTGGGTTGTGTGTGATCGCTTTTCTAAAATGGTTCATCTGGTACCCTTGCCTAAGTTGCCTTCCTCCTCTGAGTTGGTCCCTCTGTTTTTTCAGAATGTGGTTCGTTTGCATGGGATTCCTGAGAACATCGTTTCTGACAGGGGATCCCAGTTTGTGTCTAGATTTTGGCGGACGTTCTGTGCTAAGATGGGCATTGATTTGTCCTTTTCGTCTGCATTCCATCCTCAGACGAATGGCCAGACTGAACGAACTAATCAGACCTTGGAAACTTATTTAAGGTGTTTTGTTTCTGCTGATCAGGATGACTGGGTTACCTTTTTGCCGCTGGCCGAGTTTGCCCTTAATAATCGGGATAGTTCTGCTACCTTGGTTTCTCCTTTCTTTTGTAATTCGGGGTTTCATCCTCGTTTTTCCTCTGGTCAGGTGGAACCTTCTGATATTCCTGGAGTGGACATGGTGGTGGATAGGTTGCATCGGATTTGGAGTCATGTGGTGGACAATTTGAAGTTGTCCCAGGAGAAGGCTCAGCAGTTTGCTAATCGCCGTCGCCGCGTGGGTCCTCGACTTCTTGTTGGTGACTTGGTGTGGTTGTCTTCTCGTTTTGTTCCTATGAAGGTCTCTTCTCCTAAGTTCAAGCCTCGGTTCATCGGTCCCTATAGGATCTTGGAAATTCTTAACCCTGTGTCGTTTCGTTTGGATCTCCCGGCATCGTTTGCTATTCATAATGTGTTCCATCGGTCGTTGTTGCGGAAGTATGAGGTACCTGTTGTTCCTTCGCTTGAGCCTCCTGCTCCAGTGCTGGTGGAGGGAGAATTGGAGTATGTTGTGGAGAAGATCTTGGATTCTCGTGTTTCCAGACGGAAACTCCAGTATTTGGTCAAGTGGAAGGGTTATGGTCAGGAGGATAATTCTTGGGTGGTTGCCTCGGATGTTCATGCTGATGATTTGGTTCGCGCTTTTCATAGGGCTCATCCTGGTCGCCCTGGTGGTTCTCGTGAGGGTTCGGTGACCCCTCCTCAAGGGGGGGGTACTGTTGTGAGTTCTGTTTTTGGGCTCCCTCTGGTGGTTACTGATGGTACTGGGTGACTTGTCTTTCCTGGATCTCTGGGTTCCACCTGTTCCATCAGGATATGGGAGTTTCCTATTTAACCTGGCTTTGCTGGCATTTCCTCGCCGGTTATCAATGTATCCAGTGTGTCTTGTTACCTCTGCTCCCTGCTCCTAGAACCTTCTGGTCAAGCTAAGTTTGGATTTTCCTGTTTTGGTGTTTTGCTTTATTTGGTTTTTAGTCCAGCCTGCAGATATGTGATTCTTGCTGCTGGTTGCTCTAGTGGGCTGAAATTGCTCCTCATGTACCATGAGTTGGCACATGAGTTCAAGTAATTTCAGGATGGTTTTTTGAAGGGTTTTTCGCTGACCGCGCAGTTCACTTTTGTATCCTCTGCTATCTAGCTTTAGCGGGCCTCATTTTGCTGAAACTGTTTTCATACTGCGTATGTGCTCTCCTCTCATTTCACCGTCATTATATGTGGGGGGCTGCTATTTCTGTGGGGGATTTCTCTGGAGGCAAGAGAGGTCTGTTTCTTCTAATAGGGGAAGTTAGATCTTCGGCTGGAGCGAGACGTCTAGGATCATCGTAGGCACGTTCCCCGGCTACTTTTATTTGTGTGTTAGGTTCAGGGTCGCGGTCAGCTCAGGTTCCATCGCCCTAGAGCTTGTTTGTATCTGTGCTTGTCCTTTAGTGATCCCCTGCCATTGGGATCATGACACCATTGTACAGTAGAACTGTATTGTAGGCGTGACTCGTCTTTTTAATGACACACAGCACAGGTGTCGAAAAATAACGCCTTGGTGCTGGGCGCTGCTTCCTGAGCGTTGTTATTTGCTGTACAGGAGTCTGCGCTCTTGTGTTATCCCTTGGCAACGCCCTGTGACTGTGAGCGCTGCCAATCTTCTGACCTCATTTCATGTTGGCCGGTGCGGTTAGCGATGGCCATGAATCCCACACCCACAGTGTGATTTCTAAAATTCACACTGCGGGTCTGGAATTCCTGGCCTTGTGCAGTAAATATGTTCGCCGCTCACTCATGTCCTTACACCTGAGTTAAGACAGGCGAACATATGCAGTGCACATGCCCATCAATCACACCCTCGCTGTCAAAATAAATGAGACAACGAGGGGCGTTGTGTTGGGCAGGGCGGACGCACAGGCACAGCCAGCCAACCAATGATGTCAGAAGACGGGCAGCGCTACCAAGGGGGGTGCTGCGTGTCATTGAAAAGGAAAGTCACACCTCAGGGACAATATAATGGTCTCTACTGAGACACATTTTGTACGTGTTGAGTTCCACGTGGGCAAGGAGTAAAAGTCAGCCACCTTGTACAAATGCAGCATTACTGCTGTACAAGGTGGCTGTTATACATATAAACACCTTGGGGGGGGGGCCAGGGTCCCTTTAATTTCAGTTCAGGTGCCTGCATGGCGTTTGCAGGTCACATTGCCAGCTACACAGCAGGGGAACAGCTGGCGGTGCTGAACCCCACTAACACATTGGCGGGTGTTTTTCTCTGTGCAGCTAGCACATCCGGGCCCCAACTGGCGGTGTTAGAACCCAGGGTCAGCAGGAGGAGGAGGAGAGGAGCAGAGTGTAGGCCGAAGCCTGCACTGGTGGCAGCTTTTGGTCTGTTGTGCCAGCGTGGCTTGTGCTGGACACGATGCCGGCTACACAGCAGGGGAACAGCTGGCGGTGCAGAACCCCACTAACACATTGGCTGGTGTTTTTCTCTGTGCAGCTAGCACGTCCGGGCCCCAACTGGTGGTGTTAGAGCCCAGGGTCAGCAGGAGGAGGAGAGGAGCAGAGTGTAGGCCGCAGCCTAATTGAACCAATTTCAAAGGTCACCTTTAACCCACCCTCAGGTGTTACAATGTAGAAGAGCCACACCTTGTGCAGCAGTAATGCTCCACAAGTGAAAGGTTGCTCTTTAAGTTTTGCTCATTGCACACGCAGAATGAAAGACGTACAAAATTTTGCCTATTGTACAGTAGAACTGTATTGGAGGCGTGACTTGTCTTTTTAATGAGACGCAGCACAGGTGTCCAAAAAATAACGCCTTGGTGCTGGGCGCTGCTTCCTGAGCGTTGTTATTTGCTGTACAGGAGTCTGCGCTCTTGTGTTATCCCTTGGCAACGCCCTGTGACTGTGAGCGCTGCCAATCTTCTGACCTCATTTCATGTTGGCCGGTGCGGTTAGCGATGGCCATGAATCCCACACCCACAGTGTGATTTCTAAAATTCACACTGCGGGTCTGGAATTCCTGGCCTTGTGCAGTAAATATGTTCGCCGCTCACTCATGTCCTTACACCTGCCTCAGACTGTGCGGCCTCAGCTGATCCCTTATCGCATGCCGCGGCCATGAGGCCGCACAGTCTGAAGAAGGCGGAAGGAGATGAGTTAAGACAGGCGAACATATGCAGTGCACATGCCCATCAATCACACCCTCGCTGTCAAAATAAATGAGACAACGAGGGGCGTTGTGTTGGGCAGGGCGGACGCACAAGCACAGGCAGCCAACCAATGATGTCAGAAGACGGGCAGCGCTACCAAGGGGGGTGCTGCGTGTCATTAAAAAGGAAAGTCACACCTCAGGGACAATGTAATGGACTCTACTGAGACACATTTTGTACGTGTTGAGTTCCACGTGGGCAAGGAGAAAAAGTCAGCCACCTTGTACAAATGCAGCATTACTGCTGTACAAGGTGGCTGTTATACATAAAAACACCTGGGGGTGGGGGCCAGGGTCCCTTTAATTTCAGTTCAGGTGCCTGCGTGGCGTTTGCAGGTCACGTTGCCGGCTACACAGCAGGGGAACAGCTGGCGTTGCTGAACCCCACTAACACTTTGGCTGGTGTTTTTCTCTGTGCAGCTAGCATGTCCGGGCAAAAACTGGCGGTGTTAGAGCCCAGGGTCAGCAGGAGGAGGAGAGGAGCAGAGTGTATACCGAAGCCTGCACTGGTGGCAGCTTTTGGTCTGTTGTGCCAGCGTGGCTTGTGCTGGACACGATGCCGGCTACAGAACAGGGGAACAGCTGACGCTGCTGAACCCCACTAACACATTGGCTGGTGTTTTTCTCTGTGCAGCTAGCATGTCCGGGCAAAAACTGGCGGTGTTAGAGCCCAGGGTCAGCAGGAGGAGCAGAGTGAAGGCCGAAGCCTAGTAGAACCAATTTCAAAGGTCACCTTTACCCCCCCTCAGGTGTTACAAAGTACAAGAGCCACACCTTGTACAGCATTAATGCTGCACAAGTCAATGGTTGCTCTATGAATTTTTCTCATTGCACACGCTGAATAAAACACGTACACAATTTAGCCCAGTGTACAGTAGAACTGTAGTGGAGGTGTGACTTGTCTTTTTAATGACACGCAGCACAGGAGTCTGCGCTCTTGTGTTATGCCTTGGCAATGCCCTGTGAGCGCTGCCCGTCTTCTGACCTCATTTCATGTTGGCCGGTGCAGTTAGCGATGGCCATGAATCCCACACCCACAGTGTGATTTCTAAAATTCACACTGCGGGTCTGGAATTCATGGCCTTGTGCAGTAAATATGTTCGCCGCTCACTCATGTCCTTACACCTGCTTCAGACTGTGCGGCCTCAGCTGATCCCTTATCGCATGCCGCGGCCATGAGGCCGCATAGTCTGAAGAAGGCGGAAGGAGGGGAGTGAAGACAGGCGAATATATGCACTGCTTGTGCCCATCAAGCACACCCTCGCTGTCAAAATAAATGAGACAACGAGGGGCGTTGTGTTGGGCAGGGCGGACGCACATGCACAGCCAGCCAACCAATGATGTCAGAAGACGGGCAGCGCTACCAAGGGGGGTGCTGCGTGTCATTGAAAAGGAAAGTCACACCTCAGGGACAATGTAATGGTCTCTACTGAGACACATTTTGTACGTGTTGAGTTCCACGTGGGCAAGGAGAAAAAGTCAGCCACCTTGTACAAATGCAGCATTACTGCTGTACAAGGTGGCTGTTATACATAGAAACACCTGGGGGTGGGGGGCAGGCTTCCTTCAATTTCAGTTCATGTGCCTGCGTGGCGTTTGCAGGTCACGTTGCCGGCTACACAGCAGGGGAACAGCTGGCGGTGCTGAACCCCACTAACACATTGGCTGGTGTTTTTCTCTGTGCAGCTAGCATGTCCGGGCAAAAACTGGCGGTGTTAGAGCCCAGGGTCAGCAGGAGGAGGAGAGGAGCAGAGTGTAGGCCGAAGCCTGCACTGGTGGCAGGTTTTGGTCTGTTGTGCCAGCGTGGCTTGTGCTGGACACGATGCCGGCTACACAACAGGGGAACAGCTGACGCTGCTGAACCCCACTAACACATTGGCTGGTGTTTTTCTCTGTGCAGCTAGCATGTCCAGGCAAAAACTGGCGGTGTTAGAGCCCAGGGTCAGCAGGAGGAGGAGAGGAGCAGAGTGTAGGCCGAAGCCTGCACTGGTGGCAGCTTTTGGTCTGTTGTGCCAGCGTGACTTGTGCTGGACACGATGCCGGCTACACAGCAAGGGAACAGCTGACGCTGCTGAACCCCACTAACACATTGCCTGGTGTTTTTCTCTGTGCAGCTAGCATGTCCGGGCTCAAACTGGTGGTGTTAGAGCCCAGGGTCAGCAGGAGGAGCAGAGTGAAGGCCGAAGCCTAGTAGAACCATTTTCAAAGGTCACCTTTACCCTCCCTCAGGTGTTACAAAGTACAAGAGCCACACCTTGTACAGCATTAATGTTGCACAAGTCAATGGTTGCTCTATGAATTTTTCTCATTGCACACGCTGAATAAAACACGTACACAATTTAGCCCAGTGTACAGTAGAACTGTAGTGGAGGCGTGACTTGTCTTTTTAATGACACGCAGCACAGGTGTCAAAAAATAACGCCTTTGTGCTGGGCGCTGCTTCCTGAGCGTTGTTATTTGCTGTACAGGAGTCTGCGCTCTTGTGTTATCCCTTGGCAATGCCCTGTGAGCGCTGCCCGTCTTCTGACCTCATTTCATGTTGGCCGGTGCGGTTAGCGATGGCCATGAATCCCACACCCACAGTGTGATTTCTAAAATTCACACTGCGGGTCTGGAATTCATGGCCTTGTGCAGTAAATATGTTCGCCGCTCACTCATGTCCTTACACCTGCTTCAGACTGTGCGGCCTCAGCTGATCCCTTATCGCATGCCGCGGCCATGAGGCCGCATAGTCTGAAGAAGGCGGAAGGAGGGGAGTGAAGACAGGCGAATATATGCACTGCTTGTGCCCATCAAGCACACCCTCGCTGTCAAAATAAATGAGACAACGAGGGGCGTTGTGTTGGGCAGGGTGGACGCACAGGCACAGCCAGCCAACCAATGATGTCAGAAGACGGGCAGCGCTACCAAGGGGGGTGCTGCGTGTCATTGAAAAGGAAAGTCACACCTCAGGGACAATGTAATGGTCTCTACTGAGACACATTTTGTACGTGTTGAGTTCCACGTGGGCAAGGAGAAAAAGTCAGCCACCTTGTACAAATGCAGCATTACTGCTGTACAAGGTGGCTGTTATACATAGAAACACCTGGGGGTGGGGGGCAGGATTCCTTCAATTTCAGTTCATGTGCCTGCGTGGCGTTTGCAGGTCACGTTGCCGGCTACACAGCAGGGGAACAGCTGGCGGTGCTGAACCCCACTGACACATTGGCGGGTGTTTTTCTCTGTGCAGCTAGCACTTCCAGGCTACAACTGGCGGTGTTATAGCCCAGGGTCAGCAGGAGGAGGAGAGGAGCAGAGTGTAGGCCGAAGCCTGCATTGGTGGCAGCTTTTGGTCTGTTGTGCCAGCGTGGCTTGTGCTGGACACGTTGCCGACTACACAGCAGGGGAACAGCTGGCGGTGCTGAACCCCACTGACACATCAGCTAGTGTTTTTTTCTGTGTAGACAACACTTCCAGGTGGCAACTGACAGTGTTGAAACCCAGGGAATCAAAGAGGAGCAGAGTGTAGGCCGAAGCCTTCAGTGGAGCAAGTTGAAAGGGAACATATAACCCCCCCCCCAGGCATTTGTTGCTGAAAGAGCCATCTTGTACAGCAGTAATACTGCACATGGAAAATGGTGGCTCCTAAAATTATGCTCCTTGCAAACGCTGAAGTACACACTCATATAATGTGTCCCCTCATACCGTCAAACCGTCCCGGAAGTGGGACTTTCCTTTGTAATGTGACACAGCACAGCCGTCATTCCAACCCCCTTGGTGCCGTGCGCCACCTCCTCAACGTTGTTTGGTTCTGTCACGGAGCCCGCGCTGTAATGTTATCCCTTGGCCATGCACAGTTAGCGGTGCCCGTCTTCTGACATCATTTAGGTGTCAGGCTGGCAGTGCCTGTGCGTCCAAGCTGCCCGAGATCCAACCTTGCAGTGTCATCTAATGTAATCCCACTGCGGGCCAGGGATACATGGGCATGCGCAGTGCATATCATCGCCTCTCACTCACCTCCTTCCTGCTTCTTCAGACTGTGCGGCGTCACGGCCGTGGCATGCTATAAGGGATCAGCTGACGCCGCCTAGTCTGAAGAAGCGTGAAGAAGGGGAGTGAGAGGCTAGTATATGCACTGCGCATGGCCATGGATACCAGGCCCACTGTGGGATCACATTAGACAACACTGCGAGGTGGGATTTCGGGCAGCGTGGACGCACAGGCGCAGCCAGGACGACAACAAATGATGTCAGAGGACGGGCAGCGCAAACTGTGCATGGCCAAGGGATAACTTAACAGCGCAGGGTCCATGACGGAATCAAACAACGCTAAGGAGCCAGCGCACGGTGCCAAGGGGGTAGCAATGACGGCTGTGCTGCGTCACATTACAAAGGAAAGTCCCACCTCCAGGACGGTTGGATGGTGTGAGGGGACACATTACATGAGTGTGTACTTCAGCGTTTGCAAGGAGCATACTTTCAAGAGCGACCTTTTCCTTGTGCAGTATTAGTGCTGCACAAGGTGGCTCTTTCAGTAACAAACGCCTAGGGGGGGGGGGACAGGTCCCCTTACATTTTAGTTGTGCCAGCGTGGCGGTCGCATGACACGTTGCCGGATACACAGCTGGGGATCAGCTGACGTTACAGAACCCCAATAACAGAGGAGCGACTGTTGACTGTGCAGACAGCACTTCCAGGCACCAACTGGCGGTGTTAGAGCCCAGGGAGAGCAGGAGGAGCAGATTGGAGGTATTGCCGCACACACAGCTGGGGATCAGCTGACGTTACTGAACCCCAATAACAGAGGAGGGACTGTTGACTGTGCAGAAAGCACTTCCAGGCACCAACTGGCGGTGTTAGAGCCCAGGGAGAGCAGGAGGAGCAGATTGGAGGAATTGCTGCACACACAGCTGGGGATCAGCTGACGTTACTGAACCCCAATAACAGAGGAGCGACTGTTGACTGTGCAGACAGCACTTCCAGGCACCAACTGGCGGTGTTAGAGCCCAGGGAGAGCAGGAGGAGCAGATTGGAGGAATTGCCGCACACACAGCTGTGGATCAGCTGACGTTACTGAACCCCAATAACAGAGGAGGGACTGTTGACTGTGCAGACAGCACTTCCAGGCACCAACTGGCGGTGTTAGAGCCCAGGGAGAGCAGGAGGAGCAGATTGGAGGAATTGCCGCACACACAGCTGGGGATCAGCTGACGTTACTGAACCCCAATAACAGAGGAGGGACTGTTGACTGTGCAGACAGCACTTCCAGGCACCAACTGGCGGTGTTAGAGCCCAGGGACAGCAGGAGGAGCAGATTGGAGGTATTGCCGCATACACAGCTGGGGATCAGCTGACGTTACTGAACCCCAATAACAGAGGAGCGACTGTTGACTGTGCAGACAGCACATCCAGGCATCAACTGGCGGTGTTAGAGCCCAGGGACAGCAGGAGGAGCAGAGGAACAGAGTGTAGGCCGAAGCCTGATTGGAGCAAGTTGAAAGGGAACCTTTAACCCCCCCCCCCAAGACGTTTGTAGCTGAAAGAGCCATCTTGTGCAGCAAGATGCAAAAGGAAAAGGTTGCTCTTTTAATTATGCTCCTTGCAAACACAGAAGTAAACACTAAAAATGTGTCCCCTTATACCGTAAAACCGTCCCGGAGGTGCGAATTTCCTTCGTAATGGGGCGCAGCACAGCTGTCATTCCTATCCCCTTGGTGCCGTGCGCTGCCTCCTCAGCGTTGTTTTAAGCTGTCACGGAGCCTGCGCTGTTCTGTTATCCCTTGGACATGCCCAATTAGCGCTGCCTGTCTTCTGACATAATTTGGTGTCAGGCTGTCAGTGCCTGTGCGTCCACGCTGCTCCAGATCCCACCTCGCAGTGTCATCTAACGTAATCCCACTGCGGGCCTTGGATCCATGTGCATGCACAGTGCATATCCTCGACTCTCACTCCCCTCTTTCCCTCTTCTTCAGACTGTGCGGTGTCACGGCCGTGGCATGCTATTAGGGATCAGCTGACGGCGCACAGTCTAAAGAAGGCGGAGGGAGATGAGCGAGAGCCCGAGGGGAAGATATGCACTGCGCATGCCCATGGATCCCAGGCCCGCAGTGTGATTCAATCAGAAGACACTGCGAGGCGGGATCTCGGGCAGCGCGGCTGCACAGGCGCAGCCAGCCTGACACCAAATTATGTCAGAAGACAGGCAGCGCAAATAGGGCATGGCCAAGGGATAACAGAACAGCGCAGGCTCCGTGACAGCTTAAAACAACGCTGAGGAGGCAGCGCATGGCAGCAAGGGGGTAGGAATGACGGCTGTGCTGCGTCACATTACGAAGGAAAGTCCCAGCTCCGGGACAGTATAACGGTATCAGTGAACACATTTTATAAGTGTTAAGTTCTGCGTGTGCAAGGAGCTAAACTAAAAGAGCTGCCTTTTCCTTGTGCAGCATTACTGCTGCACAAGGTGGCTCTTTCAGTAACAAACGACGGGGGGGGGGGGCAGGTTCCCTTCCATTTAGGATGTTGTGCCAGCGTGGCGGTCGCAGGACACATTGCCGGCTACACAGCTGGGGATCAGCTGACGTTACTGAAACCCAATAACACTGGGTCGTATGTTTTTACTGTGCAGCCTGCACTTCTGAGCCGCAACTGGCGGTGTTGGAGCCCAGGAATAGCAGTTCAGGTGGTAGAAAGATGAACACAGCAGGATACCTGGATGACACCCAATTACTTAATCAGGCAGAGGAGTGGCAAATTCCTGCGAGATCCAGGCCTGGTTCATTTTCAGGAAAGTAAGCCGGTCAACGTTATCGGAGGATAGTCGCATGCGACGGTCTGTTAGTACACCACCTGCGGCACTAAAGACACGTTCCGATAAGACACTAGCCGCAGGGCAAGCCAGCACCTCCAATGCATACTGGCTTAGCTCTGGCCATGTATCCAGCTTAGAGACCCAAAACTTGAACGGGGAAGAGCCGTCTGGGAGTACAGTAAGAGGGCAAGCCATGTAGTCTGTCACCATCTGACGGAACCGTTGCCTCCTGGTGACTGGAGCCGCCGGTGATGGTGTAGACATTTCGGGCGTGCACACAAAAGTTTGCCACAGTTGTGCCATACTGGGCTTGCCTTGGGCAGAGGCACTGCTTCTGCTCCCTCTTTGGGCAGAGTCTCCCCCACTGCCTCGACGCACTGAGCTGCTTTGTAAAGCACTAGCAGCACTCCTCTCAGTTGGACTGGAGAAGATGATGGAATTCACCAGTGTGTCATGGTACTCCCGCATTTTACGCTCCCGGGTCAACGCTGGGATGAGGTTTTGGACGTTGTCCCGGTAGCGAGGATCGAGGAGGGTGAACACCCAATAATCAGGCATGTTGAGAATGTGGTCGATGCGGCGGTCGTTTCTCAGGCACTGCAGCATGAAATCCACCATGTGCTGCAGACTGCCAACTGGCCCAGAAACGCTGTCCCCTGCTTAAGACATGATCTCTGCCCACTCGTCATCACCCCACCCTCGCTGTACACACTGACCACTGGACAATTGTGTCGCTCCCTCCTCTGGACGGAGCTCTTCCTCCTCCATTGACTCCTCCTCATCCTCCTCACAAAGTGGCCCCTGCGTACCCCTTTGTGAGGAACCACGTGGCGCTGACTCTCCAGAAGCTGATGGAAAAGGTGACTCCTCATCCTCCACCTCTTCCACAACATCATCCCTTAACCCTTGCAAAGTTTGCTGAAGCAGGCAGATAAGGGGGACAGTCATGCTGACTAGTGCATCATCTGCACTTGCCATCCGCGTGGAATAATCAAAAGGACGCAAAACCTGGCAGACGTCCTTCATAGTGGCCCACTCTGTGGTTGTGAAGTCTGATCGGCGCTGACTGCGACTTCTTTGCGCCTGATGCAGCTGGTACTCCATAACTGCTTGCTGCTGCTCACACAACCGCTCCAACATATGTAACGTGGAATTCCACCTGGTAGGTAGGTCACATATGATGCGGTGTTCCGGAAGGCGGAATCGGCGCTGCAGAGCAGCAATGCGGGATCTTGCCAAGCTGGAACGCCGCAAGTGAGCACACTCTAGGCGGACCTTGTGCAGCAGTGCATCAAGATCCGGATAGTCCCTCAGAAAACTCTGCACAACCAAATTGAGCACATGTGCCAGACATGGGATGTGAGTGAGGTTGCCAAGGGCCAAAGCTGCCACCAGATTTCGGCCATTGTCACACACTACCATGCCTGGCTGGAGATTCGCTGGCAGTAACCACACATCGCTCTCCTGCTTGATGGCATTCCAGAGCTCCTGCGCTGTGTGGCTTCGATTCCCCAATAAAACTAGTTTCAAGACGGCCTGCTGACGTTTGGCCACGGCTGTGCTCATGTCGGTCATAGGTAAACGTTCACGGGAGGTGGACTGTGACGGCTCCTGCAGAGATGATTCTGAGGAACTTGTGTATGAGGAGGAGTCAATGCGTACAGACTGGATTCCTGCAATCCTTGGAGTGGGCAGGACACGTCCTGCGCCACTCGCACGATCTGTACCTGGCTCAACAACATTAACCCAATGGGCAGTGAGGGAAACGTATCGCCCCTGTCCATGCTGACTGGTCCACGCATCGGTGGTGAGGTGGACCTTGCTACTGACGGCGTTCAGTAGCGCATGTTTTATGTTTCCCTCAACATGCCTGTGCAGGGCAGGGACAGCTTGCCTGCTGAAGTAAAAGCGGCTGGGCACCTTGTACTGTGGGACTGCCAATGCCATCAAGTCACGGAAGCTGTCAGTCTCCACCAGCCTGAATGAGAGCATTTCCAGGGACAACAGTTTGGCAATGCCTGCATTCAGAGCCTGTGCTCGGGGGTGGTTGGCCGAGAATGCCCGCCTTTTCTCCCATGCCTGTACTACCGATGGCTGTAGAGTAGACTGGGAGTGTGAGGATGACTGGGAAGGTGGTGCTGTGGGTGGAATTACACTAGGTCTCTGGACAACAGTGGAGGAAGAGGCAACACGAGATGAAGAGGTGGTAGCTGCCGCTGTTGGTTGGCCTACGTCTTCACTGTGTTTCTGTAACTCCACCGCGTGCCTGGTCCGCACATGTTTCCACATATTTGTGGTATTGAGGTTGCTGACACTTTTACCTCTTTTGACTTTCTGATGACACAGCTTGCATTTGACAAAACAAATGTCATCTGCAACTGTGTCAAAAAAGGACCAGGCACTGCAAGTCTTGGGAGCGCCCTTTTTGGCTTTGGAAAGAGACAGGCTCCTAACGGGTGCAAAAATGGAGGCTACAGGCTCCGCAGTCTTCCCCCTCCCTCTCCCTCTTTGGCCCGTAAGGGGAATCTCTTCCTCTGAACTGCTCCCACCACCTTCCTGTTCCTCACGCCACGATGGGTCAAGGACCTCATCATCTCCACTACCCTCTGCCACCAACTGCTCCTCCTGGGTAGTCTCGGCAGCACAGTACGCACCAGAAAGCGGCACCTGAGTTTCATCATCAGATGCGTACTGCGCTGTGGTCACCGCAGGCACTGGCCCACCAGCCTCTTCAGAGTCAGAGAGACAAAGCTGTTGGGCATCACTGCACACTGCCTCTTCTTCCATTTCTCCAATGCTGCTTGGCTGGCCCCCTGTTTCCAAGCCAAGAGATTCAGAGAACAGAAGTAGAGACGGCTCCTGTCCTGGGCTCTCTGACTGCCTGGCCAATTTGGCAGGTGGTGAAGAGACAGATGGCTGCTCTCCAGTGCTCTGTGCCTGAGAGGATGTGGCACTAACTGAAGTCGATGCCGAGGCGTTAGCTGCCATCCACCCGACAACAGCTTCAATTTGATCTTCACGCAGCAGCGGTGCACGGCGCTCTCCGACAAAGCTGCGCATGAAGGACTGTTCCCTGCTGAAACTGAGTGACGACGAGTCACCGGTGGCCGCAGCAGGCACAGAATCACCACGTCCTCTCCCTGCTCCGCGCCCACGCCCACGCCCACGTGCCTTACTCCCTGCCCTCTTCATCTTGGTTGACAGTACTTTTCTGCTTATCTTTATCTAAGGCCTTAGTGTGCTTATTCCTGAAATGCTCCTCCTAACAGGTGTAAGAAACACTAATGTTGTAAAGTGTGGACTAAACTTTACTATTTTTCAAATGTGGCCTACACAAGTGTTAAGTGGTGTTTGGTGAACTTTACTTTTTTTTTTTTCTGCAAATCGGACTACAGAGCAAGTTTAACTCACACGGGGACCGTGCAGACAGCCGTAAACGGCGCTGCAAGGCCCAAAAACCCTCCTCTAGGTTATCCTATGTAGTGTTTTTCCACTATTTAGCTGGAGACGGGTGGAAAAACACTAATAGGAAATTTTTTTTTACATTTTAAACAGGCTGCTCTATTTGAAAAAAGGAAAATTTTTTTCAAGATATGAGGCAGTAACGAACCCTGAGCTGAATCCAACCGGCTATGGCTGCACACAGACTACAGGGCGAGCTGCGCTCACACCAAGACCGTGCAGACAGCCGTAAACGGCGCTGCAAGGCCCAAAAACCCTCCTCTAGGTTATCCTATGTAGTGTTTTTCCACTATTTAGCTGGAGACGGGTGGAAAAACACTAATAGGAAATTTTTTTTAAAATTTTAAACAGGCTGCTCTATTTGAAAAAAAGGAAAAATTTTTTCAAGGTATGAGGCAGTAACGAACCCTGAGCTGAATCCAACAGGCTATGGCTGCACACAGACTACAGGGCAAGCTGCGCTCACACCGAGACCGTGCAGACAGCCGTAAACGGCGCTGCAAGGCCCAAAAAACCCCCTCTAGGTTATCCTATGTAGTGTTTTTCCACAATTTAGCTGGAGACGGGTGGAAAAACACTAATAGGAAATTTGAGAAAAAATGTGCAGCAGGCTGCACTATGAGCAAAAAAGGACAACTGTGTGAGAAAATGTGAACCCCCCTGAGCTGAATACAACCGGGTATATGGCTGCACACAGACTACAGAGTGAGCTGCACACACACACACAGAGAGACCTTGCAGAACGCTGTTAAAACAGCGCTGCAAGGCAAGAGCAAGGTGAACAGTGAAGAACACACAGCGTTTTGCTAAATTAGCCTTTGGAAAGGAAAATAAAGCAATCAGCTATCTCAACTGGCCCTCAGTTAGAACACAGCGTCCTGTCCCTAACTGAAATCACAGCAGAGTGAGCGCAAAATGGCGGCAGCGTTTTTTTATAGTGCTGAGTGACATCATTTCAGCATCCAATCACAGCCTTGCCAGTAGTTACATGCCCACCATGCTAAACAGGATATGCCCACACTTCAATTCATTCCTCATTGGCTGCTGCGTGCTGTTTGAATTTCGGGAACTTCCGATTCCGGTATCCGATACGCGGGAAGTATCGGAATTCGGTATCGGAATTCCGATACCGCAAGTATCGGCCGATACCCGATACTTGCGGTATCGGAATGCTCAACACTAGTTATGAGACATAATTTTGCATTGTGATGCGTAACAAATTTGTAATACGTTTAAAAACCTACATCTATACTAAAACCCTAAATCTATACTAACAGGGAATGCCATCTTCATTCAGATAACTACCTTTTAATCTGAAAAACAATTATTTTTAACCATTTTGAGAGCCTGTACATAGCATTGTGTCTGTGAATAACAAAGCTTTGCTTTCATCTGTTTGCATGTCTTGTGAGTGACTACTGATAAGTTTATCAATGCTGAAGCTCTGTGTATTCAAGCTTCTTTCTATGTAAACCAGGAATCCTTCCAAGGAAAGTAACTACGGTATTTGCACCAGGAGAAAATGTAAAACAAAAGAAAAATAATAAAAGAAAAGTCAATTTCATGCACTTGCGAGAGATGTGACAGATAACCAAAGACCATTTGAATCTTCACAATTAGCTAGTGAATAGAAAGTGCTCACAAATGAAGGACAATGGGATTTACAACAGACATATTAATCTTTCCATTAATCGGCAGAACATTACATAATCAAAGCACCACAGCCTCAGAACGCCATTAGGCAGCCGAAAATAGCCTATTTCTATTATCTGCTTTAGTGCTTATCAGCATTCTCATGCAGCATTATAACTGCACCCTTAAAATAAATGCAATTCCGTATCCTTTTACACCACACTTCCTCAAAAATCAATTAACTTATTAATTTGGTTTCTATTTCACTAAAAATCAGACTCATTATTTCCTGTTTTTTTGTTTAGTTTTCTTCATATCAAGTTTTCAGGAGCTATTTTAATAACTACTGAGAAAAATTATAGACAGAATCATTATGAGCTGGGTGAGGTTTTGTTTCTGGATATATTTCCTAACAATACTAAAAGGCATCCTGTACTGGTTAATTCTGACCACGATCCATGGGAGAAACTTATGCTTTTTGAGGTTAGAGAGTTGTTTTTAGAGCTTGGTTTAGGAAATGACTTCTTATGACTTAAAGTTAACATTGTCCTGTTTGACCTAATGTGCTTTTGTTATAAAGGTCCCACTTAGGCCATTAACCTGCTATATCACACCCAGAATTTTCCATGACCAAGATCAAGGTGTAATGTTTCTGTCATACCTTGTTTGTTTATTCATATTTATATCTGTATACTTTATAGAGATAGATAGATAGATAGATAGTAGCTAGATATCCAGTGCCTTAAAAAAGTATGTATACCCTGTATTCAAATTGTCTCTTCAGAGAAAAAGTGGACTTAAATCCAGTCCAGAGCCTCTCACCTAGTCAAATAAGTTCTCATACTTTACACTGACGAGAGCCAACAGCCCGAAACACCATGTCTGCAAATTGAGATACTGATTTGGCTTTTATCCTAAGTCAAATTGCAAAACTCGTTAAAGGGTTGATTGTGACTTGTAGGATTGCCACTTCCAACAGGTGGCGCTATAGAATTCAAGTTCTCTTTCTCTCTGGAGGCAATTTGCATATAAAATTTCCCAGAGGAGCATTGCATGGCGAATAAGCCTCCTTACCTTGATAAGCCAGAGCTCCACAAGGAGAAGCCTTACCCCTTAGACCTTCATAACCTGTATACATTTACATTTTTTTTTACGTTACACCCATAAACGTAAAAGTTTTTTATTTGGATTGTATGCAATACACCAACCCAAAGTAGCAGATATTTGTGAAGTGTAAAGGGAATTGTTATGTTTGCTAATGACAGGTGTTATGAAGGCAATCCAGAAACACAGTGTGCTTAGCGATCAGAGCGCACACAGTGATCTGACAAATACCCAAAAATACAAGAACGAGCTCTGAGACGTGGAAACTCTGTAGACTGCACACCTGATCCTATCCTAAACACAACTAAAAGCGGCTGTGGATTGCGCCTAACAACTACCTAGGCAACTCGGCACAGCCTAAGAAACTAGCTAGCCTGAAGATAGAAAAATAGGCCTGACTTGCCCCAGAGAAATTCCCCAAAGGAAAAGGCAGCCCCCCACATATAATGACTGTGAGTAAGATGAAAAGACAAAACGTAGGGATGAAATAGATTCAGCAAAGTGGGGCCCGATATTCTAGGACAGAGCGAGGACAGTAAAGCGAACTTTGCAGTCTACAAAAAACCCTAAAGCAAAACCACGCAAAGGGGCAAAAAAAAACCACCGTGCCGAACTAACGGCACGGCGGTACACCCTTTGCGTCTCAGAGCTTCCAGCAAAACAAAAGACAAGCTGGACAGAAAAAAAAGCAACAAAAAAGCAAAAGGCACTTAGCTATACAGAGCAGCAGGTAACAGGAACAATCAGGAGAAGCTCAGATCCAACACTGAAACATTGACAAGGAGCAAGGATAGCAGCATCAGGCGGAGTTAAGTAATGAAGCAGTTAACGAGCTCACCAGAACACCTGAGGGAGGAAGCTCAGAAGCTGCAGTACCACTTGTGACCACAGGAGTGAATTCAGCCACAGAATTCACAACAGTACCCCCCCCTTGAGGAGGGGTCACCGAACCCTCACCAGAGCCCCCAGGCCGACCAGGATGAGCCGCATGAAAGGCACGAACAAGATCGGAAGCATGAACATCAGAGGCAAAAACCCAGGAATTATCTTCCTGAGCATAACCCTTCCATTTAACCAGATACTGGAGTTTCCGTCTAGAAACACGAGAATCCAAAATCTTCTCCACAATATTCTCCAATTCCCCCTCCACCAAAACCGGGCAGGAGGCTCAACAGATGGAACCATAGGTGCCACGTATCTCCGCAACAACGACCTATGGAATACATTATGTATGGAAAAGGAGTCTGGGAGGGTCAAACGAAAAGACACAGGATTGAGAACCTCAGAAATCCTATACGGACCAATAAAACGAGGTTTAAATTTAGGAGAGGAAACCTTCATAGGAATATGACGAGAAGATAACCAAACCAGATCCCCAACACGAAGTCGGGGACCCACACGGCGTCTGCGATTAGCGAAAAGTTGAGCTTTCTCCTGGGACAAGATCAAATTGTCCACTACCTGAGTCCAGATCTGCTGCAACCTATCCACCACAGAATCCACACCAGGACAGTCCGAAGACTCAACCTGTCCTGAAGAGAAACGAGGATGGAACCCAGAATTGCAAAAAAATGGAGAAACCAAGGTAGCCGAGCTGGCCCGATTATTAAGGGCGAACTCAGCCAACGGCAAAAAGGACACCCAATCATCCTGGTCTGCAGAAACAAAACATCTCAGATATGTTTCCAAGGTCTGATTGGTTCGTTCGGTCTGGCCATTAGTCTGAGGATGGAAAGCCGAGGAAAAGGATAGGTCAATGCCCATCCTACCACAAAAGGCTCGCCAAAACCTTGAAACAAACTGGGAACCTCTGTCAGAAACAATATTCTCAGGAATGCCATGCAACCGAACCACATGCTGAAAGAACAAAGGTACCAAATCAGAGGAGGAAGGCAATTTAGCCAAGGGCACCAGATGGACCATTTTAGAAAAGCGATCACAGACCACCCAAATGACTGACATCTTTTGAGAAATGGGAAGGTCAGAAATGAAATCCATCGAAATATGTGTCCAAGGCCTCTTTGGGACCGGCAAGGGCAAAAGCAACCCACTGGCACGAGAACAGTAGGGCTTAGCCCTAGCACAAATCCCACAGGACTGCACAAAAGTACGTACATCCCGTGACAGAGATGGCCACCAGAAGGATCTAGCCACTAACTCTCTGGTACCAAAGATTCCAGGATGACCAGCCAACACCGATCAATGAAGTTCAGAGATAAGTTTATTAGTCCACCTATCAGGGACGAACAGTTTCTCTGCTGGACAACGATCAGGTTTATTCGCCTGAAATTTTTGCAGCACCCGCCGCAAATCAGGGGAGATGGCTGACACAATGACTCCTTCCTTGAGGATACCCGCTGGCTCAGATAAACCCGGAGAGTCGGGCACAAAACTCCTAGACAGAGCATCCGCCTTCACATTTTTAGAGCCCGGACGGTACGAAATCACAAAGTCGAAGCGGGCAAAAAATAACGACCAACGGGCCTGTCTAGGATTCAAGCGCTTAGCAGACTCGAGATAATTCAAGTTCTTATGATCAGTCAATACCACCACGCGATGCTTAGCTCCTTCAAGCCAATGACGCCACTCCTCGAATGCCCACTTCATGGCCAGCAACTCTCGATTGCCCACATCATAATTACGCTCAGCGGGCGAAAACTTCCTGGAAAAGAAAGCACATGGTTTCATCACTGAGCAATCAGAACCTCTCTGTGACAAAACCGCCCCTGCTCCAATCTCAGAAGCATCAACCTCGACCTGGAACGGAAGAGAAACATCTGGCTGACACAACACAGGGGCAGAACAAAAACGACGCTTCAACTCCTGAAAAGCTTCCACAGCAGCAGAAGACCAATTAACCAAATCAGCACCCTTCTTGGTCAAATCGGTCAATGGTTTGGCAATGCTAGAAAAATTACAGATGAAGCGACGATAAAAATTAGCAAAGCCCAGGAACTTTTGCAGACTTTTCAGAGATGTCGGCTGAATCCAATCCTGGATGGCTTGGACCTTAACTGGATCCATCTCGATAGTAGAAGGGGTAAAGATGAACCCTAAAAATGAAACTTTCTGCACACCGAAGAGACACTTTGATCCCTTCACAAACAAAGAGTTAGCACGCAGGACCTGAAAAACCATTCTGACCTGCTTCACATGAGACTCCCAATCATCTGAGAAGATCAAAATGTCATCCAAGTAAACAATCAGGAATTTATCCAGATACTCACGGAAGATGTCATGCATAAAAGACTGAAACACAGATGGAGCATTGGCAAGTCCGAACGGCATCACTAGATACTCAAAATGACCCTCGGGCGTATTGAATGCAGTTTTCCATTCATCTCCTTGCCTGATTCTCACCAGATTATACGCACCACGAAGATCTATCTTAGTGAACCAACTAGCCCCCTTAATCCGAGCAAACAAGTCAGATAACAATGGCAAGGGATACTGAAATTTAACAGTGATCTTATTAAGAAGGCGGTAATCAATACACGGTCTCAGCTAACCATCCTTCTTGGCTACAAAGAAGAACCCTGCTCCCAGTGGTGATGATGATGGGCGAATATGTCCCTTCTCCAGGGATTCCTTCACATAACTGCGCATAGCGGCGTGTTCGGGCACGGATAAATTAAATAATCGACCTTTAGGGAATTTACTACCAGGAATCAAATTGATAGCACAATCACAATCCCTATGCGGAGGTAGAGCATCGGACTTGGGCTCTTCAAATACATCCTGATAATCAGACAAGAACTCTGGGACCTCAGAAGGGGTGGATGATGAAATCGACAAAAATGGAACATCACCATGTACCCCCTGACAACCCCAGCTGGATACCGACATGGAATTCCAATCCAATACTGGATTATGGGTTTGTAGCCATGGCAACCCCAACACGACCACATCATGCAGATAATGTGGCACCCCTAGGGGTATTTGCCACAAAAATAGTTACTGACAGTAAGTACAAATACTAAAATAGCAAGACTGCACTACCACCTCCGGCCAGAAGGGGGAGCTCCAGAGACTCCCCTTGATCCATTCTGGTCTGAGAGAAGAAATGGCAGTTGGGCCAAGGAGCTGATAGTGAGAGGTCATACAGTTGAATCTCTAACAGCCCTGTGACTGTTACCAGGCCTAAATCACCGGCCTGAGGAGAAGAGGGATAGAGAAAAAGGACATTGTGAGAACCGGGTAGCATTAATCACTACCCAGAACAGGCGCAAAGACGGATACCGGATCCGTGGCTGTATTCATTATATATAATACAGCAACCGGAAAAACGTGAGGTGATATCAGCTTCACTAGGGTCGGATGCAGCAACAGACACAGAGTTCAGCGGTCTCCCAGAGGGGGTAAACCGATAAAAGGACTCGGGTTGCCCGTCGAACCAGGACCCGGAGGGGACAGATTGGGCCGGCAGCCAGTTCACATACAGCAGCAGGGCCACACAGAAATTGCGCACAATAAGAGGCGAAGACCCCGGCAGGGTCAAAGTAACTCAGAGTTCCCATACAGACTCCGGTGACAGGACTGGTTGTAAATCCTTTTATGTTAAAGTAAACTGGTTAAACGTTTCAGTGCCTCAGTCTTTCATTTGGACAATAGCCATCTATCCAGGATCGAGATCGTCACCGCTGGGAGAACCTGCTGCTGATCAAGTAAGTGCCTGTCCCCTCATGATACCCCTTACACTGTGCATTGCCTGAGGCCACAGCACCGGGTCAAGCCACCCGTGACATCCCCTTCAAGAGACAGACTCCATTGGTCCGGTGCTGGGTATCCCGGTCTCCTGGGCGTCACAATTGGCGTCACGAACAGGATCTAGCCAGCCCGTATACCGGGTATTGTGTGCCGTGATTGGAGCCCAAAACTGTGAAAACTGGGATGAAAAATCTTGAAAATTTACTTTATTAAAGAAAAATCCATTCCCCATTGAAAACTATTGAAAGTGACTTTTCCCCATTGGTTATAATGGAGTAAAGATGGCCGCCATCCCCTGAGGTAATCACTTCATAACCGTTAGGCACGAGACTGTTAATTGAGCTACGCCATCACCTGAGCCCCAGTCTAACTGAAAAACTTCAGAATCCGCCATTACAGAGCGCGGTGGGTGGGAGCAGCAGGGGGCGTGTCATTGTGGGCGGCACCAAGCTGAGCGCTCTGACATCAGAGCAAGGGGAAAATCGATCCTGCTGCACAGCGGAACGAATCTACACTATCCCGACGGAAGCGGAGGACCGGAAGGGTCCGGATTAACTAAGGGGGCACAGTATGTCGCAGCACGGAGACGCCGCAGCACTCGGCAACGCTAATGCAGCTGAAAGACAGAGTGTCAATAGAGAGTCCGGCAGCGCAGCGGTGCAAGGAGTGGCGCCCATCATGCCGGTGCTGATGCCATATACCCCAGGTGGCCCATGGCTTCCAATGTATGAAGGTGAGCCTAATACCCTTGACGATTTCAGAGAAAAGATGCTGGCCCATTTTGACATGTTCCCTGTGGGTGAAGTTCAGCGTGTTAGTCTCCTGATGATGCAGTTAAGTGGCCATGCTAAGCGAGAAGTCACAGCATGGGCAGCTGATCTAAAAGGCACTGTTGAACGCATATTTGCTGGATTAAAAGCTACATTTGAAACCACGGCCAGCAGCAAAGCTAAAATACGATTCTTTAGTTGCAAACAAAAAGCTAATGAGGGCATGAGAGACTTTGCCTTAAACCTGCAGGAAGCCCTTAAATCACTTACACTGGCTGAACCCATTTTTAACACCGGAGCGGATAAACTGCTAAGAGATCAATTTATTGAGGGACTCTACACCCCTTCTCACCGGGGGCATGTGAGCATGCTTGTTTTTAAGAACCCTGAATTGACATTTGCCCAATTAAAGGAGAGCGCTATACGTCTCCAGCTGGCAGAGGCACCTCGGGATCAGGATCCTGCGCAACCCATGGCAGAGGCACCTCAACAACAGGGAGTGCCAGTGACATCAGCTATGTCTGGGGCCATTGCTAAGCCCCTGGGGCCCAGTACTAATGAGGCTCTTCAACAAAAGCTTGACTCTTTAGCTGATGTTGTTGCTTCAATGGCTAAAACCATGCAGGAGATGAGAGAACACAAGATGGAGTTGGCAAACTGTAGAGAGGATGTTCCACGGATGAGACCCCGGAGATACCCGACATGGAGAGGACGACCCCGCGACCGCTACCAACCGGATGGACAGCCCATTTGCCGCCGTTGCCAGCAGCCGGGCCACTTTGCACGAGATTGTGATTTAAACGGGAATCCCTTGGGAATGCGGGCCGCTTCGCAGGAATGAACTTTCAAGGCCCAACACCCTGGCACGACAGGTACATCGGAGGACGACCCATTATCCCTATCGTGCTGGACGGAATTCCCCTCAACGCTTTGCTGGACACAGGTTCCCAGATTTCATCTATACCGTATATCCTTTATAAGAGGTACTGGGCTGATGCAGATATTGATAAAGGGCCCTCTGATGTTGAACTAGATATATGGGCCAGTAATGGTAAGTTGGTACCGAAACTAGGATTCAGGGAGATGACCATAAAGATTGGTAAAGTAGAACTGAAGAAACAGGTTATAATTGTTGTTGATGTTGACCGGCGGAACTGTGAACCAACTGTATTGATAGGAATGAATGTGTTAGAGATCTGCTTTTCCGAAGTCATTTCTGTCTTACAGCAAATTGCTGAAACTGCCCAATCCTGCCAGCAGAGAGTTCTCCGGAGGGAAATAAAAGTATTGATGTTAAGGCAACAGGTAGAAGTTGCAGGTGGAGAAATCGGCAGTGTGAGGGTAAGTGATCCAACGTCTATTGTAATCCCACCAAAAACAGAAATGCTGGTATGGTGTAGAGCAGCCATTGGTACTAAGGGACGAGATTATCAAGCCTTAATAGAACCAGTGTACACCGACAGCAGGCCCACTATACTCACAGCACGAGGGATAGTCGAGGTACACCGGGGACGAGTGCCGGTACGACTTTTGAACTGTGGAGAGGAAGAGGTCACTTTGCCAAGGTATGCTACAATGGCAAAGCTATATACTGTTGACAACAATGCCATCACAACCATTGAGCCCTTAGAACCAACCTGTCAGGTGGAAGGCAATGGCTCAGATGGAGAAATGGAGGATTGGTGCCAACAGCTACACGTGGGCATAAATTCAACACCTACCCATCAAAAACAAGGGGTGTATAGGCTAGTGACGGAATATGAACAAGTCTTCAGTAAACACCCATTGGACTTCGGACGGATAGAAGGGGTAGAACACACAATCCCCACAGGTGACCATCCCCCAATAAAAGAAAGATATAGACCCATACCGCCCGCTCACTATCAATGTGCAAAAGATATGCTGAGGGAAATGAAACAGGCCGGGGTAATAAGAGACAGCTGTAGCTCCTGGGCGGCCCCTCTAGTGATTGTCAAAAAAAAAGGACGGAACCATGAGAATGTGCGTAGACTACCGGAAGATTAATAACATCACCCATAAAGACGCCTACCCCTTGCCTAGGATAGAAGAGTCCTTAACTGCTTTGAAATCTGCTAATTATTTTTCCACCTTAGACTTAACAAGCGGGTATTGGCAAGTCCCTGTGGCTGAGAGAGATAAGGAAAAGACGGCATTCACCACACCAATGGGTCTATGTGAATTTAATCGCATGCCGTTCGGACTCTGCAACGCATCCGGTACCTTCCAGCGGCTGATGGCATTCTGCCTCGGACACAAGAACTTCGAGACCGTCCTCCTGTACCTAGATGATGTGATCGTCTACTCAAAGACTTACGAACAACACTTAATAGACCTGGCAGAAGTGTTCGAAGCCTTATCCAGGTATGGCATGAAAGTCAAGCCATCCAAATGTCACCTTCTCAAGCCAAAGGTACAGTACCTGGGACACATCGTGAGTTCGGAGGGAGTAGCACCAGATCCCGAGAAAATAAGCGCCATAAGGGATTGGCCAAGACCTACCAGCGCAAAAGAAGTGAGACAATTCCTGGGATTGGTGGGTTACTATCGCAGATTTATAAAAGGATTTACCAAGTTGGCAGCACCCTTGCAAGACACCTTGGTAGGGCAGACGAAGAAACCTTCAAACCGAAACCCTCCTTTTCAGTGGAACGACGAAAGGGAAGACTCCTTTGAACAACTAAAGAAGGCACTAACCGGAGAAGAGGTTCTGGCATACCCAGATTACCATAAACCTTTCATCCTCTACACCGATGCCAGTAATGTGGGACTAGGAGCGGTGCTGTCACAAAAGCAAGAAGGTCGGGAGAAAGTCATCGCCTTTGCAAGTAGAAAGCTCCGGCCTACTGAAAGAAATTCAGAAAATTACAGCTCCTTCAAATTGGAACTACTGGCAGTAGTTTGGGCTGTGACGGAGCGTTTCAAACACTATCTGGCCGCTGCAGAATTTATTGTCTATACTGACAACAATCCGTTGACCCACCTGGACACAGCCAAATTAGGTGCGTTAGAACAGCGATGGATAGCCCGGTTATCTAATTACAACTTCATAATCAAGTATCGAGCAGGTCGCAAGAATGGAAATGCCGATGCCCTATCCCGGATGCCACACTTGAGAGATGTAGAAGAGGAAACGGGGGAGCTTGAATAAATTGAACTACCAGCCTTCCATCGTCCCAAGGCAAAACATCATCAGTCAAGTACCTATCAGAAACAACAAGAGGTGAATTTTAATCCGTTAGCACACCATAGATGGGCTGACACCCAAGACAGCAATCCGGCTGTGAAGTTGGTGAAGGAACTGTTGACTGAGCAAAGTGCATATCCCTATGAGGATGCCCCAGAAGAGACGCATCAACTCTGGAAAGAGAGAGGCAAAATGTTCCTGTATCAAGGGAAGCTCTGTAGAAGATACACCAATCCGAAAACACATGAATTGGTTTGGCAGATTATTGTGCCTAAACAAGATGTGAAGATGGTCCTCGAAGCTTACCATAATGGTGCTGGTCACTTCGGTTGGAAAAAGTTAGAAGTACTTCTAAGAGAAAGATTTTATTGGGTCGGGATGAGAAAAACAATCGAACAGTGGTGCAGAAATTGTGGCCCGTGTAACCTCAGAAGAAACGATCAAAAGAACCAAAGAGCACCACTGCAGCCCATAATCACCAAACAACCACTTGAACTTGTAGCCATGGACCACGTGAAGTTGACACCAAGCCGGTCCGGCTATGTCTATGCCTTGACCATCGTGGACCATTATTCACGTTTCTTGGTAGTAGTACCCGTAAAAGATCTGACAGCAAAAACAGCAGCCAAAGCGTTCCAAACGTACTTTTGTAGACCCCATGGATATCCAGAACAGGTTCTCACCGACCAAGGTACAGCCTTTGAATCAGAGATCTTCAGAGAATTCTGTAATATGTATGGTTGCAAAAAGATCCGGACGACGGCCTATCATCCACAAACAAACGGCTTATGCGAGAAGATGAACCATATTGTAATAGACCTACTAAAGACTTTACCTGAGACAGAAAGGAATCAATGGCCAGAGAAATTGCCTGACTTGGTGGATCTGTATAATCATGTCCCGGTGAGCTCCACCAACTGCACCCCAGCTTACCTTATGCGTGCAAGACCCGGCCAATTACCAATCGATCTAGAAATGGGAATTCTGAAACCAGACGCAGAAGTTCAAGACTCCAATTGGGATATCATACGGCAAAAGCAGTATCGCCAAGTGCAAGAGAGTGTGGAAAGAAGCCTTCAGCAAACTAGAGAAAGACAAGAGCGAACTTTCAACCAGAATGCTCTAGCGACCCCATTAAGACCGGGTGACCAAGTGCTCAAGAGAAATCGTCGAATCAATAAACTGGACAATCAGTGGGAAGCCGTACCCTACACAGTTTTACCAACAAGAGTGGATAATCCTAAAATGTGTCTCATTAGCAAAAACGGAGGCTTAACATCTGTACTAGTGTCAAGAGACAATCTTAAATTATGTCCGGAAGCATTGAAAGAGCCAGACGTTGTCCAGCCAGAACCAAAAGTTATTCAACCCATACAGGTTCAACCAGTAAAGGAAAAAGAAGAGGAAGTGTATCACACCTGTATAGGAGACTTTCCCAAAACCCTACTAACATACCATGGTGCAGTAGTGGTTCCCATGGTGGCCTTTTACCCAACACCGAACCCAATACCAGAAGTCCCAAGACAGGAAGAGGCTGACCCCGTACTACAGGAGGTTCCAGGCCAGGAAGAACAGATTCCTGGTCAGAGTAATCCCATTCACGGTGGACTTGCCAACTCCATAGTCGTGGAATTATCTTTAGCAGAGCGGGCAGATACTACATCCGCAGTAGACAGTAGTACACCACATGAAGAGACACCGCTATTACGTAGATCACAGCGTAGTACCCAGGGTCAATTACCGGCCAGGTATGCAGATTACCAACTATAAAGCTCATAATGTGAATTGTATATATGTTATGCCGTATATAGTTAAACAGAAAATGTAGTATAGTCATTGCTATCAGTCTGCAACGTTTAAGCCCAGTGCCTACAGAGACTTGTCTGTATGAACTTATTGCATATTCTTGAACTTTTTATCAGCCCGGAGGCACTAAATCAAAGCTCCGGGAAGACTGCTTTTTGAACTTTGCTTTTTGCTCTTTTTGAACTTTCTTTAGACTTTATATTGATAACTCCGTTGGAAAAATGGAACTAAATTCCTGGACACTAAGTACAGTGCCGTTCCTAATACCTTCAAGGATAGAACTGTATTAATGGACGCTATTTGAAGTGACTTTTTACAGAACTCTATTTTTGTTTCCTTGAGTGGTTTTTGTAACTTTTCATTTTTAAGACTCTGTACATATTAATTGTTATTTCAAAATGTTATTGTCCCACAGTCCCGGAGTACTGTTCTTAACTAAGGGGGAATGTGGCACCCCTAGGGGTATTTGCCACAAAAATAGTTACTGACAGTAAGTACAAATACTAAAATAGCAAGACTGCACTACCACCTCCGGCCAGAAGGGGGAGCTCCAGAGACTCCCCTTGATCCATTCTGGTCTGAGAGAAGAAATGGCAGTTGGGCCAAGGAGCTGATAGTGAGAGGTCATACAGTTGAATCTCTAACAGCCCTGTGACTGTTACCAGGCCTAAATCACCGGCCTGAGGAGAAGAGGGATAGAGAAAAAGGACATTGTGAGAACCGGGTAGCATTAATCACTACCCAGAACAGGCGCAAAGACGGATACCGGATCCGTGGCTGTATTCATTATATATAATACAGCAACCGGAAAAACGTGAGGTGATATCAGCTTCACTAGGGTCGGATGCAGCAACAGACACAGAGTTCAGCGGTCTCCCAGAGGGGGTAAACCGATAAAAGGACTCGGGTTGCCCGTCGAACCAGGACCCGGAGGGGACAGATTGGGCCGGCAGCCAGTTCACATACAGCAGCAGGGCCACACAGAAATTGCGCACAATAAGAGGCGAAGACCCCGGCAGGGTCAAAGTAACTCAGAGTTCCCATACAGACTCCGGTGACAGGACTGGTTGTAAATCCTTTTATGTTAAAGTAAACTGGTTAAACGTTTCAGTGCCTCAGTCTTTCATTTGGACAATAGCCATCTATCCAGGATCGAGATCGTCACCGCTGGGAGAACCTGCTGCTGATCAAGTAAGTGCCTGTCACCTCATGATACCCCTTACACTGTGCATTGCCTGAGGCCACAGCACCGGGTCAAGCCACCCGTGACATCCCCTTCAAGAGACAGACTCCATTGGTCCGGTGCTGGGTATCCCGGTCTCCTGGGCGTCACATATGCAACACCAGAAAGCGAATAACTTCCTGATGTGCAGGAGCCATGCACATGGTCAGCTGGGCCCAGTATTGAGGTTTATTCTTGGCCAAAGGTGTAGCATCAATTCCTCTCAATGGAATAGGACACCGCAAAGGCTCCAAGAAAAACACACAACGTTTAGCATAATCCAAATCCATCAGATTCAGGGCAGCGCCCGAATCCACAAACGCCATGACAGAAAACGACGACAAAGAGCATATCAAGGTAATGGACAGAAGGAATTTGGACTGTACAGTACCAATGACGGCAGACCTAGCGGACCGCTTAGTGCACTTAGGACAATCAGAAATAGCATGAGTGGAATCACCACAGTAGAAACACAGACCATTCAGACGTCTGTATTCCTGCCGTTCAACTCTAGTCATAGTCCTATCGCACTGCATAGGCTCAGGTTTAACCTCAGGCAGTACCGCCAAATGGTGCACAGATTTACGCTCGCGCAAGCGTCGACCGATCTGAATGGCCAAAGACAAAGACTCATTCAAACCAGCAGGCATAGGAAATCACACCATGACATCCTTAAGAGCCTCAGAGAGACCCTTTCTGAACAAAGCTGCCAGCGCAGATTCATTCCACTGAGTGAGTACTGACCATTTCCTAAATTTCTGACAATATACTTCTATATCATCCTGACCCTGGCACAAAGCCAGCAAATTTTTCTCAGCCTGATCCACTGAATTAGGCTCATCGTACAGCAATCCGAGCGCCAGGAAAAACGCATCGACACTACTCAATGCAGGGTCTCCTGGCGCAAGAGAAAATGCCCAGTCTTGAGGGTCGCCGCGCAAAAAAGAAATAATAATCAAAACCTGTTGAATAGGATTACCAGAAGAATGAGGTTTCAAGGCCAGAAATAGCTTACAATTATTTTTGAAACTTAGAAACTTAGTTCTATCTCCAAAAAACAAATCAGGAATAGGAATTCTTGGTTCTAACATAGATTTCTGATCAATAGTATCTTGAATTCTTTGTACATTTATAACGAGATTATCCATTGAAGAGCACAGACCCTGAATATCCATGTCCACACCTGTGTCCAGAATCACCCAAATGTCTAGGGGAAAAAAAAAGTGAACACAGAGCAGAAAAAAAAAAAAAATGATGTCAGAACTTTTTCTTTCCCTCTATTGAGAATCATTAGTTTGGCTCCTTGTACTGTTATGTTTGCTAATGACAGGTGTTATGAAGGCAATCCAGAAACACAGTGTGCTTAGCGATCAGAGCGCACACAGTGATCTGACAAATACCCAAAAATACAAGAACGAGCTCTGAGACGTGGAAACTCTGTAGACTGCACACCTGATCCTATCCTAAACACAACTAAAAGCGGCTGTGGATTGCGCCTAACAACTCCCTAGGCAACTCGGCACAGCCTAAGAAACTAGCTAGCTTGAAGATAGAAAAATAGGCCTGACTTGCCCCAGAGAAATTCCCCAAAGGAAAAGGCAGCCCCCCACATATAATGACTGTGAGTAAGATGAAAAGACAAAACGTAGGGATGAAATAGATTCAGCAAAGTGGGGCCCGATATTCTAGGACAGAGCGAGGACAGTAAAGTGAACTTTGCAGTCTACAAAAAACCCTAAAGCAAAACCACGCAAAGGGGCAAAAAAAACCCACCATGCCGAACTAACGGCACGGCGGTACACCCTTTGCGTCTCAGAGCTTCCAGCAAAACAAAAGACAAGCTGGACAGAAAAAAAAGCAACAAAAAAGCAAAAGGCACTTAGCTATACAGAGCAGCAGGTAACAGGAACAATCAGGAGAAGCTCAGATCCAACACTGAAACATTGACAAGGAGCAAGGATAGCAGCATCAGGCGGAGTTAAGTAATGAAGCAGTTAACGAGCTCACCAGAACACCTGAGGGAGGAAGCTCAGAAGCTGCAGTACCACTTGTGACCACAGGAGTGAATTCAGCCACAGAATTCACAACAGGGAATGATAAATGGTTTTTTAAATATTTTAAAAATATAAATCTGAAAATTGTGAAGTACATTTTGTTTTCAGCCCCCTGTTGTCTAATACCCCTAAATAAAATCCTGAGTGACTAATTGCCTCCAGATGTCACATACCATAAATAGTAAACTGAGTCCAACTGTGTGTAATTTATTCTCAGTATGACTACAGATGTTCTGTGAAGGACTCAAGAGGTTTGTTTGAGAACATTAGGAATGAAACAACATCATGAAAACCAAGGAACACACCAGACAGGTCAGAGATAAAGTTTCAGATTTCTAAATTGTTTTGAATATCATATATACTCAAGTATAAGCCGACCCGAGTATAAGCCGACCCCCCTAATTTTGCCACAAAAAACTTGGAAAACTTATTGACTCGAGTATAAGCCTAGGTTGGAAATGCAGCAGCTACCGGTGAATTTCAAAAATAAAAATAGATGCTCCATACCGTTCATTATTGCCTCATAAGATGCTCCATATAAAGCTGTGCCACATATAATGCTCTGCACCGTTCATTATGGCCCCATAGATGCTCCATATAAAGCTGTGCCCCATATAGAATGCTCTGCACCGTTCATTATGGCCCCATAGATGCTCCATATAAAGCTGTGCCATATATAATGCTCTGCACCGTTCATTATGGCCCCATAGATGCTCCATATAAAGCTGTGCCCCACATATAATGCTCTGCACCGTTCATTATGGCCCCATAGATGCTCCATATAAAGCTGCGCCATATATAATGCTCTGCACCGTTCATTATGGCCCCATAGATGCTCCATATAAAGCTGTGCCATATATAATGCTCTGCACCGTTCATTATGACCCCATAGATGCTCCATATAAAGCTGTGCCATATATAATGCTCTGCACCATTCATTATGGCCCCATATAAAGCTGTGCCATATATAATGCTCTGCACCGTTCATTATGGCCCCATAGATGCTCCATATAAAGCTGTGCCCCATATATAATGCTCTGCATCGTTCATTATGGCCCCATAGATGCTCCATATAAAGCTGTGCCATATATAATGCTCTGCACCATTCATTATGGCCCCATAGATGCTCCATATAAAGCTGTGCCATATATAATGCTCTGCACCGTTCATTATGGCCCCATAGATGCTCCATATAAAGCTGTGCCATATATAATGCTCTACACCGTTCATTATGGCCCCATAGATGCTCCATATAAAGCTGTGCCCCACATAAAATGCTCTGCACCATTCATTATGGCCCCATAGATGCTCCATATAAAGCTGTGCCCCACATATAATGCTCTACACCGTTCATTATGGCCCCATAGATGCTCCATATAATGCTGTGCCCCACATATAATGCTCTGCACCATTCATTATGGCCCCATAGATGCTCCATATAAAGCTGTGCCCCACATAAAATGCTCTGCACTATTCATTATGGCCCCATAGATGCTCCATATAAAGCTGTGCCATATATAATGATCTGCACCGTTCATTATGGCCCCATAGATGCTCCATATAAAGCTGTGCCATATATAATGCTCTGCAACGTTCATTATGGCCCCATAGATGCTCCATATAAAGCTGTGCCATATATAATGCTCTGCAACGTTCATTATGGCCCCATAGATGCTCCATATAAAGCTGTGCCATATATAATGCTCTGCACCGTTTATTATGGCCCCATAGATGCTCCATATAAAGCTGTGCCATATATAATGCTCTGCACCGTTCATTATGGCCCCATATAAAGCTGTGTTATATATAATGCTCTGCACCATTCATTATGGCCCCATAGATGCTCCATATAAAGCTGTGCCCCATATATAATGCTCTGCACCATTCATTATGGCTCCATAGATGCTCCATATAAAGCTGTGCCATATATAATGCTGCTGCTGCTGCTGCTGCTGGAATAAACAAAAATCATATACTCACCTCTCTTTGCTCAGGATGCCGGCGCTTTCAATATTTACCTGCTCCTCGTGCGGCTCCGTCTCCAGCACTGACGCTCAGCAGAGGGTGTGCACTGACTACGTCACCGCGCCCTCTAACCTGAGCATCACAGCGAGAGCATGCTGGAGACGGAGCCGCACCGGAACAAGGAGCAGGTAAATATCGCGCAGCGCTCCCCTCCCCGTATACTTACCTGCTCCTGGCGTGGTCCCTGCTTCTTCCACCGCTGCATCTTCTTCCTGTATTGAGCGGTCACAGTTACCAATCATTACAGTCATGAATGTGCGGCTCCACCTCTATGGGAGGTGGAGCCGCACATTCATGATTGTAATGAGCGGTACCATGTGATCGCTCAGCACAGGAAGAATCTGCTGCGCTGGAAGAAGCAGGGACTGCCGGGACCGTGCTGGGAGCAGGCAAGTATAACTAGACAGGCCCCGCTCCCCCTCTCCTGCCGACCCCGGGTATGACTCGAGTATAAGCTGAGAGGGGGACTTTCAGCCCCCAAAAATGGGCTGAAAATATTGGCTTATACTCGAGTATATACGGTAGTTCAAAAGTCATTAATCGTGTCCTTTACACTTCACAAATACTTGCTACTTTGTGTTTGGAATTTCACATACAGAGTTAAGTGAAAAAAAACTGCTTAAAAATATGAAAAAAAATAAAAAGTATATAAAATTTCAAATCACTCCTCTTTTACACCATTAAAAAAAGCAATTAAAAAAAGATTAAAAAATACACATATTTGGTATTGATGCATTTGTAAAAGTTACTGTTAATTTTATGTACAGAATAACATCCTGATTCTATTAGGGGTATTTCACTTTTCTAAAATGAAAGGAAATTCTACATCCCTGTAATACCGATTTACTAGTGATATGGGTTTGGCAAAAGTTTTACAATTTCATCTCCTATGAGAAAATAAAACTTTCCCAAAGCTGATAGGTCTTCTTTGAGGGGAGCAATATAATGTATATGCTATTAAAGGGCTACGTTGAAAGTTCCACTAATTATTGATATTTTGCTTGGATTATAGAAAGCACTTGCATCAGTATCTTCATCTTCTTAGAAATTGCTGTGAGATTCCAGATGCTGGCACTTAGTAGGAGTTTGACAGCAAAAAAGGGCAAGGACAAAATAATTTATATGCTGATTAATTGAATGTGTTATTTCCACCCAGTGAATGTTAAAGAAAAGTTAAAGAACATTTTCCCTCAAAATGATGCCTTATGCTCTTCAGACTTATGCTATTGTTTTGCTGTTCATTTTTTGCAAGATAAATGTTGGTGGACGAATGTCTACATTAAAGCTTCAATAAATACTTTGAAAAATGTAAAATTTAGACTTTAAAGAGAATACATTTTAAGTAAGTTAAGGTACGGCCGCATAGGCATAGTAGCCCAAAAACAATAATACTTTTTTGTACAGATGTATGCTATGTTTTATGAGTCAGTTATGATAAATTTAACATACAGTATATATAATCAATATGCAAATCTGCTTGGAAGTGCACCAAAGAAGAGTCAATGCTGTTTGAAGAAATAACTCAAGTGCATTGACATACCTTCAGAGCACTTCCACCTTGATTCACTGTGCTCAACATAAATGAATACACCCCTTTGAAAAGTAAGATTATACGCAATATCTCACAGAACACAAAAACAATTTCGAAAACATTGTCAAGACTGAGTTTCATAGAACATTTTTGTAACCCGCAACTTAAAAGTAAGCTTAATAATATGATATTCATTCGAAAATCTTCAATTTTACTTAACTTACCGTATATACTCGAGTATAAGCCGAGATTTTCAGCCCATTTTTTTGGGCTGAAAGTCCCCCTCTCGGCTTATACTCGAGTCATATACCCGGGTGTCAGCAGGTGAGGGGGGGCGGGGGCTGTGTAATCATACTTACCTGCTCCCAGCGCGGTCCCTGCAGTCCCTGGCTTCTCCGGCGCTGCAGCTTCTTCCTGTAATTGAGCGGTCACATGGCACCGCTCATTACAGAAATGAATAGGCAGCTCCACCCCCATAGGGGAGGAGCCGCATATTCATTGCTGTAAATGATCGGTGCCATGTGAGCGCTCAATTACAGGAAGAAGCTGCAGCGCCGGAGAAGCCAGGGACTGCAGGGACCGCACCGCAGCAGGTAAGGGGTGCGCAGCGCTCTAATTACCTGCTCCTCGCTCCAGTGCGGCTCCGTCTGCAGCGTCCTCTAGCAGTGACGCTCAGGTTAGAGGGCGCTGTAACGTAGTCAGTGAGCGCCCTCTGCTGAGCGTCAGTGCTGGAGACGGAGCCGCAGAGGAGCAGGTAATTATTGAAAGCGCCGGCGTCCTGAGAAGAGAGGTGAGTATGTGATTTTTTTTTTTATGGCAGCACCAGCAGCATTATAAGGAGCACCTATGGGGCCATAAAGGTGCAGAGCATATATGGGGCACAGCATTATAAGGAGCACCTATGGGGCCATAAAGGTGCAGAGCATATATGGGGCACAGCATTATAAGGAGCACCTATGGGGCCATAAAGGTGCAGAGCATATAAGGGGCACAGCATTATAAGGAGCACCTATGGGGCCATAAAGGTGCAGAGCATATAAGGGGCACAGCATTATAAGGAGCACCTATGGGGCCATAAAGGTGCAGAGCATATAAGGGGCACAGCATTATAAGGAGCACCTATGGGGCCATAAAGGTGCAGAGCATATATGGGGCACAGCATTATAAGGAGCACCTATGGGGCCATAAAGGTGCAGAGCATAAATGGGGCACAGCATTATAAGGAGCACCTATGGGGCCATAAAGGTGCAGAGCATATATGGGGCACAGCATTATAAGGAGCACCTATGGGGCCATAAAGGTGCAGAGCATAAATGGGGCACAGCATTATAAGGAGCACCTATGGGGCCATAAAGGTGCAGAGCATAAATGGGGCACAGCATTATAAGGAGCACCTATGGGGCCATAAAGGTGCAGAGCATATATGGGGCACAGCATTATAAGGAGCACCTATGGGGCCATAAAGGTGCAGAGCATAAATGGGGCACAGCATTATAAGGAGCACCTATGGGGCCATAAAGGTGCAGAGCATATATGGGGCACAGCATTATAAGGAGCACCTATGGGGCCATAAAGGTGCAGAGCATAAATGGGGCACAGCATTATAAGGAGCACCTATGGGGCCATAAAGGTGCAGAGCATATATGGGGCACAGCATTATAAGGAGCACCTATGGGGCCATAATCAAAGGTGCAGAGCATATATGGCACAGCATTATAAGGAGCATCTATGGGGCCATAATCAAAGGTGCAGAGCATATATGGCACAGCATTATAAGGAGCATCTATGGGGCCATAATCAACGGTGCAGAGCATTCTATATAGCACAGTTGTATATGGAGCATCTATGGGGCAATAATGAACGGTATGGAGCATCTATTTTTATTTTTGAAATTCACCGGTAAATGCTGCATTTTCTACCCTAGGCTTATACTCGAGTCAATAAGTTTTCCCAGTTTTTTGTGGCAAAATTAGGGGGGTCGGCTTATACTCGGGTCGGCTTATACTCGAGTATATACGGTAGTTTATGCAGAAACGACTACACCCCACATAAAAAACTACTGCATCTACTGTAGTATTTTGTATGTTCTCTATAATTTTTTAGGACATCACCAGGTCTTCTAGGCATGGAATGAAAAGTTGGCGACTTATTGCAAAGAAAAAAAGAGAAATACCAGCTCACCAAGACTCTTGGCGTGTTGAAGCGTGGATCCTATAGGACCAAATGTAGAAGCTATTGAAGGAAAATAATCCAGCTTCATAAAAATTACAAACTTTTATTTAGGCAAAAAAATTTAAAAAATCGCATATCAAGAATATAAAAATAATATGTTTCGAATGCAAGCTGCATTCTTTCTAAAAGCTACATATTCACAGTTCCCATACGGCATTTATGTAGGAAAACACCAATGACCATGAGAGAGTAAGTCACATGACAAACTACAATAAAAACAGAAATACAAATGCAAAATATTAAAAACAAATACAAGAAAACACAGTTTGAGATCCAATAAAGAAATACAGTTGTGTGAAAGTGTTTGCCCCCTTCATGTTTTCCTATTCTTTTGCATGTTTGTCACTTAAATGTCACTAAATGTCATTAAATATCACCAAATAAATTTAAATATTAGACAAAGATAACACAAGCAATAAAAAAATGCAATTTTTAAATTAAGGACTTTATTATTAAGGTAAAAAGAATCCAAATCTACAGAGCTTTGTGTGAAAACGTGATTGCCCCTAAACTTAATAACTGGTTGGGTCACCCTTAGCAGCAGCAACTGCAATAAAATGTTTGTAATAACTGGAAATGAGTCTTTTACAATGCTCTGGAGGAATTTTGGCCCACTCATCTTTGCAGAATTGTTGCAATTCAGCCACATTGCAGGTTATCCGAGTATGAGTCGCATTTTTAAGGTCATGCCACAGCATCTCAATAAGGTCACGACCTTGACTAAGCCATGCCAATGTCTTAATTTTGTTTTTCTTAAACTATTCAGAGGTGGCCTTGCTGGTATGTTTTGGATTATTGTCCTGCTGCAAAAGCAAAGTGCGCATCATCTTGAGGTCACAAACAGATAGCTGGACATTCCCATTCAGGAAATTATGGTAAACAGCACATTTCATGGCTCCATTTCTCACAGCTAGTATTCAAGATCCTGAAGCAGCAAAACAGCCTCAGACCATCACACTACCACCACCATCATATTTTACTGTTGCTATGATGTTCCTTTTCTGAAATGCTGTGTTACTTCTATGCCAGATATAATGGGACATACACCTTCCAAAAAGTTCAACTTCTGTCTAATCAGCACAAAGAGTAATCTCCCAAAATCTTGGGGATCATCAAGATATTTTCTGGCAAAACTGAGACGAGCCTTTATGTTCTTATTGCTCAGCAGTGGTTTCTGTCTTGGAGCTCTGCTAAGCACGACACTTTTGCCCAGTCTCTTTCTTATGATGGAGTCTTGAACACTGGCCATAACTGAGACCTGAAGTTCTTTGGATTTTGTTGTCTTAGAGATGCCTCTCCATTACTAAGCCATGGGCTTGATGTCATAATGTCATTTGACAATACAAAGGTGACATCAACCCCACAAATATTAACCCCACTTGCCGCCGCTTCAGGGCAAGTGGGAAGAGCTGTGCAAAGTGCCAAAATTGGCGCATCTAATAGATGTGCCTTTTCTGGGCAGCTGTGGGCTACTATTTTTAGGCTTGGGTGGGCCAATATCCATGGCCACTTACCACCCTGAAAATTCCAGCCCCCAGCTATCTGCTTTAGCAAGGTTGGTTGTCAAAAATGGAGGGGGACCTCACACCGTTTTTATAAATTGTTTATCTAAATAATTAAAAAATATGGCATGGGGACCCATCTATCCTTTGTAGCTAGCCTTGCCGAAGCTGACAGCTGAGGGTTGCGGCCCCCAGCTGTGAGTTTTACATGGCTGGTCAGTAAAAATACAGGGGAACCCATGCTGTTTTTTTTTCATTAATTATTTACAGCACAGGAGCAACTGATGAATACTCCCATCTGCCGCTCCTGCTCTCGCTGTTATTAGCGGCAGCAGGTGTTGCATGCTGGGAGAAGTTGTCCCTTCAACTGACACCAGTGACCGGAGGTAAACTTTATACCTCCAATCACAGCTGTGCGCTTGCGCTGTCTTTTGACAACGTGTGAACCACGGCTCTCTGACCAGTGGGGATGATTTCACCACTGATCTGAATCAGTGTTTGCCGTGCTGCCATGCACATGACAGTGCATGTACCGCAAGTCCAGGTGGCTGAGGACAGACTGAACGTGAGAACCGAGGAAAGGCAGGAGATGAGCGGCCACAGGAGGCGGCACAGCTCCGGGACTAAGGGCCTGAACTCTCCCAAAGGAGAACGCAGACCGGGCGGTTCGCAGAAAATTGCAGAGACGGTCCGCTTTTGATCTTGGGGTCGGATCAAGATCAGCAATGCAAGTCTGTGGGTCTGTAAAACATCGACTGCACTCAGATGACAACAAAGAGCAGTCCAATTTTTATGGACTGTCAGAAAGAAGTTCTAATGGATATTTTCATTGAGCTAGAAGTTCACCAGTGACAGTTCACAGGAGCAGCGTTCCTTGGCTTTTACAACCATGCGTCTGAAAAAGGGTCCTTCTCACTCGTTCCATCCGCCGACCACCATCCATTCATCTCGAGGAAGCCATGTTTACACATTTGCTAATGGCTCTGCAGACCATGACAGCTCCTCAGCAGAAGAACTTGACATTATGGAACTGTGAGCAAGAGGAGGCGAGCTTCACAGACAGAGTGCATCTAGAGAAAAAGTCAGTGACATGATTCTGTTGGAGCAGGCCATTACAGAGAATGACAATCTTAACAAACTGGCACTGCAGTATAGCTGCAAGGTTTCTGACATTAAGAGGATAAACAAGTTATTCACAGAGAAGGACATGTACGCCTTAAAGACCATCAAGATTCGAGTCAAGGTTCATGGCTTTCTAACAGAGAGGCACAAGGACACTAATACACAAAAAAGCCAATCAGCAGATTGTATAGACCTTGCCATTGAGTCTGGCGACGAGGCATCGGTCACCCGGACAGAAACCCAGAACATAACTCAGTACTTCCGGGAAATAGACCAGAACATTGAGGCTGCAGCGCAGAACCAGGAGCTGTTCAGTGAATCATTGGACCTTGGTACCAGCAGCCATCTGCTCTCCGCCGGCCCGAGGAACAAAGACCCCAATCTAGGAGCAGATTGGGGCATCCGATGGTGGAATGCTGTTGTCATTATGCTTTTAATTGGGATTGTTCTGCCAGTATTTTATATCCTTTACTATGAAATGTGGAAAGGCCCAGAGAAATCAGCGTTTGGCAATTTCACAATAAACAGTACAGCAGCAGAGACTTAGCAGATCAGATGCCAAGACCTTTCTAGTAGGCACAGAGACAGGAGGGTAAAGTGTGAAGGAGGAACAGTTTCTTTAGTCTTAACAGGAACAAGCTGCTCACTACCATATGTCAGTGTTTGCTGGGGGGAGAAATACCCCTGGAGCACTCATCAGGTTTTAGGTTGGTTGGTTTGTTGATTTGTCATATTAACGAAAATGCAAACTGCTTTCTGATGGGCTCCTCTCCTATACCTCTTGGTCTTACCAAATAATGTTCACGCAGGAGCCAACTTTGAGAAGTCAGGACTGTCCAATGCTGCGAGTAGTTAGGAGCTGCTACATTCCCCTGTTAATTCCTGATTATATAGACTAGATCAGCTTTGCCTTCCCCATTTCTTTTATGATAGTGATTTGCTTTGGCAAATCATTTTATTTCAACCTTGGTGATGTTATTATTTGTAATAAGAACACTACAGCAGCGTTGTCCCCCGGTTCCAGACCTGACACAGAGGAATTACAGGACGGGGTTTTTCACAATGCGGATTTGTGTGATTAAACCCAAGACTATCAGAGAATGACTATATTGTGTTCAGTCTGTCAGCCCTGAAACCCATGTCAGGAACATGTACAAGCCTCATTTTACTTGGAAGCAGCTTCCTCAAGGGAAGGAGACAGGAGTGCCATTGGCCAATCTGCACAAGACCAAGCACTTCATCTGGAAACTACCCAACCAGGCAAAATCTTTTGCATGGTTTTGAGGCACAATGGAGTAATTACAGGATATGTCCCAGAGAGTGTTGAGGTCTGTGGAGTGTATTACTCAGGTGACAGGCAGTTCCACAGAGCTCAGGTAAAGGCCTTATCATGGAAATGACCATGTTCCAATATGTGTAAGGCTGTGGCCTGAATAGGTCTGTGGAGTGTATTAACTTCGTCTCTTAGATGTGCTCAAAATATACAGAAACTGGCCAATATCCCACCACAATTTTTTTGTAAGGACCAAAATTTTGAAAATGTAAGGGAAGTGTGATGCCCAAGAGACCGGGGTACCCAGCACCGGACCAATGGGGTCTGTCTCTTGAGGGGGATGTCACGGGTGGCTTGACCCGATGCTGTGGCCTCAGGCAATGCACAGTGTAAAGGGTATCGTGAGGGAACAGGCACTTACTTGATCAGCAGCAGGTTCTCCCAGCGGTGATGATCCCAATCCTGGATAGATGGCTATTGTCCAAATGAAAGACTGAGGCACTGAAACGTTTAACCAGTTTACTTTAACAAAAAAGGATTTACAACCAGTCCTGTCACCGGAGTCTGTATGGGAACTCTGAGTTACTTTGACCCTGCCGGGGTCTTCGCCTCTTATTCTACGCAATATCTGTGTGGCCCTGCTGCTGTATGTGAACTGGCTGCCGGCCCAATCTGTCCCCTCCGGGTCCTGGTTCGACGGGCAACCCGAGTCCTTTTATTGGCTTACCCCCTCCAGGAGTACCGCTGAACTCTGTGTCTGTTGCTGCGTCCGACCCTAGTGAAGCTGATATCACCTCACGTTTATCCGGTTGCTGTATTATATGTAATGAATACAGCCACGGATCCGGTATCCGTCTTTGCGCCTGTTCTGGGTAGTGATTAATGCTACCCGGTTCTCACAATGTCCTTTTTCTCTATCCCTCTTCTCCTCAGGCCGGTGATTTAGGCCTGGTAACAGTCACAGGGCTGTTAGAGATTCAACTGTATGACCTCTCACTTTCAGCTCCTTAGCCCAACTGCCATTTCTTCTCTCAGACCAGAATGGATCAAGGGGAGTCTCTGGAGCTCCCCCTTCTGGCCGGAGGTGGTAGTGCAGTCTTGCTATTTTAGTATTTGTACTTACTGTCAGTAACTATTTTTGTGGCAAATACCCCTAGGGGTGCCACATTCCCCCTTAGTTAAGAACAGTACTCCGGGACTGTGGGACAATAACATTTTGAAATAACAATTAATATGTACAGAGTCTTAAAAATGAAAAGTTACAAAAACCACTCAAGGAAACAAAAATAGAGTTCTGTAAAAAGTCACTTCAAATAGCGTCCATTAATACAGTTCTATCCTTGAAGGTATTAGGAAAGGCACTGTACTTAGTGTCCAGGAATTTAGTTCCATTTTTCCAACGGAGTTATCAATATAAAGTCTAAAGAAAGTTCAAAAAGAGCAAAAAGCAAAGTTCAAAAAGCAGTCTTTCCGGAGCTTTGATTTAGTGCCTCCGGGCTGATAAAAAGTTCAAGAATATGCAATAAGTTCATACAGACAAGTCTCTGTAGGCACTGGGCTTAAACGTTGCAGACTGATAACAATGACTATACTACATTTTCTGTTTAACTATATACGGCATAACATATATACAATTCACATTATGAGCTTTATAGTTGGTAATCTGCATACCTGGCCGGTAATTGACCCTGGGTACTACGCTGTGATCTACGTAATAGCGGTGTCTCTTCATGTGGTGTACTACTGTCTACTGCGGATGTAGTATCTGCCCGCTCTGCTAAAGATAATTCCACGACTATGGAGTTGGCAAGTCCACCGTGAATGGGATTACTCTGACCAGGAATCTGTTCTTCCTGGCCTGGAACCTCCTGTAGTACGGGGTCAGCCTCTTCCTGTCTTGGGACTTCTGGTATTGGGTTCGGTGTTGGGTAAAAGGCCACCATGGGAACCACTACTGCACCATGGTATGTTAGTAGAGTTTTAGGAAAGTCTCCTATACAGGTGTGATACACTTCCTCTTCTTTTTCCTTTACTGGTTGAACCTGTATGGGTTGAATAACTTCTGGTTCTGGCTGGACAACGTCTGGCTCTTTCAATGCTTCCGGACATAATTTAAGATTGTCTCTTGACACTAGTACAGATGATAAGCCTCCGTTTTTGCTAATGAGACACATTTTAGGATTATCCACTCTTGTTGGTAAAACTGTGTAGGGTACGGCTTCCCACTGATTGTCCAGTTTATTGGTTCGACGATTTCTCTTGAGCACTTGGTCACCCGGTCTTAATGGGGTCGCTAGAGCATTCTGGTTGAAAGTTCGCTCTTGTCTTTCTCTAGTTTGCTGAAGGCTTCTTTCCACACTCTCTTGCACTTGGCGATACTGCTTTTGCCGTATGATATCCCAATTGGAGTCTTGAACTTCTGCGTCTGGTTTCAGAATTCCCATTTCTAGATCGATTGGTAATTGGCCGGGTCTTGCACGCATAAGGTAAGCTGGGGTGCAGTTGGTGGAGCTCACCGGGACATGATTATACAGATCCACCAAGTCAGGCAATTTCTCTGGCCATTGATTCCTTTCTGTCTCAGGTAAAGTCTTTAGTAGGTCTATTACAATATGGTTCATCTTCTCGCATAAGCCGTTTGTTTGTGGATGATAGGCCGTCGTCCGGATCTTTTTGCAACCATACATATTACAGAATTCTCTGAAGATCTCTGATTCAAAGGCTGTACCTTGGTCGGTGAGAACCTGTTCCGGATATCCATGGGGTCTACAAAAGTACGTTTGGAATGCTTTGGCTGCTGTTTTTGCTGTCAGATCTTTTACGGGTACTACTACCAAGAAGCGTGAATAATGGTCCACGATGGTCAAGGCATAGACATAGCCGGACCGGCTTGGTGTCAACTTCACATGGTCCATGGCTACAAGTTCAAGTGGTTGTTTGGTGATTATGGGCTGCAGTGGTGCTCTTTGGTTCTTTTGATCGTTTCTTCTGAGGTTGCACGGGCCACAATTTCTGCACCACTGTTCGATTGATTTTCTCATCCCGACCCAATAAAATCTTTCTCTTAGAAGTACTTCTAACTTTTTCCAACCGAAGTGACCAGCACCATTATGGTAAGCTTCGAGGACCATCTTCACATCTTGTTTAGGCACAATAATCTGCCAAACCAATTCATGTGTTTTTGGATTGGTGTATCTTCTACAGAGCTTCCCTTGATACAGGAACATTTTGCCTCTCTCTTTCCAGAGTTGATGCGTCTCTTCTGGGGCATCCTCATCGGGATATGCACTTTGCTCAGTCAACAGTTCTTTCACCAACTTCACAGCCGGATTGCTGTCTTGGGTGTCAGCCCATCTATGGTGTGCTAACGGATTAAAATTCACCTCTTGTTGTTTCTGATAGGTACTTGACTGATGATGTTTTGCCTTGGGACGATGGAAGGCTGGTAGTTCAATTTATTCAAGCTCCCCTGTTTCCTCTTCTACATCTCTCAAGTGTGGCATCCGGGATAGGGCATCGGCATTTCCATTCTTGCGACCTGCTCGATACTTGATTATGAAGTTGTAATTAGATAACCGGGCTATCCATCGCTGTTCTAACGCACCTAATTTGGCTGTGTCCAGGTGGGTCAACGGATTGTTGTCAGTATAGACAATAAATTCTGCAGCGGCCAGACAGTGTTTGAAACGCTCCGTCACAGCCCAAACTACTGCCAGTAGTTCCAATTTGAAGGAGCTGTAATTTTCTGAATTTCTTTCAGTAGGCCGGAGCTTTCTACTTGCAAAGGCGATGACTTTCTCCCGACCTTCTTGCTTTTGTGACAGCACCGCTCCTAGTCCCACATTACTGGCATCGGTGTAGAGGATGAAAGGTTTATGGTAATCTGGGTATGCCAGAACCTCTTCTCCGGTTAGTGCCTTCTTTAGTTGTTCAAAGGAGTCTTCCCTTTCGTCTTTCCACTGAAAAGGAGGGTTTCGGTTCGAAGGTTTCTTCGTCTGCCCTACCAAGGTGTCTTGCAAGGGTGCTGCCAACTTGGTAAATCCTTTTATAAATCTGCGATAGTAACCCACCAATCCCAGGAATTGTCTCACTTCTTTTGCGCTGGTAGGTCTTGGCCAATCCCTTATGGCGCTTATTTTCTCGGGATCTGGTGCTACTCCCTCCGAACTCACGATGTGTCCCAGGTACTGTACCTTTGGCTTGAGAAGGTGACATTTGGATGGCTTGACTTTCATGCCATACCTGGATAAGGCTTCGAACACTTCTGCCAGGTCTATTAAGTGTTGTTCGTAAGTCTTTGAGTAGACGATCACATCATCTAGGTACAGGAGGACGGTCTCGAAGTTCTTGTGTCCGAGGCAGCATTCCATCAGCCGCTGGAAGGTACCGGATGCGTTGCAGAGTCCGAACGGCATGCGATTAAATTCACATAGACCCATTGGTGTGGTGAATGCCGTCTTTTCCTTATCTCTCTCAGCCACAGGGACTTGCCAATACCCGCTTGTTAAGTCTAAGGTGGAAAAATAATTAGCAGATTTCAAAGCAGTTAAGGACTCTTCTATCCTAGGCAAGGGGTAGGCGTCTTTATGGGTGATGTTATTAATCTTCCGGTAGTCTACGCACATTCTCATGGTTCCGTCCTTTTTTTTGACAATCACTAGAGGGGCCGCCCAGGGGCTACAGCTGTCTCTTATTACCCCGGCCTGTTTCATTTCCCTCAGCATATCTTTTGCACATTGATAGTGAGCGGGCGGTATGGGTCTATATCTTTCTTTTATTGGGGGATGGTCACCTGTGGGGATTGTGTGTTCTACCCCTTCTATCCGTCCGAAGTCCAATGGGTGTTTACTGAAGACTTGTTCATATTCCGTCACTAGCCTATACACCCCTTGTTTTTGATGGGTAGGTGTTGAATTTATGCCCACGTGTAGCTGTTGGCACCAATCCTCCATTTCTCCATCTGAGCCATTGCCTTCCACCTGACAGGTTGGTTCTAAGGGCTCAATGGTTGTGATGGCATTGTTGTCAACAGTATATAGCTTTGCCATTGTAGCATACCTTGGCAAAGTGACCTCTTCCTCTCCACAGTTCAAAAGTCGTACCGGCACTCGTCCCCGGTGTACCTCGACTATCCCTCGTGCTGTGAGTATAGTGGGCCTGCTGTCGGTGTACACTGGTTCTATTAAGGCTTGATAATCTCGTCCCTTAGTACCAATGGCTGCTCTACACCATACCAGCATTTCTGTTTTTGGTGGGATTACAATAGACGTTGGATCACTTACCCTCACACTGCCGATTTCTCCACCTGCAACTTCTACCTGTTGCCTTAACATCAATACTTTTATTTCCCTCCGGAGAACTCTCTGCTGGCAGGATTGGGCAGTTTCAGCAATTTGCTGTAAGACAGAAATGACTTCGGAAAAGCAGTTCTCTAACACATTCATTCTTATCAATACAGTTGGTTCACAGTTCCGCCGGTCAACATCAACAACAATTATACCCTGTTTCTTCAGTTCTACTTTACCAATCTTTATGGTCATCTCCCTGAATCCTAGTTTCGGTACCAACTTACCATTACTGGCCCATATATCTAGTTCAACATCAGAGGGCCCTTTATCAATATCTGCATCAGCCCAGTACCTCTTATAAAGGATATACGGTATAGATGAAATCTGGGAACCTGTGTCCAGCAAAGCGTTGAGGGGAATTCCGTCCAGCACGATCGGGATAATGGGTCGTCCTCCGATGTACCTGTCGTGCCAGGGTGTTGATCCTTGAAAGTTCATTCCTGCGAAGCGGCCCGCATTCCCAGGGGATTCCCGTTTAAATCACAATCTCGTGCAAAGTGGCCTGGCTGCTGGCAACGGCGGCAAATGGGCTGTCCATCCGGTTGGTAGCGGTCGCGGGGTCGTCCTCTCCATGTCGGGTATCTCCGGGGTCTCATCCATGGAACATCCTCTCTACAGTTTGCCAACTCCATCTTGTGTCCTCTCATCTCCTGCATGGTTTTAGCCATTGAAGCAACAACATCAGCTAAAGAGTCAAGCTTTTGTTGAAGAGCCTCATTAGTACTGGGCCCCAGGGGCTTAGCAATGGCCCCAGACATAGCTGATGTCACTGGCACTCCCTGTTGTTGAGGTGCCTCTGCCATGGGTTGCGCAGGATCCTGATCCCGAGGTGCCTCTGCCAGCTGGAGACGTATAGCGCTCTCCTTTAATTGGGCAAATGTCAATTCAGGGTTCTTAAAAACAAGCATGCTCACATGCCCCCGGTGAGAAGGGGTGTAGAGTCCCTCAATAAATTGATCTCTTAGCAGTTTATCCGCTCCAGTGTTAAAAATGGGTTCAGCCAGTGTAAGTGATTTAAGGGCTTCCTGCAGGTTTAAGGCAAAGTCTCTCACGCCCTCATTAGCTTTTTGTTTGCAATTAAAGAATCGTATTTTAGCTTTGCTGCTGGCCGTGGTTTCAAATGTAGCTTTTAATCCAGCAAATATGCGTTCAACAGTGCCTTTTAGATCAGCTGCCCATGCTGTGACTTCTCGCTTAGCATGGCCACTTAACTGCATCATCAGGAGACTAACACGCTGAACTTCACCCACAGGGAACATGTCAAAATGGGCCAGCATCTTTTCTCTGAAATCGTCAAGGGTATTAGGCTCACCTTCATACATTGGAAGCCATGGGCCACCCGGGGTATATGGCATCAGCACCGGCATGATGGGCGCCACTCCTTGCACCGCTGCGCTGCCGGACTCTCTATTGACACTCTGTCTTTCAGCTGCATTAGCGTTGCCGGGTGCTGCGGCGTCTCCGTGCTGCGACATACTGTGCCCCCTTAGTTAATCCGGACCCTTCCGGTCCTCCGCTTCCGTCGGGATAGTGTAGATTCGTTCCGCTGTGCAGCAGGATCCATTTTCCCCTTGCTCTGATGTCAGAGCGCTCAGCTTGGTGCCGCCCACAATGACACGCCCCCTGCTGCTCCCACCCACCGCGCTCTGTAATGGCGGATTCTGAAGTTTTTCAGTTAGACTGGGGCTCAGGTGATGGCGTAGCTCAATTAACAGTCTCGTGCCTAACGGTTATGAAGTGATTACCTCAGGGGATGGCGGCCATCTTTACTCCATTATAACCAATGGGGAAAAGTCACTTTCAATAGTTTTCAATGGGGAATTGATTTTTCTTTAATAAAGTCAATTTTCAAGATTTTTCATCCCAGTTTTCACAGTTTTGGGCTCCAATCATGGCACACAATACCCGGTATACGGGCTGGCTGAATCCTGTTCGTGACGCCAATTGTGACGCCCAAGAGACCGGGGTACCCAGCACCGGACCAATGGGGTCTGTCTCTTGAGGGGGATGTCACGGGTGGCTTGACCCGGTGCTGTGGCCTCAGGCAATGCATAGTGTAAAGGGTATCGTGAGGGAACAGGCACTTACTTGATCAGCAGCAGGTTCTCCCAGCGGTGATGATCCCAATCCTGGATAGATGGCTATTGTCCAAATGAAAGACTGAGGCACTGAAACGTTTAACCAGTTTACTTTAACAAAAAAGGATTTACAACCAGTCCTGTCACCGGAGTCTGTATGGGAACTCTGAGTTACTTTGACCCTGCCGGGGTCTTCGCCTCTTATTGTACGCAATATCTGTGTGGCCCTGCTGCTGTATGTGAACTGGCTGCCGGCCCAATCTGTCCCCTCCGGGTCCTGGTTCGACGGGCAACCCGAGTCCTTTTATCGGCTTACCCCCTCCAGGAGTACCGCTGAACTCTGTGTCTGTTGCTGCGTCCGACCCTAGTGAAGCTGATATCACCTCACGTTTTTCCGGTTGCTGTATTATATGTAATGAATACAGCCACGGATCCGGTATCCGTCTTTGCGCCTGTTCTGGGTAGTGATTAATGCTACCCGGTTCTCACAATGTCCTTTTTCTCTATCCCTCTTCTCCTCAGGCCGGTGATTTAGGCCTGGTAACAGTCACAGGGCTGTTAGAGATTCAACTGTATGACCTCTCACTTTCAGCTCCTTAGCCCAACTGCCATTTCTTCTCTCAGACCAGAATGGATCAAGGGGAGTCTCTGGAGCTCCCCCTTCTGGCCGGAGGTGGTAGTGCAGTCTTGCTATTTTAGTATTTGTACTTACTGTCAGTAACTATTTTTGTGGCATATACCCCTAGGGGTGCCACAGAAGCAACAGTTTAATAAAGACACATAAGTCTCATTTAGGAGCCTGGAAAAGTCAGCAATGGACAATGTAAATTGTTAATGAATATGTATGCCCTATCTAACTAACAATTTGTGAACAAACATAAATGCTGACAAGGGACAACTGAATGCTGTGCTGGGACAATGAACTGGACATGGTTGCTGACTGTTTTGTCTGTGCAACTGCAGGTTGTGAACACCTCCTTAATGGACAGCAGTGTGGGAATGAAGTAACACAGGGCAAGGGCCAGTGGTTTCACTGTCAGACACATATTTTGAACCCAGGCTTCCACTCACCTACTGGGGTCCTGCGTATATGAGCAGTATATGGAGTATGCTAACTTATGTATTATATCGAATCTCCCTTTATAAAGGGATCTGGGGTAAGATTTTAGAACTAGCAGCAGAAGTATAATAGAATATATAGATATTGAGAGTTGCAAGTTGACCATTGCACAATGTAGAAAGGTTTTCAAAAATTACCCCAAGGGGGTTGCATCATACATGCTGAAAGAGACCGTGATGGAGACCTCACAATACATTTTGCAGTTATTATAATAGGTAGAGATAGGGAGTACAAGTTTCACCATTGCACAATGTACAAAGGTTTGAAAAAATTAGCCAAGGGGTCTCTCTCGGCCCAGCTGAAAAATGCCGTGATGAGGACATCACAATACTTAGCAGTTACTGCAAGAGGTAGAGATATAGAGTACAAGTTTCCTCATTGCACAATGAGCAAAGGTTTCAAAAAATGATCCAAGGGGTTACTCCCACACCAGCTAAAAGATGCCATGTTGGGGACATCAAAATACAATTGGCAGTTATTACAAGAGGAAGAGATAGAGTACAAGTGTCACCATTGTACAATGTTCAAAGGTTTAAAAAAATTGGCCAAGGGATCTCTCTCAGACCAGCTGAAAGACGCCATGATGGGGACATCACAATACACTTAGCAGTTATTACAAGAGATAGAGATATAGAGTACAAGTTTGACCATTACACAATGTACAAAGGTTTCAAAAAGTACAAAACAATATATAGTATTTATGACTGCTCGGAGATTTCGTTTTCATCGCGGCAACTGAATGATTTACAGCTATTAGCCTGCTTGATTACATGTGGGGATTCTCCAGCAACCAGGCAACCCCTAAATGTACTCAGCCTGGCTAGTAGCTGTAAATCATTCAGCTGCCGCGATGAAAACGAAATCTCCGAGCAGTCATAAATACTCGGCGGTCACCCGAGCGTGCTCGGGAAAACTCGAGCAACGAGTGCACTCTCTCATCACTAGTAGGGAATGGACATTAAGACAACTTCTAAAAATAACCATTTGGCCAGCATTTACATAACATTGCTGTCATCCGTAGGGCTTACAAAGTGATAGTAAATCCAGCCCTTGTTAAATTTTAGAAGAGTGAGCTTGTCTGTATTTTCCATTGACAGCTGAGTGCAACTATCCATTATGATTGCACCTGCCGAACGAAAAACCCGCTCAGACAGCACACTCGTGGCAGGGAATGGCAGCACCTCCAAGGCGTACAAGGAGAGGTCAACAACAGTTAAAGGGCACTGAAGAATCAGGAAGGATGCTGGTATGGTCACTTAAGTAGCCCTTCACCATCTTGGTCAACTTCTCCCACCTCGTCATAGTTACACCCACAGATAGCCCTTGCTGATGTGACGGCCTTACGAAAATAGCCCAGTTGGTGAACATTCCCCCCTGAGTTGCACCTGGTGTTTGTGGCCCTCTGCTGTAATCGTAGTGGACGTAAAGAGCCGGTAAGGCTCCGGTCACACTATCAGTATTTGGTCAGCATTTTACCTCAGCATCTGTAAGCGAAAACCAGGAGTGGAATAATCAGAGGAAAAGTATAATAGAAACATGTCACCACTTCTGTATTTATCACCCACTCCGGGTTTTGGCTTACAAATACTGATGTAAAATACTGAACAAATACTGATAGTGTGACCATGGCCTAACTCTGCCACCAGCGTTGTCTGAGGCTAATCTTTTGAGCAAGTCTTCCACTAGGGCCTTCTGGCATGCATGCACTGAAAATGGCACGTCTGCCTCTGACATTAGAGATGCAAATTTCTCGTACCATGGATCAAGAAAGGTGCACAGAAAGTATTTCATGGTGGACAAAATGTCTTTTACGCGAGAGTCTCGGGAAAGGCATCTGGACATGAACTCTGCCATGGGTGGCAGACTACAATGAGTAAAACATTCAGTGTCCTCACCAGGAACAACACCAAACCATCTTCACCTCACGATGTATAGCCTCCTCTTTCTCTTTAGGTCATCCATGCTGGACAGACATGAAGCTGGGATTGTGGGTCCCCTCTGTAGCACAGAGCAAAAAATCCTGTTTCTCCTCCTACTACTCATCCTACTCTTCCTGTACCTCATCATCACCTAATGTGGCCTGAGAATACTGTGTGAGGCTGGGCTGTGTGGTATCAGCCACTGTTCAATCTTGCTCGATAGCCACCCGCTCGGCATTCAAAGCTTCCTCTTTCAGATTCTGCAGGGAACGTTTTAATAGACAGAGCAGTGGGATGGTTATGTTCATAATAGCGTCATCAGCGCTCACCATCTTGGTGCAGTACTCACAGTTTTGAAGAATCTCACATAGATCACCCACTCGGCAGTTTTTATGTGTGGGGGCTGAGTGTTACTCTGATGTGCAATGAGAGGCTGGAATTCAGAACTCTGCTGCTCACTAAGGTGTGCTGACATATGGAAGGTCGAATTCCCGCATGTGGGAGGTCACAAATCATTCGGTGATGAGGCAAATTAAAGCGCTGCTGCTGCAAAGCTAGACCAGTGACAGCCTGAGATGACTTTCGGAAATGTGCGCTGACATTTCGTACCTTGGCAAGTAGGTCAGGCAAGTCAGGGTATGTTTTTAAAAAACACTGTACAACCAAGTTCAGCACGTGGGTCATGCAAAGAACGTGTACCAGCTTGCCGAGCTTTAAAGTTACGCCCAGTATCACACACAACCAGACTTGGATAGAGGTTCAGTGGGGAGTGCCACTGATCGGTCTGTTCTTTTATCCCTTTCAACAGCTCGGATGCATTGTGAGTTTTATCACCTAAACAAATGAGCTTCAGCAGAGCGTGCTGCCCTTCAACAAGGCAGTGCTGCAGATTTCCCAGCTGGGGAGTAATGGGAGACTACTTCCACTGAGAATGAGGAGGAGGAGGAGGAGAGACAGGAACTGGAATACAAGGAGATTGAAACCTTGATGGAAGTTCAGACCGCTATTCTTGGTGTGGGTAAAATGTGTGATGTCCCAGCCTCTGACTCTGTCCCAGACTCCACCAGGTTAGCCCAGCATGCCATCAGGGAAATGTATTGTCCCTGTCCACAAGATCTTGTCCATGTGTCTGCTTTTAGGTGGACCTTCCCTGTGTCTGTATTGGCCAGAGCACGGATGATATTGTGTAAAACGTGCTTATGTAACGCGGGGACAGAACATCCGGAAAAATAGTGCTGGTTGGGAATCGAGAACCATGGGGCTGCCACCACCGAGAGGTCACGGAAAGACTCTGTTCCCACAAGTTGAAACGGCAACATTTCCAGGACTAGCAATCTTGCAATGTGGTTGTTTAGTGTTTGGGCCTGTGGGTGGGTGGATATTTCTGCTTTCTAGTAAATGTCTGAGGCAGGGACAACTGAACACTGCACTGGGACAACAAAGTGGACATGGTTGCTGACTGTTGTGTGTCTGCAACCGCTGGTTGTGGAAAGGAGGCATCAGCACCTGCTTCATGGTCAGCAGATTGAGAAGTCCGTAACACAGAAGAAGGGGCAGTGGTTGCACACTCAGACACAGTTTTAATGCCAAGGTGTTGCGCTGACATGTTCTTTTGCATGCTGTTGGTGCTCAGGTTAGCTGTTTTCTTGCCTCTTCTTAGCTTGGTTTGGCAGATGCTGAAAATTACAGTTGTTTTATCTGAAGGACTGTCATAAAAAAAACTGCCATAGAGGGGAACAACGCACCCTTGGCCTGTTATCTAGCTGAGTTGGGGGTATCTAATATCAGTCTAAAACAGCAAACATGTTCACTTTCGTATCCGCTTACAGACTCTCACTCACACCGACTGTAGCAGGCAAACAAGTGGAGGTTCTGGAGCCATAGACATGTGTGACAACCCTTGCCACGGTGAGGGAGGTGGAAGAATCAGAAGAAGCATTTGATGGGGTGGATGGTGGTTGGCAAGGCCCACTAGTCTGCCTTTTAGCACAGTGAGATTCCCAGATTAAGGCATGTTGATTGAGCATGTGCCAGTTCATGGATGTAGTAGTCAAATTATTGCATTTCTTTAATGCTACTGTGTCGATTTTAACAAAGTTGGAAGATAACGTGATATGTGTCATTTTTGGCTGTCTAAAAAAACTTAAGCTGGCAACTGACAGTGTTGGGTCTGAGGATGCATTGCTTGTCATGGTTGCATAACTCTATCTGCGGGAAGCTGCAACGTAACTTCCTCGTCTACCTCCTCCTCCTCTGTTGAGCTACTCAGCTGCTTGCCTCAGGGTTTACACTAAGTGGGATCTACTACCTCATCGTCATCCTCTCTGTTCTCCCACTCCTTGCCCTGAGAGTCACCCTCCTCCTCTTCCTGCCCTACCAGCACAGTTCACTCCGTGTGCGCCTCAAGTATCTGAGTCTCATTAGGATCACCTCTACCCCCGGGTTAACATCTGTCGATGAGGGTTTGGATACTGCTAGGACCACATTTCTTCCAGCAATGGATTAAACTGAAAAAAAAATTGGGCATCGGTGCAGATGACTTCCTCCTCTTGACTCTGTGACTCTTTGGTATACACTTTCGATGCCCATGACATAGAATTTGTGAACAGATCTGCAGACTCAGCTACCTGTGGTTCCCTAAAGTCAGTTGGCGGTTGGAGAGTTGTTGTGATGTGGAGGAAAACAAGGGTAATTGGGGTGCCACCTCTGTGGACTGTACTTTGGGTGATGTTATGGTGAAGTAAGAGGAGCAGAGGCCACTTGATGCAGTGCTTGCCATCTACTGGAGCACATGTTTTTTCTGACCCTTATCTACAAAGCGTACTGCTGTGTGGCTGCTAAAGAAAGGCAGTGGAGTTGCCTGTCAAGGAACAGAAGTTGTACCAATGCTGTGCAATTACTCACTCCAGCAAAACAAACCTACTTCTCATCTCTCATATCATACCTGCCTCACAATCCTAAATAGCTATTCAGTACTTTCATCTCTCTCCTCTGTCCACTAGCTCCCCCTCCCTCTCCTCTCATTTCAGTTGAAGATGTTGCCTCATTCTTCAAGCAGAAGTTTGACAACGTAAGGCAAAACTTTTTAGTTTTTCTTTAAGTCCCCACAGCCACTCCTCATAAGTACTCAACTCTCCTCCTCCAAAACCATCTTCACCATCACGGAAGATATACTTTCCTCTTCACTCTGTAAATTATGTCTCACCCCTTGTGAACTTGACCCAATAATGTCCCACCTCTTTCCAAACCTTACCACAGTCTTCATCCCATGTCTAGCCCACCTCTTCAACCAATCACTAACAACTGGTGTCTTCCCCTCATGATTCAAACATACTTCAATTACAGCCATCCTCAAGAAGCCCTCCCTTTACCCATCCTCTGTGTCTAGCTATCACTCCATCTCACTTCTCCCCTATGCCTCCAAACTACTGAAACAACATGTCCATTTTGAACTGTCCACCGACTTCTTTTCCTCCCTCTTAGATCGCTGACAATATGGCTAACGACCACACCATTCCACTGAAACTGCCTTAACTAAAGTTGACCTACTAACCACGAAATGAAAGCGATGCTAGTTTGTCCTCCTTCTTCTTCTGGACCTGGCATCTGCCTTTAACACAGTGGACCATTCCTTCTTACTGCAGACTTTCTGACCTCTTGGCATTACAGACTTGGCCCTTTGTTGGATCTCCTCATACTTAACAGACAGGATATTCAGTGTCTTCTACTCACACACCATCTCCTCATCTTTCCCCTTACGTGTCGGTGTCTCCCAAGGTTCAGTTGTAGGCCCGAACACTTTGTTTAGGGCATACACGCACTAACTCCCTCTTAAAGGGACCGCACACATCGGGGTAAGGTGTTCCAACCAATAGATGGGCGACACCTTTTATTTAAGGCTCCTCCTCCAATATGGAGGTGCCAGAGCAATGTTGTTAGTTTGCCTTGCATGCTTGCTAGTTATCAAGTTCCCATGGTCTGCCGATCTGCTTGTCTACCCTGTACCCATCTGCTTGTACCTGTCTGTGCTCTTCTGTCCATCAGCCGGTTCAGCCTGCACCTACCAGTGATCCTCTGTCTAACACCCAGTTCAGCTTGCACCTGCCAGAGCCCGTCTATCTAACATCTTTTCCAGGCCACACCAGCCAGTGCTCTCCTGTTCCTTAGACGGTCCAGCTTGCACCTGCCAGTGCTCATTTGTTTAACTTCTGATCCAGATCGCACCTTCCAGTGCCCATGTGTCTAACACTTGATCCAGCCCACTCCTCCCAGTGCTCATCTGTTTAACTGCCCGTCCAGATCTCACCTGCCAGTGCCCATTTGTCTAATTACCAGTCCAGGCCACATCTGCCAGTGCTCTCCGGTTCCTCAGCCTGTCCAGCTCACACCTGCCAGTTCTCATCTGTTTATCTGCCAGTCCAGATTGCACATGCCAGTGCCCATCTGTCTAACACCCAGTCTAATCCACACCTGCCAGTGCCCATCTGTGTTTAACACCCGGTCCAGCCCAAACCTACCAGTGCCCACCTGTGTACCACCCTGTCCAGCCCCCACCTACCAGTGCTTTTCTGTTCCTCAGCCGGTGCCATCTGAACCCGTGGTTCCAGTGTCCCTACAGTGCCTGCCTGCATTATTCATGTCTCCTTCGGGCCATACCAGCCTACCCACTCTAGGGGGTCCACTGCCACCCTTTGTATGTCAGCCCTGGAGTAGAACCTGGTGCCACCTCCTTGTCCCTCCTTGGGTTGCGGTTTTCACCTGTTGCCACTTATCCAAGGTCAGATTTGGTAGACCACCTATCACCTGAACCTCCAGGCTTTCTGAGGGCTATGGCACAGTGGGTCTACAACCTTGCCTGTTACAGTCTCCATCTGCTGAGTTAGCTGTAGTGGAAGAGGTGTCTGTACTTATTATACTATTTCTACTCCGATGAAATTGATGTCATTTTGGTAGTGTCTGCCACTAATTTTTGGAAATGTGTAGACTCCTGGTTGGGTCTACTTCATGTGTGTTGCCTGTAACAGTAGACTTCCAAAACCTTTACATTTTTCTGACAATAGTAGTCTATAAAACTGATATTTATGCCACCTGAGTGTGGATGAGCATCAAAGCAGATTGAGCTGTTGCATGTGGTATCATGGCTCCCAGTATAGCAGGCCTACGCCGATGCCTTACCCACCTCGTTTTAATTTGAAGTTCAATTCAAAGCTGTAAATGCTGGCCCAGACCATGATACCTCATGCAGGGCTTATTGCTGCCATGCCATTCTAAAATGTGTACTGTGGGTGAATTGAGGCCACTTTCCTGGTACCCCTAATTTGATGTGTTTTCACAGCTTTTGGGCGCATTTGGAGGTGTTGTGTATGCGCTTTTTTTTTGCCTCCCATTGACTCCAATGACGTTTGACTATGTTCAGAGAATATTTGACGAATAAATTGGTCAATATTGAAAAATCGGCGATTGTAATCCAAACCGAACATTGGAATATTCATTCATCTCTACTCTCTTGTGCCACTCCCTATAGCACACTGTCGTAGGAACTGGACGTAATGTCTGCTCCTAGTGGTAAATATAGTCCTTGTGAGAACCCGACTAATGCAAAACCCTGAAATAGCTGTCTGTGGATGGATACCATGCTTGGCATAGGTGGCTTTCCTTCATAGGATGCTGCCCTTCCCATGGTTGTTCCTTCCCGTGGAAAGGCCTGGCTATTCACTGCTTGCGTCGAGAAACACGTGATGGTGTCTCCGCAGCTTCTTTACATGCATCTGCATATTTCCCATAAGGGATGGGGGCAGTGTTCTGGAATCACTGCGTTGAGAAACACGTGATGGTGTCTCCGTGGTGTTGGATGTTTTGGTCTCCCCGAGGCCAATCATCTGTGCCTTTATAGCCATTTTACTAGGCACTGCTCCTAATAGCCAGATTCCTACTCCACACTCATGAGGGGCAAAAACCCTGAAACAGCTGTCTGTGGATGGATACCATGCTTGGCATAGGTGGCTTTCCTTCATAGGATGCTGCCCTTCCCGTGGTTGTTCCTTCCCGGGGAAAGGCCTGGCTATTCACTGCTTGCGTCGAGAAACACGTGATGGTGTCTCCGCAGCTTCTTTACATGCATCTGCATATTTCCCATAAGGGATGGGGGCAGTGTTCTGGAATCACTGCGTTGAGAAACATGTGATGGTGTCTCCGTGGTGTTGGATGTTTTGGTCTCCCCGAGGCCAATCATCTGTGCCTTTATAGCCTTTTTACTAGGCACTGCTCCTAATAGCCAGATTCCTACTCCACACTGATGAGGGGCAAAAACCCTGAAACAGCTGTCTGTGGATGGATACCATGCTTGGCATAGGTGGCTTTCCTTCATAGGATGCTGCCCTTCCCGTGGTTGTTCCTTCCCGGGGAAATGCCTGGCTATTCACTGCTTGCATCGAGAAACACGTGATGGTGTCTCCGCAGCTTCTTTACATGCATCTGCATATTTCCCATAAGGGATGGGGGCAGTGTTCTGGAATCACTGCGTTGAGAAACACGTGATGGTGTCTCCGTGGTGTTGGATGTTTTGGTCTCCCCGAGGCCAATCATCTGTGCCTTTATAGCCTTTTTACTAGGCACTGCTCCTAATAGCCAGATTCCTACTCCACACTGATGAGGGGCAAAAACCCTGAAACAGCTGTCTGTGGATGGATACCATGCTTGGCATAGGTGGCTTTCCTTCATAGGATGCTGCCCTTCCCGTGGTTGTTCCTTCCCGGGGAAAGGCCTGGCTATTCACTGCTTGCGTCGAGAAACACGTGATGGTGTCTCCGCAGCTTCTTTACATGCATCTGCATATTTCCCATAAGGGACGGGGGCAGTGTTCTGGAATCACTGCGTTGAGAAACACGTGATGGTGTCTCCGTGGTGTTGGATGTTTTGGTCTCCCCGAGGCCAATCATCTGTTCCTTTATAGCCTTTTTACTAGGCACTGCTCCTAATAGCCAGATTCCTACTCCACACTGAAGAGGGGCAAAAACCCTGAAACAGCTGTCTGTGGATGGATACCATGCTTAGCATAGGTGGCTTTCCTTCATAGGATGCTGCCCTTCCCGTGGTTGTTCCTTCCCGGGGAAAGGCCTGGCTATTCACTGCTTGCGTCGAGAAACACGTGATGGTGTCTCCGCAGCTTCTTTACATGCATCTGCATATTTCCCATAAGGGATGGGGGCAGTGTTCTGGAATCACTGCGTTGAGAAACACGTGATGGTGTCTCCGTGGTGTTGGATGTTTTGGTCTCCCCGAGGCCAATCATCTGTGCCTTTATAGCCTTTTTACTAGGCACTGCTCCTAATAGCCAGATTCCTAATCCACACTGATGAGGGGCAAAAATCCTGAAACAGCTGTCTGTGGATGGATACCATGCTTGGCATAGGTGGTTTTCCTTCATAGGATGCTGCCCTTCCCGTGGTTGTTCCTTCCCGGGGAAAGGCCTGGCTATTCACTGCTTGCGTCGAGAAACACGTGATGGTGTCTCCGCAGCTTCTTTACATGCATCTGCATATTTCCCATAAGGGATGGGGGCAGTGTTCTGGAATCACTGCGTTGAGAAACACGTGATGGTGTCTCCGTGGTGTTGGATGTTTTGGTCTCCCCGAGGCCAATCATCTGTGCCTTTATAGCCTTTTTACTAGGCATTGCTCCTAATAGCCAGATTCCTACTCCACACTGATGAGGGGCAAAAACCCTGAAACAGCTGTCTGTGGATGGATACCATGCTTGGCATAGGTGGCTTTCCTTCATAGGATGCTGCCCTTCCCGTGGTTGTTCCTTCCCGGGGAAAGGCCTGGCTATTCACTGCTTGTGTCGAGAAACACGTGATGGTGTCTCCGCAGCTACTTTACATGCATCTGCATATTTCCCATAAGGGATGGGGGCAGTGTTCTGGAATCACTGCGTTGAGAAACACGTGATGGTGTCTCCGTGGTGTTGGATGTTTTGGTCTCCCCGAGGCCAATCATCTGTGCCTTTATAGCCTTTTTACTAGGCACTGCTCCTAATAGCCAGATTCCTACTCCACACTGATGAGGGGCAAAAACCCTGATACAGCTGTCTGTGGATGGATACCATGCTTGGCATAGGTGGCTTTTCTTCATAGGATGCTGCCCTTCCCGTGGTTGTTCCTTCCCGGGGAAAGGCCTGGCTATTCACTGCTTGCGTCGAGAAACACGTGATGGTGTCTCCGCAGCTTCTTTACATGCATCTGCATATTTCACATAAGGGATGGGGGCAGTGTTCTGGAATCACTGCGTTGAGAAACACATGATGGTGTCTCCGTGGTGTTGGATGTTTTGGTCTCCCCGAGGCCAATCATCTGTGCCTTTATAGCCTTTTTACTAGGCACTGCTCCTAATAGCCAGATTCCTACTCCACACTGATGAGGGGCAAAAACCCTGATACAGCTGTCTGTGGATGGATACCATGCTTGGCATAGGTGGCTTTCCTTCATAGGATGCTGCCCTTCCCGTGGTTGTTCCTTCCCATGGTTGTTCCTTCCCGGGGAAAGGCCTGGCTATTCACTGCTTGCGTCGAGAAACACGTGATGGTGTCTCCGCAGCTTCTTTACATGCATCTGCATATTTCCCATAAGGGATGGGGGCAATGTTCTGGAATCACTGCGTTGAGAAACACGTGATGGTGTCTCCGTGGTGTTGGATGTTTTGGTCTCCCCGAGGCCAATCATCTGTGCCTTTATAGCCTTTTTACTAGGCACTGCTCCTAATAGCCAGATTCCTACTCCACACTGATGAGGGGCAAAAACCCTGAAACAGCTGTCTGTGGATGGATACCATGCTTGGCATAGGTGGCTTTCCTTCATAGGATGCTGCCCTTCCCGGGGACAGGCCTGGCTATTCACTGCTTGCGTCGAGAAACACGTGATGGTCTCTCCGCAGCTTCTTTACATGCATCTGCATATTTCCCATAAGGGATGGGGGCAGTGTTCTGGAATCACTGCGTTGAGAAACACGTGATGGTGTCTCCGTGGTGTTGGATGTTTTGGTCTCCCCGAGGCCAATCATCTGTGCCTTTATAGCCTTTTTACTAGGCACTGCTCCTAATAGCCAGATTCCTACTCCACACTGATGAGGGGCAAAAACCCTGAAACAGCTGTCTGTGGATGGATACCATGCTTGGCATAGGTGGCTTTCCTTCATAGGATGCTGCCCTTCCCGTGGTTGTTCCTTCCCGGGGAAAGGCCTGGCTATTCACTGCTTGCGTCGAGAAACACGTGATGGTGTCTCCGCAGCTTCTTTACATGCATCTGCATATTTCCCATAAGGGATGGGGGCAGTGTTCTGGAATCACTGCGTTGAGAAACACGTGATGGTGTCTCCGTGGTGTTGGATGTTTTGGTCTCCCCGAGGCCAATCATCTGTGCCTCTATAGCCTTTTTACTAGGCACTGCTCCTAATAGCCAGATTCCTACTCCACACCGATGAGGGGCAAAAACCCTGAAACAGCTGTCTGTGGATGGATACCATGCTTGGCATAGGTGGCTTTCCTTCATAGGATGCTGCCCTTCCCGTGGTTGTTCCTTCCCAGGGAAAGGCCTGGCTATTCACTGCTTGCGTCGAGAAACACGTGATGGTGTCTCCGCAGCTTCTTTACATGCATCTGCATATTTCCCATAAGGGATGGGGGCAGTGTTCTGGAATCACTGCGTTGAGAAACACGTGATGGTGTCTCCGTGGTGTTGGATGTTTTGGTCTCCCCAAGGCCAATCATCTGTGCCTTTATAGCCTTTTTACTAGGCACTGCTCCTAATAGCCAGATTCCTACTCCACATTGATGAGGGGCAAAAACCCTGAAACAGCTGTCTGTGGATGGATACCATGCTTGGCATAGGTGGCTTTCCTTCATAGGATGCTGCCCTTCCCGTGGTTGTTCCTTCCCGGGGAAAGGCCTGGCTATTCACTGCTTGCGTCGAGAAACACGTGATGGTGTCTCCGCAGCTTCTTTACATGCATCTGCATATTTCCCATAAGGGATGGGGGCAGTGTTCTGGAATCACTGCGTTGAGAAACACGTGATGGTGTCTCCGTGGTGTTGGATGTTTTGGTCTCCCCGAGGCCAATCATCTGTGCCTTTATAGCCTTTTTACTAGGCACTGCTCCTAATAGCCAGATTCCTACTCCACACTGATGAGGGGCAAATACCCCGAAACAGCTGTCTGGAGTGAGGTTTTCTGGAGCAATCCAGACCCTTTTGCAGAGAATTCTGTTTTTTTCTGTGGTCGTTTGTACCGACAGCTTTGAAGATGAGTTATGTGAAGAACACCATCCGAGTGACGTTGGAGCCATCTATCCGGGCAAGGAACAGCGTGGTCTTTATTGTACGTGACCTTATTGAGGAAAAGGCTGGAGGAAAGCGGGAGAACATCTATAGCATCAATGAGTTCCCTAATCAAGGTAACTACGATGTTACTTTTATGTCGGAGCATTATTGCCTGAATATCTATGAGTGGTTTCGGAATCATGCCGGAGATCCCTGTTTGAAGGGAGTCAAATGTGAACCACTGTTTGGTCTTCAGGAAAGGCAGGTGACTATCACTGTCTATAACCCCTTTACTGAACCTGCATTGTTGGAGAGCTTCCTCTCACAGTATTGTGACTTTGTTTCAAAGGGAGAGAAGCAAGTGAACTGTTTAGGAATCTTCAATTGTCGATACAAATATCGTGTAAAGTTCAGAAGAGATCCTGGCAGTGTGGGTGGGTTCAGACACCCTCCGGCGAACTTCTCTGTGGCAGGGCATAGGGGTTTCCTCACGTACCCTGGGCAGCCTCTGTTTTGCAGGAGATGTTTCTCTTTTGGACATGTCCAGGCAGACTGCCAGAAGGGGCAGTGTTGCCGAAACTGCAAGAAGGAGGGGCATATGGCTGGTGATTGCCCGATGGCTAAGACCTGTGACGTGTGTGGTAGTAGTGACCACATGTATAAGGATTGTCCGTGGAGGGCGCCTAGACGCTCAGAGAGTGAATGGAGAGAGGAGGAGGAGAGAAGGAGGAGGTTGGCGACTATCAGGAAGGAAACTGAAAGAATGGAGAGAGAGGAAAGGAGTTAGAGGGAGAGGGAAAGACGCTCTGTGACTCCAGATGACATTGTGCTAGCACCCCGTGGTACTATGAGTGATGCACAGAAGGAAGATAAGGAGTTTTGGTTGGCGGCAAAAAAAGTAGAGAAGGGGTTTAAGAAGAAGGAAGAAGATCAGGAAGAAGATGAGGAAGAAGATGATGACTCTACTGTGCCTGAAATGTTTTCTCTTGAGGAAGCAATGGATGCAACGGAGGAAGACGTGCGTATTTCTGAAGCTGAGAGCCCTGTGCACCCCTCAGATCCTCAGAATATTAGAGGGCTTTCTTCAGATCAGGACAGGGGTGCGAATAAGTGTCAGAGGGAGGAGGATGGGGAAAGTGATGAGGCATGCAGTAGTATGCCTAAGAGGAAAATTGGGCCAGCTAAAAAAAAATGGAGTGAGCACGAAGGGGCTAGTGGTTCAGAGACTTGCTGTTCAGTCCGAATGGCAGAGGAGGACAATGGTGATACTGGGTAAAATGAAAGCTCAGTGGATCTGTTGTTTTTTTTTTTTTTTTTTCTTTCCTTTCTGTGAGTCTTGACCTTTGTCAAGGGCTTTTTGTGTAATGTGTGTAGTTTTGTGGTAATTTTTGCATTGTTTTTTGTTTTTATAGTATGGGTTTTTCTATAGTTTCTCAAAATGTGAGAGTTTTTAAGAAAGCGAGGAGGAGAGCAGCAATTTTGGATTTTTTAGCTATGCAGAGTGCATCTATTTTTTGTTTGCAAGAATGTGGGATTGTGGATGGTGTGAAAGGGGATGAGTGGTCTTATGGTGCGTCTGTGTGGTCTGGTAGTGCAAATAATAGAAATGATGGTGTGGGTATTTTAGTTAAGGGGCAGGAGGTGGTTTTGAATAATTATTTGGTGGTGGAGGTGGGGAGGTGTATCTTAGCAAATTTTGAATATAAAAATGCTAAGTTTTGTGTTATCAATATTTATGCGCCAGTAGAAAAAAATGAGCGTAAGTTATTATTTGAAAAAGTGAAGCTTTTTGTTCCAGGAAGAGTGCCTGTGGTGATTGTGGGTGATATGAATTGTGATGTGGGGGGAGTGAATGTGGATGTGTCTGGAAAAGTTTTTCTGGAGTTAGTTACTGACTTTGATTTGAGTGATATGCAGCGTGTGTGTAAGGTTAACCCTTTGTTAGATACCTTTTTTTCTGATAGTGGAAGAGCACAGTCCAGGTTGGATTATTGTTTTATTTCTAAAAATATTATTCCTGTTGGATATAAGCAGGATAGGGTCGTTTTTTCGGACCATGTTTGTGTGTTGTGCGAGTTAGATATTAATGTTAGTGGTGTGTTTGGAAAGGGTTTGTGGAAATTAAATGTGAAATTGTTGGAAAATGAAGCTGTGAGGAAGGAGTATGTGAGAAAGTATGAACAGTGGTGTAAAAGTAAGGAAAGTTTTGGGAATGTTTGTGAGTGGTGGGATTGGGTTAAGAGGCAGACAAAAAAGTTTTTTAAAAGTGTGGGGTATGAATTTGCGGCAATTAAGAGGGAAAAGTTTGTTAAGTTGAATGCCCGTTTATGTTTATTGTATAAATTGAGGGAAGGAGGAATGGAGGTGGAGGAGGGGATAAAAAAGGTTAAAAAAGAAATTAAAGAGTTTTTGGAAGAGAAAGGGAAGAGTATTATTTTTAGGGCAAAAATTGATAGAATGGAGCAAGATGAAAGGTGTTCGAGGTTTTTCTTTAAAAAGGTTTTTGGGAAAAAGCAGAGTATGGGTGTTTTGAATGCAGAGGATGGAAGAGAGGTAAGTGGGGAGGATATGTGTGAACATGTGGCTAAGTTTTATGAGGAGCTGTATGCAGTGAAGTGGAGGGATGAGGCTTTGGAGGAGGATGTACTAAGTGTATTAGAAAATAAATTGAGTGAGATGGAGAGAGAGAGAGTGATGGGTGAGGTGACAGGTGATGAGGTATGGAAGGTAATGAATAGCATGGCGTTAAATAAGACTCCAGGAGAGGATGGACTTCCTATAGAGTTTTATAGGGTGATGTGGCATGTGATTGGTAAGGATTTTGTGGATGTGTGTAAGTATATGTGGTCTAGTATGGAGGTGGCTGAGAGTATGCGTGCAGGGATGGTTGTGTTAATACCTAAAAAAGGAGATTTGAAGAGTTTAAAAAATTGGAGACCGATAACGTTGTTGAATTGCGATTATAAGATCTATGCGAAAGTAATGGCGAATAGGATGCGTGATGTGATAGAGAGTGTGATTGGGGATGAACAGTGTTGTGCGGTGCCTGGGAGACGTATACATGAGTGTGTGTGTATGTTGAGAGATTGTTTGTGGGACTGTATGAGTCGGAAGAAGAGTGTATTTGTTTTGAGTTTGGACTTTGAAAAGGCATATGATCGGTTATCACATAGTTTTTTGTTCCGGGTATTATTGAGAATGGGGTTTCCGCCTGATTTTGTTTGGAGGGTGAGGAGCTTATATAAAGACATTTATAGTTGTGTTTTGATGAATGGTTCTGTGGGTAGAAGAGTGAATGTTTTTTCAGGTGTGCGACAAGGTTGTCCTTTGTCTCCTGTGGTTTTTATTTGTGCGATTGAACCGTTGCTTTGTATGTTGAGGAAAGATAAAGTGATTAGAGGAGTACAAGTGCCAGGAGGTGGAGGGAGGGAATGGAAGGTTAGTGCTTATATGGATGACGTGTGTGTGTTGTGTGATTCAGAGTATTCTGTGAGGCGGGTGAAGTTATTAGCGTCTATTTTTTGTGGTGCGTCAGCATTTAAGGTGAATTGGGAGAAGAGTGAGTGTAAGGTTTTTGGGGGAGGGGTTTTAAGTAAGGATGTAGGAGTGAATGAGGTGACTGGGTCTATTAAGGTTTTGGGGGTGAAATTTTCAGAGAGTTTGGATGGGAAAGAAAGTTGGGATGATGCAAAAGGAAAGGTTGAGCGGAAGTTATGTTTTTGGAAGATGAGAAGTCTTTCGTTTTTTGGAAAAATCTTAGTTATTAAAAGTGTGATTTTGCCTATTTTCTTATATATTGCAGTGGTCTTTCCGCCGGGGTATATGTGTATGAGAGGGTTAAATAGGATTCTGTTTGTGTTTTTGTGGAATTCTAGAATGGAGAGGGCTAGGAGGGAGGTTTTGGTGAAACGTTTAGAAAAAGGTGGGTTGGGTTTTCCAAACCTTGAGGTGTTTCTTGGTGTAAATATTGTGGTTTTTGTGTTGAGGGTGATTAGGATGGATGGCAAGTTTTCTTGTCTGTGTAGGTTTTTGTTTGGGGCGTATTTATTTCGTTTGAAGTGGCGAGAGAGGGATCTGAGGTATCCGGTTGCTTTTGACGTGCCTAGATGGTATGTGTGGGTTTATAAATTTTTGGTGAAGTATGAGTTATGTGATGTGGATGTTAGGTTGTTGAGTAATAAGAAGGCTGTATATAGGATGATTGAATGTAGAGAGACAGAGTGTGGAATAAACATGGTAAGAGGGAATGATATAGAAAAAGTATGGAAGAAAGTGCGGTTAGACGGTATGACGAATAGGCAGAGTGAGATTGTGTGGCAGTCTTTGCATGGAGTGTTACCAGTTAGAGAATTTCAGAAGAATCGTGGGTTGGGGAGAAATGATATGTGTCCGAGAGGTGGGTGTGGTGGAAGGGAAAGTGTAATACATGTGTTTTGGAATTGTCATTATGCTAGGGAGGTGATTGGAAGAATGGGACCGTTGTGTAAAGAATTGTGTGGTGTGAGCTTGTTATCATTCGAGTTGTTCATGTTTGGCTTGGGAATGTGTGATGGTGTGAAGGAGAGAGTGTTGTGGTTAATAGTTGCATGTATAAAAGAAGTATTATGGGATGTGAGGAATGTGTATGTTTTTAAGAGAAAGGAAATTGTAGTAAAGAATAGTCTAAAAGTGATTTTGGGGAAGATGTATGTGTGTTTTCTATGGGATAAAAGAATAAGGGGGGAGGTGGATGCCGAAGGGATTTGGAAGGTGAAGAAGTGGAGATACCTTGTAAATATGTCTTGACTTGCTTTTTCTGATGTTGTATTAAACTGAAATTTTCCGATGATGATGGGAACAGCTTTTGTGTTTTGGATTTGACGCAGCTGTTTGGGATTTTTCTTTGGTCTTGGATTTCTGGACCGTGGATTTTCCCATCTGAGGGAAAATAAAAAAAAAAAAAAAAAAAGAAACAGCTGTCTGGAGTGAGGTTTTCTGGAGCAATCCAGACCCTTTTGCAGAGAATTCTGTTTTTTTCTGTGGTCGTTTGTACCGACAGCTTTGAAGATGAGTTATGTGAAGAACACCATCCGAGTGACGTTGGAGCCATCTATCCGGGCAAGGAACAGCGTGGTCTTTATTGTACGTGACCTTATTGAGGAAAAGGCTGGAGGAAAGCGGGAGAACATCTATAGCATCAATGAGTTCCCTAATCAAGGTAACTACGATGTTACTTTTATGTCGGAGCATTATTGCCTGAATATCTATGAGTGGTTTCGGAATCATGCCGGAGATCCCTGTTTGAAGGGAGTCAAATGTGAACCACTGTTTGGTCTTCAGGAAAGGCAGGTGACTATCACTGTCTATAACCCCTTTACTGAACCTGCATTGTTGGAGAGCTTCCTCTCACAGTATTGTGACTTTGTTTCAAAGGGAGAGAAGCAAGTGAACTGTTTAGGAATCTTCAATTGTCGATACAAATATCGTGTAAAGTTCAGAAGAGATCCTGGCAGTGTGGGTGGGTTCAGACACCCTCCGGCGAACTTCTCTGTGGCAGGGCATAGGGGTTTCCTCACGTACCCTGGGCAGCCTCTGTTTTGCAGGAGATGTTTCTCTTTTGGACATGTCCAGGCAGACTGCCAGAAGGGGCAGTGTTGCCGAAACTGCAAGAAGGAGGGGCATATGGCTGGTGATTGCCCGATGGCTAAGACCTGTGACGTGTGTGGTAGTAGTGACCACATGTATAAGGATTGTCCGTGGAGGGCGCCTAGACGCTCAGAGAGTGAATGGAGAGAGGAGGAGGAGAGAAGGAGGAGGTTGGCGACTATCAGGAAGGAAACTGAAAGAATGGAGAGAGAGGAAAGGAGGGAGAGGGAGAGGGAAAGACGCTCTGTGACTCCAGATGACATTGTGCTAGCACCCCGTGGTACTATGAGTGATGCACAGAAGGAAGATAAGGAGTTTTGGTTGGCGGCAAAAAAAGTAGAGAAGGGGTTTAAGAAGAAGGAAGAAGATCAGGAAGAAGATGAGGAAGAAGATGATGACTCTACTGTGCCTGAAATGTTTTCTCTTGAGGAAGCAATGGATGCAACGGAGGAAGACGTGCGTATTTCTGAAGCTGAGAGCCCTGTGCACCCCTCAGATCCTCAGAATATTAGAGGGCTTTCTTCAGATCAGGACAGGGGTGCGAATAAGTGTCAGAGGGAGGAGGATGGGGAAAGTGATGAGGCATGCAGTAGTATGCCTAAGAGGAAAATTGGGCCAGCTAAAAAAAAATGGAGTGAGCACGAAGGGGCTAGTGGTTCAGAGACTTGCTGTTCAGTCCGAATGGCAGAGGAGGACAATGGTGATACTGGGTAAAATGAAAGCTCAGTGGATCTGTTGTTTTTTTTTTTTTTTTCTTTCCTTTCTGTGAGTCTTGACCTTTGTCAAGGGCTTTTTGTGTAATGTGTGTAGTTTTGTGGTAATTTTTGCATTGTTTTTTGTTTTTATAGTATGGGTTTTTCTATAGTTTCTCAAAATGTGAGAGTTTTTAAGAAAGCGAGGAGGAGAGCAGCAATTTTGGATTTTTTAGCTATGCAGAGTGCATCTATTTTTTGTTTGCAAGAATGTGGGATTGTGGATGGTGTGAAAGGGGATGAGTGGTCTTATGGTGCGTCTGTGTGGTCTGGTAGTGCAAATAATAGAAATGATGGTGTGGGTATTTTAGTTAAGGGGCAGGAGGTGGTTTTGAATAATTATTTGGTGGTGGAGGTGGGGAGGTGTATCTTAGCAAATTTTGAATATAAAAATGCTAAGTTTTGTGTTATCAATATTTATGCGCCAGTAGAAAAAAATGAGCGTAAGTTATTATTTGAAAAAGTGAAGCTTTTTGTTCCAGGAAGAGTGCCTGTGGTGATTGTGGGTGATATGAATTGTGATGTGGGGGGAGTGAATGTGGATGTGTCTGGAAAAGTTTTGCTGGAGTTAGTTACTGACTTTGATTTGAGTGATATGCAGCGTGTGTGTAAGGTTAACCCTTTGTTAGATACCTTTTTTTCTGATAGTGGAAGAGCACAGTCCAGGTTGGATTATTGTTTTATTTCTAAAAATATTATTCCTGTTGGATATAAGCAGGATAGGGTCGTTTTTTCGGACCATGTTTGTGTGTTGTGCGAGTTAGATATTAATGTTAGTGGTGTGTTTGGAAAGGGTTTGTGGAAATTAAATGTGAAATTGTTGGAAAATGAAGCTGTGAGGAAGGAGTATGTGAGAAAGTATGAACAGTGGTGTAAAAGTAAGGAAAGTTTTGGGAATGTTTGTGAGTGGTGGGATTGGGTTAAGAGGCAGACAAAAAAGTTTTTTAAAAGTGTGGGGTATGAATTTGCGGCAATTAAGAGGGAAAAGTTTGTTAAGTTGAATGCCCGTTTATGTTTATTGTATAAATTGAGGGAAGGAGGAATGGAGGTGGAGGAGGGGATAAAAAAGGTTAAAAAAGAAATTAAAGAGTTTTTGGAAGAGAAAGGGAAGAGTATTATTTTTAGGGCAAAAATTGATAGAATGGAGCAAGATGAAAGGTGTTCGAGGTTTTTCTTTAAAAAGGTTTTTGGGAAAAAGCAGAGTATGGGTGTTTTGAATGCAGAGGATGGAAGAGAGGTAAGTAGGGAGGATATGTGTGAACATGTGGCTAAGTTTTATGAGGAGCTGTATGCAGTGAAGTGGAGGGATGAGGCTTTGGAGGAGGATGTACTAAGTGTATTAGAAAATAAATTGAGTGAGATGGAGAGAGAGAGAGTGATGGGTGAGGTGACAGGTGATGAGGTATGGAAGGTAATGAATAGCATGGCGTTAAATAAGACTCCAGGAGAGGATGGACTTCCTATAGAGTTTTATAGGGTGATGTGGCATGTGATTGGTAAGGATTTTGTGGATGTGTGTAAGTATATGTGGTCTAGTATGGAGGTGGCTGAGAGTATGCGTGCAGGGATGGTTGTGTTAATACCTAAAAAAGGAGATTTGAAGAGTTTAAAAAATTGGAGACCGATAACGTTGTTGAATTGCGATTATAAGATCTATGCGAAAGTAATGGCGAATAGGATGCGTGATGTGATAGAGAGTGTGATTGGGGATGAACAGTGTTGTGCGGTGCCTGGGAGACGTATACATGAGTGTGTGTGTATGTTGAGAGATTGTTTGTGGGACTGTATGAGTCGGAAGAAGAGTGTATTTGTTTTGAGTTTGGACTTTGAAAAGGCATATGATCGGTTATCACATAGTTTTTTGTTCCGGGTATTATTGAGAATGGGGTTTCCGCCTGATTTTGTTTGGAGGGTGAGGAGCTTATATAAAGACATTTATAGTTGTGTTTTGATGAATGGTTCTGTGGGTAGAAGAGTGAATGTTTTTTCAGGTGTGCGACAAGGTTGTCCTTTGTCTCCTGTGGTTTTTATTTGTGCGATTGAACCGTTGCTTTGTATGTTGAGGAAAGATAAAGTGATTAGAGGAGTACAAGTGCCAGGAGGTGGAGGGAGGGAATGGAAGGTTAGTGCTTATATGGATGACGTGTGTGTGTTGTGTGATTCAGAGTATTCTGTGAGGCGGGTGAAGTTATTAGCGTCTATTTTTTGTGGTGCGTCAGCATTTAAGGTGAATTGGGAGAAGAGTGAGTGTAAGGTTTTTGGGGGAGGGGTTTTAAGTAAGGATGTAGGAGTGAATGAGGTGACTGGGTCTATTAAGGTTTTGGGGGTGAAATTTTCAGAGAGTTTGGATGGGAAAGAAAGTTGGGATGATGCAAAAGGAAAGGTTGAGCGGAAGTTATGTTTTTGGAAGATGAGAAGTCTTTCGTTTTTTGGAAAAATCTTAGTTATTAAAAGTGTGATTTTGCCTATTTTCTTATATATTGCAGTGGTCTTTCCGCCGGGGTATATGTGTATGAGAGGGTTAAATAGGATTCTGTTTGTGTTTTTGTGGAATTCTAGAATGGAGAGGGCTAGGAGGGAGGTTTTGGTGAAACGTTTAGAAAAAGGTGGGTTGGGTTTTCCAAACCTTGAGGTGTTTCTTGGTGTAAATATTGTGGTTTTTGTGTTGAGGGTGATTAGGATGGATGGCAAGTTTTCTTGTCTGTGTAGGTTTTTGTTTGGGGCGTATTTATTTCGTTTGAAGTGGCGAGAGAGGGATCTGAGGTATCCGGTTGCTTTTGACGTGCCTAGATGGTATGTGTGGGTTTATAAATTTTTGGTGAAGTATGAGTTATGTGATGTGGATGTTAGGTTGTTGAGTAATAAGAAGGCTGTATATAGGATGATTGAATGTAGAGAGACAGAGTGTGGAATAAACATGGTAAGAGGGAATGATATAGAAAAAGTATGGAAGAAAGTGCGGTTAGACGGTATGACGAATAGGCAGAGTGAGATTGTGTGGCAGTCTTTGCATGGAGTGTTACCAGTTAGAGAATTTCAGAAGAATCGTGGGTTGGGGAGAAATGATATGTGTCCGAGAGGTGGGTGTGGTGGAAGGGAAAGTGTAATACATGTGTTTTGGAATTGTCATTATGCTAGGGAGGTGATTGGAAGAATGGGACCGTTGTGTAAAGAATTGTGTGGTGTGAGCTTGTTATCATTCGAGTTGTTCATGTTTGGCTTGGGAATGTGTGATGGTGTGAAGGAGAGAGTGTTGTGGTTAATAGTTGCATGTATAAAAGAAGTATTATGGGATGTGAGGAATGTGTATGTTTTTAAGAGAAAGGAAATTGTAGTAAAGAATAGTCTAAAAGTGATTTTGGGGAAGATGTATGTGTGTTTTCTATGGGATAAAAGAATAAGGGGGGAGGTGGATGCCGAAGGGATTTGGAAGGTGAAGAAGTGGAGATACCTTGTAAATATGT